>NC_135498.1:46758283-47058283 GCF_052857255.1 Amblyomma americanum
TCATTGCCCGTCTCGCGTTCAGGGATTTGAACAGACTTGCCAGTTACGCCCTCGGCGTGCGCTTAACTTTTATTGCAACGATTCCTGCTCTGCAAACTGAGTAGCACGATGTTATTTAGAGGAAACAGGTCTGTTTCCGACAGTTTATATGGAGAGTGTGTCTGACCCGACACATTCACGCCTCGTAGTATAAAACAAAAAACAGTTCTCGGTCTCACCACCTCCCCTCCCTTTCCCTTCTGGTTCGCTTTGTAAGACAGCACTACGTCATCTAGAGGATTGTGCTGCTCTTTGTTGGCTGCAAGCTCCAGCTGCGTTAGATTGGCCTTCAGCACGTAGCAAAGCCATGGTATATGCGAGCACTAAAAATCACTACGACGAAACATGGAGGTTTGACGCGACGAGCCAACGCAATCAAATCGCCAAGATGTCTGCTTTAAGAGCTCTTTAGCCCATTTCTTTTTTTTTTTGTGCAGCCGAATCATGCGGACAATTACGTGGTAGTATTTACAACCAGTCGACGGGGCCGAAGGTAACCAACGACGACAGGACCTTCCTGTCTCCTTTTCCCTCATATTTCGGCCTTCGACTGTCGGCTAACTATTAATGCGCGTTACGAGTACAACGCTAAATAAACATGCTGGTTCAACGGAAGCGTGTACAGGGCGCGCTTGCTTCGGGTGAATGTTTTTCGCGTCAAGGCGTCCTAACACTGAACGCTTCTCGACGACAACACAAACAACAGCAACAACAATGACGGCGACTGAACCAACAGCAGCGACACCAACAAAGACAACAACAGCGGCGAAAAGGGGGCCGACGAACAAACCTGCACCCCTGGAAACGTTCCCACCCATACACAGAGCCCGGACAAGTAAATACCAGCGAAAGGAACGCCAGCAACTCCGCGGGCTATACAACAGGAACGGAGGTAAGAACACAGGCAGCAAAGAAATGGTTGGAAAGGACGAGGGGGGGGGGGGGGGGGGGGGGGGGGGGGGGGGTCTTGGCAACAATCGCCGCCGCTGCTGCGCGAAGAAACAGTGAATGCCTGCCCCGTGAAGTGGTCTCAAGCGTCATACGTCAATCACGGGCCGTGCGCGCCGCGCCGAAACACACACCGGCGTGGTGGTGCACGTAGGGGTGTGTGCCTGCGCCGGTCGGACGGCGTGGCACGGAGAAAGAAGAACTAAGGAAGAGCGGTGAGAGAAAACGAAAGACAAGGGGAGAAAAAATTAAACGAAAACAAGAAAGAGACACCGCTGCCTCCTCCTCCTCTCAGGCCGGCTAATTACGGGGTCGCGACGGCGTCAGATCGAGCCGTGTTTTCACACTGTCTTCTTGGCTGCTCGCGCACACAGGCCAGTGCGGTGTGTGTATGGTGCCCGCGTGTGTTGTATAGCAGCTACAGAGCGCCTGGGCCGACGCACCGTGAACGTACGCCGCTGGAACGTGAACAACGACCAAAAAATGAAGAAGGGTAAACACACACGCCGTATTTAGTTTCGCACGCCCTCAAAGAATAGGACCCGAGAATTTTTTTCTTTTTTTGTAGCCAGCGCGGCGGCGTTATGCCAGCGCAGTCAGCGCACAACTCGGCCTCTTGTGACAGCCCGAAATTTACAGCGCCGGCAGCGTGTCTCTCTTGTTCGCTCAAGGCGGTGTGTCCGAGTTGACAGCCGCGCAGCTACCGAAACGCGAGCATTTTCTCTCACACTTTGACGTGACACGGAAGGACAATGCCTTTGCGGGAAGGCGTACCTTTCAAGCACGAAGTTTTGCTGACCAATCAAATCTTCTTCACGCGTGTGCGGATGCGATAAAGGCGCCGTTCTCCTAAAACAACTAAGAAAGGCAAATCCTGGTTCCCGTCGTCCGCGACGGCACAATTTCTACTGCCAGCTTTCGTCAAAATTTCTCCAGCACAACACAGGCGCAGGCTTGTGACAGTCCAGTCACAACCCCGCCGCTTCCCGCGAATCAAATCAAAAGACGCAGTGCCGAAGCATGCATGGATACAGGGCGCTCCTTGCTTCCGCGGCAGAGGCAGGCAAGCAACAAATCGCTTCCCTGTGGTCACCTATACATTAGCTGGAACCCGTTCGAACAGTTAGCGCACAGAAACGTTTGGGTATATAGAGTCAGATCGCAACCTGCAAACCAAGGAACAACGCGAATTCGCTGCCGGCTCGCACTCACACTTCTCACTACGGCGAAGGAGGCGTGCATGTGACCGAACACGCCTTCGACGCGGTATACGAAGGGAAAGAGTGTTCTATCAAAAGCCCGGACGCTTCACTGCCGCTACAGAGCGTATGCCTCGGGGCCAAGCTGATTCCCTCACTCCTACACAGACACACACATCGACTCTGAGGTATCCGCGCACCGAAACCCCACGGGCCGCATCAGCAGGCTCAGCAGAGTTGCGCAGTTCGGGGCGGCCGGTAGCGGGAAGACAACAGAGATTGAAATAAAAGGAAACAGCCGGCCTCGAGAGAGATGGAGGAGGTAGGAAGGACAAGAAGGCCGCGATGCGAGAGGCCCATGGGCCTCAGCCGCCTGTGTGTCGCTGTTTGAGGCCCGGCTACCGCTTGGCCATGTTCGCATGCTCGCACACAGCGCGTATACGTATAGGCATACATACTGCATCCACGGGCGCTGGCTACACTAGCGACGCACCTCCCCGTCGCTCCTTTTCATTTTCTCTCTTCTTCTGTTTCCTTCCACGTGACCCCGCCCGACGAGAGGAGCTGCATATAAGCTGCCGGTGTCTCGTCATTCGTCTTCATTCAGTCCTCCTCTGACACCGGGGGGACCCCGAGGCCCTTTTCCGGCCGACCAGCGCCCCGCGATCTCCTCCGTCCGGGCCGCCGGCCGCGCTTTTCTCCCCCTCCCCTCTCTCGAGGATTGGATTCCTTATACGCCGCAACCGCGCCGAAAGGCGGCGGTAAAGGTTCTCTAACCTCAAACGGACCAACTGCTGTAGAGCACTTCGGTGGCCAGAAACGTCGGTGCCGGCACCGAAGCGTGAGCTAACTCCATCTCTTTGTTCCTCCATCTTCCTTTTACCTTTTTTTTTTTTACCAATCCTACCGATTTTGGGTGAAGGACTCGAGCAGGCTGTCACGCGTGAGAGCTGTGAAGAAACGAATGGACCACCGAGCCTTGTCGTTTTCTTTCCTCTCGTCGGAGGGAAGTCATATATGGATGGTGCATTACGATCGATGCCGTCCAAGAGTCTGTGCGGGGAAATCGTTCCCTTGTCGGAGCTATACAGCCCTGTAGTAATTGTTATTCGCTGTGCTATACAACCCGTTCTCTCAGTCCTGCCTCGCCGCCGCGGAACAAAGCAAACGCGCAGACTAAAGAAAGCGCTAGCTTATATAGAGCATAGGATAAAGCTTTTTGTCGGGCGTTGTTCCCCTCACTTTGTTATCAAAAATCGCTCCAATTTTGACAGCGAGCAAAAAAAAAGAAAATCTAAATACGGAGAGAACCGAAAATCATGGATATCGATGGTATATCGAGCGCTCCTCCATTGGGTTGCCTTACAAACCCTCATATTGCAGACATACGCGACAGCCAGGCCGTTTTGACAAATGGGCTCTGAACGTTTACGAACGCGGATAAGGAGAATTCGGCGTCGCGGCCGACAAGACATCAAATGTATGTATAGCACTAACTAGCGCGTAGCAACGAATGCAAGCGTAATGCCAGGTCCTTCACGTGTATACGGTACATATCAGTCGAGCATCTCGAGTTACCGCGGTTTTTTGTCTCTGCTGTATGAGTGGCATATCTTGAAGTCAAGGTAATTACATAGCTGAATAATGCCAAAGCACGGCATTCAAGTTCAGCTCAAGGTAAATTAAGAGCACAAGCACGGCTGTATAGTTTTGTTTAAGTCATTAAACTACGTGAAACATGACTACAGTGCTGAAATGCAGCTTAACTCCGGTAGTTTATCTATCACACAAGGATCTGTTTATGGTCATAATCCATTAATATGGGCTAACTTGCGTACTTCTTATGCATTTCCTGTTACTGTTTCATATACCACATGAAATACCCTTTCTACTAACACTGGACCGTGAACCTCGAGGCAGACTTTCTAAACAAACTCGTTCATATGGCAAGGCACTTTCCTATGGCGACGCCGTAGTTATCAGTCAACGACGCACAGGGCGCGTGCATCCCGCAGTAAAAGAGCAAAGTGCGCGCACTGCTATAAACAGCAACCTCTCCCGCCTCCAACCACGGTGGGAAGGAAGAAAATGCAGCGGAACCTTCTAAGCTTCAGCAGCTACCTTGTTATCTCCATAACCTTTCCTACGCTCCTGTATATACACGAGTGTTTAAGTCGCGTAGAGATGGTCCCGTAGCCGAGTTCCCCAACCAGCGCTCGCGCACACACAAACACACTACCCAAGCAAAAGAACTGCTACACAGGCACAGCAAAGCAAATACGCATTTGTCTATCACTCACTCTCTCTCTCTTCGAGGCTGCTAGGCTGTACTCTCCTCCTCGTGCCTACGTGATTCCCTTCCCCTCCACTAGAGGGCACAAATGGCACCGGACACACAGGCAAAGCAAGAAGGTGGTGGCCGCGTGCAAGATGTAATGACGGCGAAAGAAGCGGGGTGGTGGTGATTTGGCGGAGAAAGAGAGGAGATGAAGGAACAAGGCATAGCAGCAGCAGCAACGCTGGGACGTTCCTGCGTTTCCTCGCACCTCGCAAGCGAGGAGGGAGACGGTAAACGCCGCAGGTATATACAGCGGTTGGCAGAGGCGGCCGTGTAAGAGGAGGAGGAGGAGGAAGAGAGAAGCGGCGGTTGTTACCGCATCCCGGGAGCCGCGCGCCGATTGCCGCAGAGGCCCGTTCCAAATGAATCGGTTCGACCCCGAGGCACACACAACACATACCGAGGAGCGTTCAAGTGTAATCACACTCGACAGTCGGCAACGCCGAAGAGGCTCCCGCTGCCTCGAGAGAGATCGCAACGCGAAGGCCCAGCAAGGGGGCAGTGGTGTGCTGCTGCTGCGGAGCTGGAGGGAATGGCGCGCGAAGATTCGACTCTGAAACCTGATAGCAGGAGCTGCGCGGTGCTCCACGGTCACATCATTTATATGCATTAAGAATACAAACCATTAGGAAAAGAAACGAACTCCGGGGAAAGAGAGGGAGAGGTGGAAACGCTACACGCGCACACCTGGAACACATATTCGCGATGTGCACATATGCCGTCCTCTCGCCCGCGCGCTCAGGAATCGATATCCGGGCCAACCGAGGCATTCAATTAGACCCGTGCCCGAGCACAAAATAAGCTTCGCCGCGGCTCGGATGATACCGGCTGCTCTCGCGCGTCGGCGAAAACGCCTCCGCTCTCCTCGAACGCGCCGAGCCGTGAGGCAGCCGGAGGAAGGAACAATTTGTCTCTGCCAAGACGGCCTCTTCACGGCACAGCTCTCTTTTTTCTCTCCGTGGGCGTTTGTCTGTCTATCGTTACCGCACGTTGCCAGAAACTTTCTTTGCTTCCTCTTACTGCTTGCGCGAAAGATGACGGCGTGACTGAATGTCGGAAGCTTGATACTGTAGTACTCAAAGACGTTGAGCACGCGCGGTTAAAGAATGAGAAGTCCTTTTTCTGACGTACTAGATTCTTTTTGTGCGGGCACGTACTAAGCGCCTGCAATGCAGTTTTTGTCGTATATATAGGGGAAGTTTGAGCGCATACTTTGACAAGTGATGCTGAATCGCTGTTGAACGCTAGAAATCGGTGTTTACATCGTTAACATTCTTGCAGTTCATCGAGACATGGACAGACAGAAAACGGTGACTGAGCAAACTCTGCAAAGATGTGAAGCCGACCAGTCCAGGAGAGTAAAGGTGCCCAATAAAGCTTTTACGAGCCCGGAAATCAAGAACACGCCTAGCTGCTTTGCAGCCTAAGCATGCGGCACACTTCCCCGGGGCAACCTGCAATTTGCCCACGCCAGTGTAAGGCCACACCTGCAGGCAACAACGAAAACAATCTTTCTTCTCTGCCTTCCTTTTGTGAAAACTTTTACATCATATTTCCGCACATCGCTTCCTTCGATATGGTTTTTAAGTTGTTATGAAAGCAGTTCTTAGCCCTTCGCGCGTCGTCATATGAACGGCAAGTCACTTTGAAGAGAACACCTACGTGTGACGTGACCATAAACCAGACTTCAGTGTAGCTCACAAAACTGTAGGCACCAAAAAGAGGCAATCATAGAAACCAGGCTCTAAATAGATGGTTGTTGAATCTTCTTGGCGCTGTAGTTTAGATTTGCGCAGTTAGTGACCTGCTTTTCTCTCTTACACACATGAGCGAAACCCAATAATTCTAAATCTCTCAGTTAACATGTAAGCGCGTGTGGGATTATGGGCTCGCTTGTGCAGCATCTTCCGAATACAGTTTATAGTAAAAAATAATGTATGAAGACGTATTTTGAGGCACCAAGGAACGCGTGTAGAATATGGTGTGCTCACTACCATTTCATGACACTGGAAAATGGAATCTTGAATACAGACCAAGTTCCTGACCGAAGAGATCTCATTTCCACTCCCCCCATCTCTTAGGTTCGCCGCTTCCCTATCTAAATTAATTCATTGCTCCTCCTAAAACATGGGGCACACCATTGTGAAGTAGTACTCGGATTCATTTCAAACCATTTATGCTGTTTACCTACGCGCAATAAAATCACCATAGACGGGGACTCTCGCAATTCGCTTGTGTTGAAGTGCGGCCGCCACAATGACGGTTCAGACCAATACTCATTATCGAAACGCAGTGGCAATTGATCTGCTGCAGGGCTTGAAGTAGTCGATGCTCTGTATTAACACTGTCATCAACGAAATTGCCGTTGTGAATGTGATGTGCTTCATTGAAACGTGCCAGAGAAAGCGGTGCAGACAATTTTTGCCCCACACAAGTTGCAACTGATAGGTCCATATGGCCGGATCGCAGTGTAGTTGTTTAACCAGACAGGTTTCTGCTTTTCGTAGAGCATCAACGAAACTTTTGGGATGTGCTGATGCAGAGTACGGAATGTCATTTAGGGAATGAAAGCGTGTAACAAAATCTGGCCAGCGCACGCCTCCATTGAAAAGGCACTGAAACAACGCAAAGACCAATATCATGACTCATAGGCCTATCGATATACTGTCCAAACTGACTCTATCGCACGCAATCCAGCTATAGTTGAACGATACACGGTTGGTCAAGGCTTGCGCCAGACCAGAGACTTGCAGTGCTGCATTCACGACAGCCACGAAGTTCAAAATCCATGGAGGGTGATTCTCATCTTCACCGCTGAGGACCTTCGGTAGCTTCGTAAGTGTACGACTGCACTGCTCAAAAGCAGACCCCGTGCAGTGGGGACTGTTCACCGACGCCGTTCATGGCTGCGCGAATGAGAAAAAGTGCGCAGCACCTGAACTCATGACTGCATGAACTTAGTGCACTGCTGGTGCATTCGCACTGTAGAAGCCAGAAAAGGGAGCTGAATTGTGGAGGAAACGAAACTAGCGTATAGTTGCTCTAAGTAACCGGGTATTCACTGCTGTCGGAACGGAACGCCGTCGGCAAACTGAAAACCAAGTCGCCATGCTGATAGAAAGCAAGGACTGCACGGTGGGAAATACCGATGCATGAAAGTGTTTGCAAATGCCACCATGAAAAGTAGGCCTGTACGGTGCCCTCTCCGCTGGCTGACATCCTCAGGCACGCCGGAGAGAAGCGCCAAACATTCCACATTACTTTCCAGATATCAGTGCTTAACCAGGAACTCTCTCTGATCTAATCTATGTGGCTGTGATGTAATCATCGCGTACACGAGAGACAACTATAAGTTATTCGAAGCCGGCTGTCCGTCACCTGCTGTGTGATAACGCCGCAACAACTAAGCGTAATTCCGCTTCTGAAAACCAAAAAAAAAGAAAACTCGTCCTGTGCCCCGCACACACAGGAAATACACGAGAAAGAAAACAATAATTAGCGAGACTCCTGTTGCTCGAGACGTCCTGCACGAGGCAGCTCCTAATCCAGTGGCTGTTGAACTCACTCACTCGGCCGACAGAAGTTTTCAGAGTAGACGTATGCGAGCACGTGCGGCCGTCAAAAGCGTCACACAGGCAGAAACACACTGCAGCCGCGTTTCACAACACTCACCTGTCGTCGTAGGCGAAGTCCGCCTCGAGCGTGTTCCAGTAGAGGAGGCAGGCCCATCCGGAGACGAGCGCCACAGCGCCGTAGTAGTCCATGTTGCTCAGTTTGCGACTGTGCCGCGACTGCTGAGCCTGGTGCGCCGCCGCCGGCTGCTGCTGCTGCTGGTGTCCTCCGCCAGGTGGCGCCGCCTCCCTCCGCGCATGCGCACGAAGCACGCCGCCGCTGCGGCCCGTCATGGATCGGCCAATGGGCGCCCCCCTCGGGCTGCGCACGAAAGAAGAGACGACGCAGGCCATGAGCGCGTGCGTGCGTGCGTGCGTGCGCGCGCGTTTTTCGCTTTTGCTTTTTGGCGCGCCGCGGCAAGCCGGCAACGGCGTGCGCGGGCGCGCGCCAAGCACAAACCGCCACCGCCGCGGCGGTGGTGGTGGCGGCGGCGGGGAAGTCGAAAATTGGCGCCCAAAGTAGGGCCTGTCTTTCCGGCGGCCTGACCAGCCTCGGAGGCGCCTCAGAAACGACGGTCCCTTCGGCGGCTGCAGCCCACACTGCCACTACTCCTCCGGGAAAGGCGAGCCACGGAAGGCCCGTTCGCAGAAAGCAGCGTTTTGTAGGCACCGGCGGAAGGGGGGCGACCCGGGAGAAGAAGAGGGGCGGCAGAAAAGAACGCGGCTGAAGGAGCGGGAAAGATTGCTGGGGGACTTTCGACGCTCTGTTGCAACTCGACAGGGTGTCTGCACTGCCGCTTTAATGTTCCCCTGGACGGTCGGGAGTGTTTTTTAACGGAATCCCGCAGGAGTGCCGGCACGGAGACGTTGGCTGCGATAATCGGCCCTCTATGGGCGGTAAATGTATATACAGTTCAAGCTTGTAGCTTGGGCTCCCGTTCAAATTTCTAAGACTCGTGCCTCATTGCAGTTTGCAAGTTGGGATGTAATGTCATGAATTGGGATGTAATGTCATGACTTAGAATAGCCGTTTCAGTTTCACGTCTAATTAATATAGCACTCAACAGTTCCAATCACTCCACACTGTACACGAGGCCTCTTGATCTGTCCCAGCACTGCGGCTGGCATAGCAAGCAGGTGGCAGGCACCAGTGACTTGTGCCACAATCGCAGTGCCGCCACGAAGTGTTGCCACTGAGTACCGGAAATTTGGTTGATGTGAAGTCTGCTTTAAAGTGTGGGAGTAAATAAAGGCACAGTGTCTGACAGGACTTTTGGAGATAACGCTAATAATAGTTGCGCAAGCACAATGTCGTCATTCTTTGATTGGCTTAATCTCCCGAAGTACTTAATGTGCTAGAGTAGCTTTGCACCCCCCCCCCCCCCCCCCCCCAATGAAACACGGCCCCACAATGAAGCAATGGTCTAGCTTCTCAAGTGGCTTACTGCCTTCCTTCGAAACAAATTTATTTATTTATTTTATTTATTTCCAACATACTGCTAGCCTCATTGTGGAGGCTCTTGCAGGACAGGGATAAATTATATACACACAAAAAAAACGTTTACAGTCAGGTTACTGCAGGAATCAAAATAATAATAACAAAAAATCTTGGTTGCAAATTAACTTCAAAAAAAGAACAAGGCAATGAAATACAATTCAATAAATCATGTACACAGAAACAAAATAAAAACAAACAATTCCAAAACTATTCCCTTATTCCCATTCAAGATTTGACAATCCTTCCAAAAAAGCACCACGAGAATTACAGGTGACCACATCACTCGGCAACGCATTCCAATCTCATAGTGACACGTGGCTTGCAGAAAGAACAAAGATTTGAATGTGTCACTATGAAATCTGTACTCGCTAATGTGCTTAGTATGCTTTGTTCTCGAGTGTACTGAGTTGGAAAATGACAAGTACTTGTTTCTATCTATTTTGAATGCATCATTTAAAAGTAGAAAAAGAAACTTTATCCGCAAGAATTTGGCCCTATTTTGTATTGTTGAAAGACCAGCTTTGCGTAACAGTGCTGTAGGGGAATAGCTACGGCGGTGCTTGTTATAAATGAATCTAATGGCCTTTCGCTGAACGCTTTCTAATTGATCTAAGCAGTGGTTAGTTGCTGACGGAAACCAAAAAATTATGCTATATTCTAGTACTGAACGAACAAGTGAGGTATACGCTAATAATTTGGTGTCAGGTGCAGCAGATGTTAAGGAACGGTTCAACGAATAGAGCGCAGTAAGTGCCTTAGATGTTATATACGAAACATGCCTATTCCATTTCAAATCCGATGAGATCAAAATTCCTAAGTGCTTATGTTCATCAACCTCGAACCGGAAAGCCATTGTAAGCGCAGATGCCTAAACATTGAACGGAAGGACGAAGAGCGAATAAAATAGGGAGAAAGAGCAAAAAAAAGTAAGAACGTTTCGCATTTGAATCGGCATCTTCTACTTTCGGAAAACCGCGTTTAGTACCACAGTTGCGACGCTTGTAAACACTGGGTAATTTCTAAGATTTCTTTCCGCGGCGCCTGCGGACAGCAGAATCTTCGCAGAGAAGACACTGCAGCCAATTCGGCGAGAATAAAGCGAGTTGAACTCTTAATTTTTTTTTTAATTGGTTTTGGGGGAAAGGAAATGGCGCAGTATCTGTCTCATATATCGTTGGACACCTGAACCGCGCCGTAAAGGAAGGGATAAAGGCGGGAGTGAAAGAAGAAAGGAAGAGAGAGGTGCCGTAGTGGAGGGCTCCGGAATAATTTCGACCACCTGGGGATCTTTAACGTGCACTGACATCGCACAGCACACGGGAGGCCTTAGCGTTTTTCCTCCATAAAAACGCAGCCGCCGCGGTCGGGTTCGAACCCGGGAACTCCGGATCAGTAGTCGAGCGCCCTAACCACTGAGCCACCGCGGCGGGGCAATATTAAAAAAAAAAATTAAACAAGGAACGAGAAGAAGACCAGCGGCTAAAAGGGAAAAAAAGACTGAGCAAAAGGAGAGAGAACCCCCAGAAGAAGAAAGGCGGACTGAAAGAGAGGTTTCCGAAAGCAGCAAAGCCTGGCATTTTGTCCGTCCGCGTAGACGTCGGTGCCGGCCAGCTTCCCCGAGAGAGGAAACCGCAGACGGTCGCAGTGGCGCCGGTGCCCCATTAGCCGAGCGCCGCCGCCGCCACTGCTGCTGCGACTCGACCGGCCTGGTCGTCGCCGCTCCGCACAGGCGGCGAAAAAACACATGTCCACGGGGCGAATCGGGGCGGGTACCTGCCTTCCTGCCCGCCCGCGGGCCCGAGGGGTCACGCGACAAACGTCTTGGGTTCCCCGCGTGTTGTCGGGCTCTCTCAGGGGAAAGACTTGCGGTGCAGAGAAACCGCCGGGGTGGCTCAGCTCTCGTGGCGTTCTACTGCGGAGCGGAACGCCAGTTCGATTGTGCATTACTCAGGCTGCGCTGCAGTTGGTTGGGGGCGAAATGCGAGAATGGGAACCCTCAAAAATACATATGGCGTGCTTCAGGCCTTGCTGTGCAACTACGGTAAGTCATATTAGATGGCTGCAGCGCAATGAAACAAGGGGGAGAGTATAGAGAACGAAAGACTAGGAGACAAAGACGCATCGTTGAATGTGTCTTGCCTACTTCAGGGCATCTTTGACCAGTTGTTCCTGTAGTTGCGTATTAACTAGGCCTACTTTTGTTATTTTTTAAATGAACCGCTGTTTGCATGCTGGTGTCGAAAATAAGGCGAAAGTTTAACTTATTTGACCAAGGAAGCGAAAAGAGAGGGATGGATTACCGCGAATTCTGGCAATTAAGAAAACGAGAGAAGCTTTTATAGCGTGAAATATGAATGTCTCAGACAAAGACTCAAAAAGAAACAGAGCACGTCCCCCCCCCCCCCCCCCCCCATGCTAGAACGCCCAAGGGGATTAACCACGACGTCATGAGGATTGGTCGATGCCACTCGCTGGTGGGTCTCGTTTGAGGGGCATTTGCCACTTCGTTCTTGAGTTGTATCCGACTGAAGGGTCCGAAGACTGCATGCAACAAACGCTCATCGCGTTCGCTTTTCCTGTAAAGTCATTCGCAGCTCTCAAGACCGCACCGTCAACACCGCCTAATCCAAAACACACGTAAAATCTACCGTGCGATAGCTTTCCTTCCCGTAGAAATAAGCAGCGCGACAGTCTGCACGGCTTGCGAAGCAGCGACATCGTAAAACAAAAGTTATTTTCAAAGAAAAAAAGAATTACTCGCTTTATTGACTGAACGCACGCGTGCTTGCGAGCGAGGTCAGAAAGATGAGGACCCTAACTTTCGTGCTCATAAACGATAACAGCGAACAGAATCTCGCGGTTCCTCGCAAGAAAGCAAACAGTTAAAAAAAAAACAAAAAGTCTGAAGGCGAAGAAGAAATCGCACTGGATGCGGAATGAGAGGGTTTCGAAATAAACTACGGTCGCTGGAGAAGGAAACAAAAGAAAAGAAGGAAAATGTGCAAAAAAACAAAAGCCAGAATTGACACAGAAAGAAACCAAAGCACAGCACGCAATGCGCACGAGGGAAGAGTCAAGTGCATCAGCGGGAAGAAATACAAGGGCCGCGAGCGTGCGCTCAGAAAGCAACGCGGTTGTTAAAAAAAGAGAGAGCTGTTCCCGGACGGGCCTTCTCCCCTTCTAAGCTTCCCGCCCTCTCAACAACAATTGAGGAGCAGCGGCGAAGAGGCCAACTCATGCACGCATTTTTCCCCGGGAAGTCGTAATTTTAGGAGAGCGCCGAACTGCAGCGCAAGCTGGCGGCGACGGCAAGCGTCCCTCCTGCTCCCTCCCCATCTCTCTCTCTTTCTCTTTCTCAACCCCCCTCCCTCTGTTTCTTCTCCGGCTATGCAGACCAGTGCAGACACTCGACTCGAGAGTGAGGAGGAGGAGGAGGACGAAGCTTTGCTTCTTCTTGTGTTTCCTGTCTCTGTAGTCCCCCTTCTTCACTTGCAGACCTGGATGCTGCCTGAATATGCAGAAGCGAAAAAAAGTTCTCAAGCTGGGATGCTCGTTCAGTTGCACTTGCACGCTGCACTAGACCGAACAAAAATATGTACGGAGCACATTTCTCAACGAATGTAGGTGACGCTATGCTCAAGTACAAGCATAATCAATTGAGAGTTTTAGCATAGCGGACGTGTATTGGCGCTAGTCCTTGTCTGCCTTTCTTTCTGTCTATGTTTTTGCAGCGCTTCCGAAAATGATGTATTAGCGTAGGCGTGCACCGGGTTGACGTACGCCTGCTGCGCAGGCGCTGTGGTTGGCGAGAGCGCGGCACCTTGTCCCACGTGGTGAAACTGAGAGTGCGCTGTGGATACACGTTAATCCGGTAAACGTCTACGCTGAAACGTGTTCGCTATGATAAAACTCTCCAATCTTAATGCCATCGATCCTTGTCCGCAGAACACGATTATCAGTTGGTGACGGACACTTACGCGGTGCAAGATAGACGCACCAGGCAGCTCATGAGTTTTGCTCAGTTTTTTTTTTTTTGCCCAAAATAAAATGCTTTAGAGGAACTTAACCTGACAAGGTTAAGCGATGACCTTCAAGTCATGTCAAACTACACCGCGTGCAACGTATGCTGCGACCAAGCTTGTGGAGGTGCTGTGCGTGGTGATTGTATGTGAGCCCGATTTCCGAGGCACAGAGCTAGTGCTCTTAAGTCTTTTGTTTTTATCATAACCCCATCCCCCTCCGCTCTTTTTTTCCCTTTCTTTCTACTATCCGCTCAGTACTACCAAATTGCTCCAAAACAGACTAGCCATTTGTGTACAATTACACTCGACGTGAACGTCAACGCGGCGTTAATTAGGGATGACGCGCGCGATCGGTGGTTGGTAGTCGTCCTACTACTTTAGAGCTTAGTTAACTGTTAATCCAGGCCCGCATTGGCAGCTTCCTAGCGGAGATGGCAACCCTCTTCACTTGGAGAAACCCTTGAGGGCACACTTGAGAAAAGCTCCCTTCTTCGTTGTTGCGAAGAGCCCGCGTTTCTCCCTTCCCCCTTTTGCCCTCTCCCCTCCTTCCTCAGCCTGCTTTTCTCCATGGGCTAACAACAATCTCTCCCCTCACTTCTGCCGTTCCAGCATGCTCTCTCACTCTCTCTCAGTGCATATACACATCGCATACACACGACTATCAATTGAACAGGCACATTCGTCGCTGGGGGCGGAAGAAGGGTTTACTTTCTGGCGTCTCAGCCTCTCCACTCTTTTCATTTGGCTCATGGGCGTTTTTTTTTTTTTTGCTTCCATAGAAGAATAAGAAAACAAACAAAACCATCGTACATAAATATGGCGAGCAGGAGCGAGCGAGGTGGGGGCGAAAGGTGCCGGCATATAAGGCTCGCGCACGAAGCGCAGGAATGCACAGGGTACGATAGACCGAGAGAGAGAGAGAGAGAGAGAGTGAGGGGGAAGAGAGAAAAATAAACAGGGACAACGACGGAAGCGGCGGCGGCGGCGGAGGAGGTTCGTGTGTGCGAGCGCGCGCGGCTGCAGGATAGTCCGCGGAACTGAGAAAAAGATGCGCGTATACTATAGCGCGGGCGAAGAAACGAAAAACCCGTAAATTAGGGGAGATACGAGCGTGAGGTATACAATTACGCGTGCGCCAAACAATGACTTAGAGGTGGGGGGGACTCCGCTATACTTCATTGCACTCCCTGCGCGAGCGGCGCCAGCTCTTTGCGCGCCCCCGAGCGGTGTGCGCTCTCCTCCGGTTCCTTATTCTTATCCTTCGCTCTCTTCTTCTCCACTGCTTTTTTTTCCTTTTTTAGGCGGCGGCAACAACGCTCAACATTCCCCCCAGCGCAGTGCTTTGCCAGGTTTGTTTCCATGGCGGCGTCGCCTCTCTGTCCATTCTGCCTCCCCCCCACACACACACTTCGGTTCTTCCGTTCTTCCAGTTCCCAATAGCCATGCCCGGCGCTTTTGCCGCTGGCTGTGCTTACATGCGCTATTATTTTCTCGGCCGAGCCTCGAGATTACCGGCTACCGGAGCTGCTCGCTTCGACACTGATGCCGCATGACTATCAGTTCTCAGGAGGGTCGGCGCGGTAACTACTACACAGTTCTCGTTAAAGCAGAAAGCGGAGCCAGAGAGAAAAAATGGACCACATCATTTTTCTTTTTCTTTTTCGCACTCTCTCTCTCTCTCTCCGGCCTGACCAGAGAAAGCAGAAGAGCGATGGTCATATTCACGTAAAAGTTGTTCACCCCCCCCCCCCTTTCTCCCCGCCACCCCTTGGTTGAGACTCATCAATAGCGCTTTCCTGATTGTTGTTTCTTTTCCAGGTTTTTTAGGGCTCTTCGCCTCTTCATGCACAACAGCATGGACTCTAGGGGAAGGTGCCACGTTTCCAAGTTGTCGCGCAGCTGTCATTGTGATGCCAGTCCTTCGAGAGTCTATGCAGAATCATTCCGTGTCCCGTGGCATGACCTTTACTATACTTTCTTTTGAGTGCGTCAAAGTTCCTCGGGCTGCGGCTGTGCCCTTGTGGGCTGACCAACTGTTTCGCGATCCCCAAGGTGACGATTGCGGAGACGTCACGCTTGCTGGCACTAAACACAGATGCGAAACAGCGCAGCATAAATGGGCGCTGAGGAGACGGTGAACGCCACACAACGAATTCCGGTGCTTGTCATCCTCTCAGTCACCGTTTATTGCGATTAATATTCGTAATCTGAGGCACAAATTTCTGGGTTCAAACGCTCGACCAGCCGACACGCTTTTTCGAACGAGTGCGAAGCTCTATACTTCCCGGGGAAGAACAGCTTAATAATGAATTTTGAGGGGTTTAACTTAGTAAGGATGCTGATCTGGCCTGAGAGACTTCTCCAACCGCTCTCCCCCCCCTCTCTCTCTCTCTTTTTTTTTTTTACAGGGAAAGACGTTCACACCCTTGAACAAAACCGGTGCGTTCCCGCCGTTCCAAGGATTCGAACCCGGTGCCTCCTGCATAATGGTACGCCCAGGGGTTCCTTTCCGTTGTAGCATTTTCCTGTGACTTGGCGCTGCGGCACTGTAGCACATGTGCACTTGACACCTCGCGTAAGGGAGTAGTGGAGCAAACAGGCAGAAATGGTTTGCTATCCCATTAGTTTTAGCTCACCGGCATTGTGGAGACAACACGGAGTAGTCTGTGTATACGTAAAAGCACTTTCTAGAAATAAAAGTTTGCTAGTACGACAACAAAAACTACTACTACAACTACTACTACTACCACCACAGCCACCGTCAACAAAGTGAACATCTTTGATACCACCATCACCTGAGACTCATCGAACAACACCAATTCAAAGCGCACGCGGCGAAAATGCCTTCAAGGCAATGAACTGGACCTGAAATGATGGCGTTGACCGCTATAGAAGGACGTTTCTGGGTGGTCATGCGAGCGGTGGTGACAGAGGACTGCCAGGGGCCGTATTACGTAACTGTCACAAATTCTGTCAAAAGTTATTGACAGTGACGTCAAAATGACGAAACGAAAAGACGTCACCGCTGACGCAACGAGGAATCAGCCAATTACAGCAAGACGGTGCCCCGAGAGAATTTTTTTTTTCAAGACGAGGGGCCGTCTGCTAAATTTTTCTAAGACTTAAGAAATACGCAGGTATAAAACTAACTAATATTTTATTTTACCAGAACAATGTGTTTAAAGTTAGAAAATATTAAGCAAAAGAAAAAGCGTTCGAAGTTGTGCTAATAAATTGGCTGGTGGGTAACTTTTGCTGCCGCGGGGATGCGCTCACGGCGGTAAAACGTCAAGCCGCTTTGCGCAAAAGGAGCCGATTCCACGCCGTGTTATTGTTTGTTACGCGGCGTCTGAAGTCAAGCTACTGTGCGGTTGACCTAAATGAGAAGAAAAATTTCAACGAATGCAGTGAAGGCTACGTGACTACCGAGCGAACTTGCAAGAAGCGCTTGGTACGAAATCGACGAAGACAACTTGTTGAAGTCTGTGTTGTTCGGCTCTTTCGATCGATGACAAAAATGCCAAAAGGTGAGGTGTTGCAGTATGTGATGCGTGGCTGTCTGTTTCTTTACCCTTGGGAAACAGAAGACGACCACGAGGTGCGATTTGCTGGGAAAAATAAAGTGCTTTGCCAGCATAAGCGTGTTTTATTTATGTGGCCCAGAGGTGACCGCGGGAACCCACCCCTTCTATGCGCTAACTTTTCAGATTGCCTCCAACACCTGCCGCACGCATTTGCTTACCATCGGTTGTGCGATGCCGACGTGCGCCTCGTTACCAACGGCAGCTTGAAAGCCGCCGGTAGCAAATAACCGCATGCACACGGAACCTGACGCCGCACCGACAGCGCGCTCGCACGCAAACCTCCCAGTTCATCGGCGACTTCGTCGCCCAGCCACTCCACAGTCTGCTTCTCCAGTCGACAAAGGCGTCGAAACAGCTTGTCCGGCAAGTGAAACATAGTCAAACGTGTCTTCGTGCGCTCTCCTTCACCGTTGCTCGCGGCGGCGCAGCCGCCTCACTCTTCGCGTACACCGCCGCCATTTTCTGTCAAAAACGCAACGGTCACATTGACCGCCTCGAGGCTGTCAAAAAAAACTGTCAGTTAGCGCCTGCATAATTAGGTGTGCAACGTCACCACTTCTGCCACATCCGTGACGTAATCTGCAGCCACCCATGACGCAAAAAAGCAAAATGGCCGCCGGCCACGACCGACAATAGGATCGAGGCTAATTGACACCTTTTTGACAAGTTTTTGACAATTGTCCTAATTGACAGTTGCGTAATCCGGCCCCAGGTCACATAATTGTGCCACAGATGGTCGTCCTTAATTCATTAGGTGTCCTCGGTATATGCGGCGAAGCAGTTGCTGAATGTATTACGCGAGGCTCAAGCGTGCCGCGTGCAGTTTCCAACAAACTCAAACCTCAAGAAGGCGGCCCATCAAGCCGAGGGTTTGTGGGCTTATCTCGGGACAGCTTGCGAAACGCGCAGGGACCAAGAGAGGGTCGACTGTCGCAAGTGTTTCGTATAGAGTGCGGGCAGCGGCCGTCCGACGTACCCATGTATAAGCACCCGGTGGCAGCCATGAAGCAACAGCAGCAGCAGTATACTGTCGTTCAAAGTGAAACTGTAAGAGCCGTTTGCGGCGCTGAACGAGGGCATTGGATCACAATTAGATCTCATTTTATGGCCCCGTACAACGCAGACAGCCGCCTTGCGCAGTCGTATAATCCTGGCTTCGCCCCATTCGCAGGGAAAAAAAAGAAAAAAGAGAGTAAATATATCCGCGATGTGGGTGAATAGGTGGCGCAGAGAGAGACGAGATAGTATAGTGGAGGAAATCGCGCAGTGCGCGCAGTGGCGGAGGCTCACACTGCAGGAGGGGTGTACCGGCTAAGGAATAAGAAACACATTTTGCACTGGGAAATAAAGAAAGCGGACTGTCGCGTCCGTCCGATCCTCGCGTCTCCTTTTATGGGGGTCTCGGGAACAACCACAATTTGCGGGACTCCGGAGAGCTGCGGCAGCGGTGGCAGCAGCATATTTAAGGGGAGCAGCCCGGCTCAAGACGACGTCGTAAATGGAAAAAAAAAGAAGAAAGAAACGCGGCCCGCGTGCCGAGAAACAAACACGGCCGGGGCACGGCCCTCCTCGACTCCAGCGCCCCTCTCGGAATAAGAAGAAAACTCGGTCAAACGACGTCGTAAAAGCAGACCGCCCGACTGTTAAGGGCCTCGCGCACAGAACCTCTTCGTACATATACGCACACATGCGCATGCAAGAGATGGTTCATTGTTGTTTGCTTTTGTTGTCGTTTGCATTGCTGGCGAAGTTCGCGAGACGAGTGCAAGCGGAGCACTATGGTGCGTCTTCTTTTTTTTTTTTTTCATCTACAACGCTTCGGCTGAATACACAATGCAGGGTGCGTGTGTGACGGATAACTACCAGGGAAGAAAAGAAAAAAAAAGTGTGCAGGTGAAGATCAAAACGGTAGCCTGTTTGCTGGCTCAAGCGTTTCGCTCTGTACACTGACACAGCGAGGCTGAGGCCACTATACTGTTGTAGTTCGCAGCACTTCTTGTAGGCATGCAGTGGGATACGGCCGCTGGTAAAACGGTTATTTAAAATATTCGCGTTATCGTGCGAATGAAAAGAATCCATTTTAGAAGAACACAGAGGGAAAGATTCAATATAGCTGTTATCGGTCTAACATAGAACGCTTCTGCGTTACGGTGCCCGAAGAGCAAAGCAAAGTGCTACTACTCGAAGATCGCGGAAGTTATTGTTAGAAATAAATACAGTCATGGATATTATCCCGTACCTTACCGATCCGCACAGAATTACATTCAGTGCAGCCCTTGAATTCTGCCCAACACACTTGCATAATAGAATAGATTCTTCTATGTGCATGAAAAAAAAAAAGAAACGAACATGTTAAACATGCGAGCCTCTCAACACATTATCTCACCTCAAAAAAGGGGAGAAAAAAGAACAAAAGGACAGAACCGTGACATATGGGAACCTCTAAGCACAGTCCTTGCCGAAGAAAAGAAACAATTTTACTTGTGTGATTTGAAACTGCATGCATAAAGAGAAAGGGAACTCAACGGTCTTGCAATGAGACTTAATTCAAGGCCGGGAGACCAGTAGAACAAAATCCCTGCGCACTCTGTACATCTGGTCGCTCTGCATACATTAGGCATGTCAAGAAATCGGGACAAGCGGAAAACGTGGAGTGGAAGGAAAAAAAAATAAAGAAAGCACCTTTTCGATCTATTTCATATTTTTTTTAAATTCTCTTTTCTCCTCTTACTTCCTCGTGAAAACGCAGGGAAAACCCGCAGAAACAGGGCGGTTGTACGTACGGGAACGCTGCTGTTTCCTTCCGTTCTCTTCCCTATCTTCCATTGAAGACGGCCACTGTTTCGGGTAAAAGCTGGCGCACTTTTAAAGAGTACCGGGTTTTGAAACGAAGGCAAGGCGGTGGTACAGCAGCTCCCGGATGAAAGAGCCTCCATACACAGAAGGAAAAAAATGGAAAAGGAAGAAAGGAATGAAAGGAGGAACCTCAAGCGGAACTAGAAGCGTGGAGAGCCAAGGCATAAGAAACACGGGCCAAGAGCAAGCTGCGGAATGAAGGTCAAAGCGAAAGAGAAGACCGGGGTCGGCCTTTGAAAATGTTTCGGAATTAAAAAGAGGACCCTCTTTCTCAGAACCCTCTCTGGTTCTTTTTTCTCTCACGTTACCTTCCCTTTCATTTCCATTTCTTCCCTTTTTCTCCGCTTAGCAGCTGAGGCATTCCCTCTCCGCGAAGCTTTAGCTATCGGGAAGCGTCGAGAGGGGAAAAAAAGGCCGGGCAAAGTGGGCGAGGCGATCCCCAATTCAAACGGAGCCGATCGACTGTGTTTTCCCTACCCCCCTTCTCTTCCCGCACTCGGAGCCAGCTCTTCCCTGTGTACAGCTGTGCCTCCGCTGAGTGCGCGAGGGATGTTGTGTGCATGCGCGGCGGGGCAAACAAACTCGATGGATGCGCTCCACGAGAGATGCAATGGCGCGACCGTGTTTGGGGATCGCAGTTTTCCCAAGGCCGCCGCGGATAAAAGGACGCCCTTTCATTTCGCCTTCCTTAGCCTCCCATTGTTCCCGAAATCGAGCCCGTTGTGCCAACTGGCGATGCGGACTGGGCGCTTTATGTTTGTTTATTTTTAGTGCCCAATCTAACGTATGTTCCCGAAATCTCTCGCGTAATAAGTTTCTGGGAGACCCGATTTAGACAAAACTGGGTGGCGCGTATACATAAAGCCGTGGTACCATTAGCTCGGTCAAAACGCTACGAAACAGCCGTTTAGTGCGAAGTGCCGAAAGCTTGGAAAATGAGAAAATATTTATTTTGTAAAGCTTATTTGCACGTAGATCCCAATTTTTATCTGATATGAGGAAATACAACCTCTCTTCATCTTCCCCAAAATAGTGTTGTCGACATTGACTCTTTTTGTTTTGGTTCCCTCGTACTTACATATCTCTTTACGTCGGAGGTAACGGCAATGTCGCGCTGAAACGTCCTAGGATGGCACCCCGTAGCCTTGTTCTCGCATCGTCACATCGTGGCGTATTTGCATGCCCCATGTGACGCATGCCCATTGTGGACGCTTATTGCTGTCCTTATCTGAGTGCATGTGTGTGCGCGTGTGTTTATGTGTGTATCCCTTGTGCGATTATACAAAGCAACCGCCAAGAAAATCACCCACACGACGCCCGATACATTGAACTGAAATCAAGGCACACTTCATAATATCTGCGTGAAAAGATTACGAGGGATGCCAAAGGCTGTATGCGTCCCTTTTTTCACAACAGCTTTATTGCGAGCAAGGATGCCGTATGGGCCCTAAAACGTCACTTTTGTTTATTTTTTCCTTGGTCACTGAGCCAACCTTCGCCTTTTTTAGGAGCTAGGAAAGTATATTAACATGAAAATACTTCCTTTCACCACTAAAGGGCGCCCACCAGCACCACATCGTTATCACGTGTGAACCCCTAACGAGCAGTACAATAAAGGAGTAGTTCTTTTGTTCATGTACGTGGGAGACTCAGGAAAGGGGCAAAATTAGAGTAAGCTGGAATATAACAGTTTCTAAAAGAAGAGAAAATATCGTATGCATTTAATTGTGCGTGAGGTAAAAAAGAATGTAATAAGCGAACGGCGTATAGGCACCTGTCCTTCACTTAGTTGCGTTGAATCTCCAAGATGTAAAAAGCAAAAAAATAGTTTTCCTAAATTACTTGTATACCATTTAGGGTGTAAGGCCGAGGGTCAGTGCACGTGGCTCTCACTCGAGTAGAGAGAAAGAAAGAAAGAAAGAAAGAAAGAAAGAAAGAAAGAAAGAAAGAAAGAAAGAAGGAAAGAAAGAAAGAAAAAAGGAAAGAAACCCTGAGGGGTGCGACGGTCAGGGTTAGGCACACTGGCCTATTTCCAGTCGTGTCGCAATTCGCGTCCTTCCGTAGAAAACTGACTCGATCAGAAATATTTCTGTCACGTTCCCCGGAGGCACCCATCTGTCATCTCCGACAAGTCTTTTCGGACAGGTCTAATGTCTGCTTAACTTACAGTGATCTTGTTATGCTAATTCTCAACGCTCGCTTAAAGTGTATTCCCGTGTCGCCAGCTATACAACATCGATCGCCAGACACACGCACGCCCTTCCTTATCACTGCCCCTTCAGCACACAGATGCCCTCCACCCTTCATCAGCACGGATGCTATAACCGCGACCGGCCGGGGTCCCCGTGCCAGCTGTGACCTTTCCAATACAAATTAGGCCTGCGAGGCCACCGCATATGCTGGCAACCACCGCAGATTCTACCTGAAGATAGACGGCGTTACTCTCAGCCTTTAGCCACAGTCACCATCTCTTTTGCCATGCTTCTATGCCCCCCTTCGCCACATGACAGCTCGATGAACAAGAAAAGAAAGAACGCAGTGAGCAAAGAAGGATGCGAGGTAGATAAAGTGAGGAGCAGGGCGGGAGGTGTGTATAAAGAGAGAAAGAGGGAAGGAGGGGGGGAGGAAGAGGGGGTGCGTCATGTCGAGAGATTAGGCCAAGATTAACGATGTGGCGTATCCCTAATCCGCGGCGGTGGGCCCTGACCGCGCCGAAAGTGCAAAGCGGATAGGGGGGAGGGGGGGGGGAAGGCAGGGGTTGGACAAGGGGGCGGCGTTCACCGGTAGCCGAGCGGGGCAGCAGCCGGCGCTCAACGCTCACGGCAGGACGCGGCGGCGTTCGAGCGATGCTGGCAGCATGCGTCGACGCAGCAAGCAACAGCCTCTCTCGGCCACGCGCTCTTGGCTCGCAGCTTCTTCGGCCTTTGGCTCTGTTTGCTTAGCGAAGGGCTAGCCCTCGCAAAGAGAGGAGGAGGGGAAGAAGCCAAGTGCTTCATCAGCGCGCGCGCGTGCGAGCTGGCGTGGACGAGCGTAAGCGTGAACGCCCGGCGGCGACGGCGGTTAATTGCCGAGCGCTATTAATTAGAGCCGCGCGGCAGCGGGGCGGCCCCGGGAAGGAGTCATATGCGGAAGGAGGGAGGGAGGAAGAAAAAGGGGGGAGAGGGCATGGTCACGAGTTGGTCACGTGACGGCCACGAGCCAATGGCTGCGCGTTCGCGTTTGTGTTTACACTCCTCTGGGATGACGTCGCCGCGTTTATTTGTAAAGAGCCACCGAGTGGAATCGAGGGGGCCGATAAAAATCAAGAGTGAAGAACATCTAAGCAAAAAAAAAAAAAAAGAAGCAGAACGAAAGAAAAAGAAGCTCGAAAGTGGGTAGGGGGTCTCGATGCGTGCGAGATATATCGGGTTACGAGCAGACCCGGAAATGTTGTGATTAGCGCCGTTGATGGAAGGGAATTGGAAGGGCGGCGGGACCCTCCTCGCCCAACACGTCGAGCTGCTGGGGAGCAAATGTGGCGACATAAGCGAATCACGATTCAATTTGTCGCCGCTCGAGTGGACCGCCTGAAAACTGTCTCGAAATGGAAAAGTGCGCGCGCGGGGCACTAGTATTTTCGTATCCCCGCAACGCACACACATACGCGCGAAGGAGAGAGGAACGCAGGAGCCAAGCGTGATTAACGGCGGCAACGTATAAAGCGCGAGGGGAGTTGCAAAGCGTGGAAAGCGAATCGAGCGAGAAAGGCGGAGACATATATATATTAGTTGTCTAATTTGCGCTACAAGGCTGCTCAATACGCTTCGCCTGTGGGGGCTGTATACCCTTTTCATTAACGGATGGAACTGAACGATTTCTATTATCTCAAAGTGAGAATATGTAATGTTCGCTTTTCAAGAAGGCTCTCCGGATAAACTCCCGTAGCAGTGGCGATGCCCTTGCACCACTTTACTAACAGGCACTTTCAGCATAGCGTTAGCACATCACAACCACCGTTACTGCGTAGTATAACCTCGTTATAACGAAACCGTTTATAACGAAATAGTGACTATCCTCCTTGGAAGCTCTGTCAAACGGGCTATAACGAGTCTACAGCTGTAATGAAGTAATCGCCAGGCCCCTTCATATTCGTTATAACGAGATTCAACTTTAGTGGCATGCGGTAAAGCTACGCTGAAATTTCCCATTTTTCCCACGACGGCACGCCGTACTGCAACTCTTCCTCGTCTCAATTAGCCCTCCGCAGAAAGTACCCCGCACAGCTATCTAAATAAAATAAAAAGACCTGCGTGTTGCAGCAGAGGGCCGCCGTGCATCAGTTATCCGCACCACTTCGTATTTCACGATTGCAACGCGTACGATGCTGCAACCTATCATATCTTGCTGCCCGTTCCCACCGATGCTCTGCCTTCGCTACACCTACACAGCACCCCCGCGTGCTCGAGCTTTTACGCTTGAGCCATGCGTGACGCTATTGGCCCACACTGAGCAAATCGCTCGATCACGTCGGCAGAGTAACACAGTTACGGAGAAAACGCGGTGCAAAACTTTGATGATGGGTGTGTGCGTGGCGGAGTAAAAACAGCGGGGAATACGAAGTAGAAGAAGGAGGCGGAGGAAGCGAAACCAAGCAAAACGATACAAAGAAAGAAGCCTCGCTGCGCACGCATTTAGGCGTTCTGGCATCCGCCGTCGGAGGCATTAAAAACCAACAGCTCGAGGCCTCCATCGCGCTGTGTTTACCTTCCCGATGGCCTCGGTGGCTCCCTCTAACGACCGACTGCGACGAGAAGGGTGAAAGGCGAGGGAGAAGGAGGAAAGGAGGAGAGTACAGGGACGGAGAGGCGAAGTTGAAGGAGATGGGGATTTTGTACATGAGCTGCCTATAGGGTCGACGGGCAAATATCGCCCGACGGTGCGGTGGAAACAAGTGGCCCTTACAAGGAGTAAAAAAAAAAAAAGTTACAGGGAACGCGCGGGAGGTGAGACTAATAAAAACTTTCGACTGTAAAGCTTTCCCCAGCGCCGCCCAAAAGAAGCATAAACACATAACATAACGCGGGAGCGTAACATCCGTACGCGACGCACGAACTAAACCAGAAAAACAAAATAAAAAATAAAACATGCAGCGTTCCACCGCAGAAAGGGAGCGAGCGAGTCGCGTTTTTTACGGCTTGTTTTTCCCCGTCCGTTTATTTTAGAGCGGCGCCCCGACGGCCTTGTTTGTTTATTCGTCTTTAGCGCGACGGCCCGTTTCCCAACATTCCGCGTTCGCGTCGCTGCTGGCGTGTGCAGAGCGAGAGCTGGGCTCACATCTTGCGCCCGTGGCTCGTAAAGTTGGTCGAGATCCGGGCGTGGAACGTCTCGATACTACACAGGGTGTGTCTCGTTGAACGGTGATTCAGCCCTTATTATAAGAAGCAGAGGACGCGAACTTCGAACTCTCGCCTGACAATGCGCGCACGATGGTGGACTGCTGTCGTCTATGGTCAGCCCAACGCAAATTTTCCATTCGTTTAGGATCGCAGTTAGAAAGCAACATTGCGCGAGGCTGTCACTAAGCGCCATTCTCTGTCGCCTCGTGCTGTTTTCCTGGGAGCAAGTCCAACGAGAGTATACAGGAGGCCTTGAGCGTTTAATTATATATATCGCTGCCGAACCTTGCACACGTATACGAGTAAATTGCATGCTCTCCATGAATAGCTCTCACCTCCGAACTTCAGTATAACTAGCGTTAGCGGGCGACAAAGCTTGATTATTATTAATTTTTTTTATTTCAAACACCTACATGACTTGCCCTTGATCCGATGAATAACGATTACCAACGGGACGATTACTAATGTACCAGCTAATCGGCAACGTGACTGGATGGCGATCCCAGTCGTCACTCGCAAATGAATTTTAGCGCGCCGGCGGTGTTGTCAATTAGGCTGCTGAATAACGGACACCTACCCTCCAGCCTTCATCCCCCACTTCACGGCGCAGCTCATAAGTCCCACCCGGAGTTAACATTTTCTTCATAAGCTAAGCTAAGCTAAGCTGACCTAGCCTAACCTAAAGCCTCTACAGCTTGACCGCGACGCTGCACGCTTTTACCTTGATCAGAAGCAGCAAGAAAGTAGGTGAAAAAAAATTATAAAAGAAGAAAGAGGGCAAAGACACCGAACGCTGCGTGCGGCCTGCTGCATACAGTTAGCGTGCGGAGCGGGGCGAACAGCGCATACGCTTCGACGCGTGCACGTAGCCACCGCCACTTAAAAAACCTTAGCCACCGCCACAGCTGCCGGACAGAGAGCGAAAACCGTGGGTGGGTGCGACGCTCGAGTGGGCAACGATGCCGCGCCTCTTTTCCCAGAAACCGAGAGAACGGACGGGGAGGGAAAGTGAGAGGAGGAGGAGGAGGAGGAGGAGGAGGAGGAGGAGTACTACTCTCCTCCGTGCTCGAAAACCGCTCGCCGCCGGCTCGCCCTTGATAATACGACAAAACTTTTCATGGACGTCGCACCTGACGGAAGCCAGTTCGCCTCTCCCGTAAATGAACTAACTGCGGGCAAGCAGAAATTCGCTGGAACTTCGCTGACGAGAGCGGTTAAGAGGGCGGGGACCTTCGAGCCTCTATGGCCGGTCCGGCCGGCTGCTCCGTTGTTTGTGTAGCGCGTAAGCACTCGAGCGCTTGAGGTTGTTCGGTTCTTTGTGTAGAGCGTAAGCACTCGAGCACTTGTGGCAAATTGCGAGAGGCACTCATAAGGGGCCAACTTAGTGAGCCAATACTAGCATCGCGTCGAGATGTTTTGAGAGCAGAGGCGCTGCGGTCGCGTTCCGTCCACGATGCGAAGAACCCTGTACAGCATTCAATGACCTCTGAAAATTGTAGCAAGTTTCAAGTTCGCTCTCATGTGGGCTGTTCTGTTGCCTGGGATGGGGGGAGTAGTTCGACAGAGGTGTTTCTGCACGCAGGAGGTCGCTTTTTAAATGCTGTGGACACCCAAGTGGACACTAGTATTATTTTTTTAATACCCCAATATGATAGGAAAAGCGATTTGTTCATTGCTTCGGTGCTCCATATTTAGACAGATGGCGCAGGGCACTATCGATGGTCGAATAGCCTTGTGCAGGCGGCACCCTGAACCAATAATTCTAACAATTACTGCTGGAATAATTAGAAGGAGGATGGCACTAACCAAGGGTTGAAAAAAACAAAGAGTGACCGAGTTAGGTTCCCGAAAACCTGAGAATTCTTTCCTTTATTTTTTTTCAGCCCCAGGTTGGTGCTAATCTCCTAAATACAAAACTCAACCAGACGGACATCCTTCGAAGAAGTTTGCACTCTACACCGTCCGAATACCTAGCGAAAACGGTATGGTGGTCAGGGCTACTTGTTCACCGTGGGATACGGATAGAGTTTAACATAACAGCTCACAGACACCGACTTGACCCTTCCTAATGAAGCTATGTCCAAGACTGCCCAGAGTGAAAGAAAAAACAAAAGTAATATCTCAAGCCCTCGAAGTCATATCGTTGTACTTTTTGTTCTTTCATTTCCTCACTCACTGCAAACGTTGCCGTGAACGTTGCCATCCCCTTTTCTCATATGAAAGCGTTTGTGTCCCAAAGTGTGTGACTCAACAGAATGAACTGGCTCGTTTGAATCGCCGCTTACTTTCATGTCAGTGAAAAGAAAGAAATTTGGGAGAGAAGGAATAACGCAGGCACTGAAGGGAGACTGGAACGATTAAATTTCCACTAGTTCTCAACACAAGGACAGTGCGCTCATTAGTAGATGAAAGCAGAGTCTCGCTCAAGGATATAAATAAATAAAGACGGCGGATCTCAGTAAGTGCGAGATCACGCCTTAAGCAGCAACGTCTGTCCATTGCGTGTTCTCTTGACGGCACACGCGAAAAATTAAAAAAAAATGCACACGTACACTTAATGGCCGCGAGGCAACTACACCAGTGAAGGCCACCATCGCGGCCTACTTTTCATTTCTTTCAGATTTATGCTTCTGCGACTGTCATTTGGGCACCCTCGGTTGCACAGTCACGCAAAGCGGGACGCGTTGTTATACGACGTCCTCATACGCTATACGCAGCGGCCAGAAAAGCGGTAATTTGGGAGAGAAATGTGGGGCGCCCGAGTAAGAAAAGCGGACTTGGTGAGAAACGGACGTGACAGGACGAAGGAACGGCGTCCATGGGACGGAGCTGAGATGCAGAAACCGCTCATCAGAGGGAAAGATTCGTCACGCGAACGCGCCCCGCCTTCGCTGCAGCATTGCAGCCACGTGTCCTACAAACGACGTCGCTTGCAACGAGCGCTTTGCCTGAGGGCATTCGTGCATAGGAGAATCACGTTTAGCACGACCGCTGGAAAAGGAATGCGCAACGATTTCACGCGAAGGAAATAATTAGTTTCTAACAGGCCGATTGCTATAGTGCTGAGTTAACAAGGAATAAGAAAGAGTTTGAATGCTGTTTCCTGCTATACTGCCAGGATAGCAAGCGGGACAGGTCCTAACTACGTGAAGTTTTGAAAGTTTTTAGTCGTGTGAACTTATCATTTTAGACGAAAACAAAAGATTGATTAATTAATTAATTAATTAATTGCTGGGGTAATTAGAAGGAGGCTAGCACTAACCAAGAGTTGAAAAAGCAAGAAGCGATCGAGTTGGTTCCCGAAAACCTGAGAATTCTTTTCTTTATTTTTTCAGCCCTTGGTTCGTGCTAGTCTCCTAAATAAAGACAATCCAATCCGGCGGACATTCTTCGAAGATGTTTACACTCTACGCCGTCCGAACATGTAGCGAAACCGGCATGGTGGTCAGGGCTACTTGTTCACCGCAGGCTATGAATAGATTTTAACATAACAGCTATCTATCTATCAACTGATTGATTGACTGACTTTGTCGTGTTGCGTTCCGTGGCACTATTGTTGAACTGGTATCTATATGTTGTTACAAATTGTTCTTGTCCCCGCCTTATGTAATGCTTACGGCCCTTAAGGCTTCAGTAAATGATATGAAAAATAAGCAGCTAAGGCAATCATGCCCCGAACGCAAAGCTTAATTTGTTGCCTGGTGATTGATTGGCTCACTGATTATCGAGTTATTAATATCCTAGCGGTAACTCAGGTGAGCAAATGAACTAGCGAGGGACGTGCGTTTTGCGTTTATCAGTTTGGTTTATTAGTTTAACAATCGATTCCAAGATGATAGATTCGTGCACGGGGCGGCAGTGATTCAGGTCGGAAGATGAGGTTAAGACCTGATGCTGATGCTTTCTACCATCAGTACGTGTTTTTTTTTTCGATTTGCTCTATTGCTTGAGAATGCATACATATAGGTATGCATAGTTTAGGTTTCACAGGAACTATCTGCGATTTGTTTATTACGTAGTCATTATTTGACCAAGGAAGCAAAACGACCAAGATGTCAGAAAGTGCCAAAAGCTTTCAGGACTTGGCATAAAAAGGAAAAGAAACCCACGAATAGAACGAGCACTCACTAAACAGAAAAGAGTACGAAGGGAGTAGGCTGTCCATAGCGCACTCCTTTTTATTAAAGGGAGTACTCTAGAGGAGAGCTTACTCCCTTAGGTAAGTAAGGGAGTAGCAAGAGAGTAGGCGTTTCATAGCGCTCTCCCTTTGATCCCTTTGATAAAAGAGAGAGTGCTAGAGGACAGATTAGTCCTTTTTTTACTCCCATGTAGGAGCATTCGTGTTTAGGGTGCAGGCTGACATTAACCGCAGAGCCTTGTGCGATACGAAACGACGTCAGTGATGATTCCCTCGAAGCGTAAGAAAATAAAACTAAGCCTCAAGTGCCGATGAATGTGCCAAGGAATTAGGCTCTTTTTAAGTCGAGCCTGTCACCACGTCGTGTAAATAAAGCGTCGCTCGATTGCGATGCACATTAGCGCGTATTCTGCACTACCGGAAGCACGGTGCACTCCGTGCCCACAGAACGCTGTAGTGGCTGCGATGTCAGAGGAGAAGGAAGGGAGAGGGCTTTCGAACACACGGGCCTCCTCTCCCCGCCTGCCAGGAACACTCGTGAATCGAAATGCCGTGCGCGCGACGTTTCTGCGTTTCCAAAATGGGCGCGAGCAGCAGGCGTTCATTTGTGAAACGTATTACCCGTTTAAAAAACGCGTGTTGCGTCACGACCTCTCGGTGCACGCTTCGCTGTCCCTCTCCTTTGATTACAACATTCTTTTGGGTTTCTCTTATCAGCCAACCCAGACTTGTCAGAAACACCGCTACTTGAACTTCGGGAGCAGCCTATACATGCATACATGCCTCGTGTGATCAGGTTTCAAGTAGCGTTTTTAGAGAAGGGACATATCTATGCATCCGAGTTCGGAGTGATTGAAGATTGCGAGTGCTTCCTTATTGTTTCGCGACTTCACTTCTAGAAGCGGCTTCCTTGCCTGCGTAAAGTAACGAGGAAAGGAGGAGGAGGAGGAGGAGGAGGAGGAGGAGGAGGAGGAGGAGGAGGAGGAGGAAGGTTGTTTTCTGGAATGTCGCAGAGCAAAGCCCATGGACGGCAAAGAATTTCTTCGAGAAGCACTCGCAGATATGAGTTGTGACCAAAGAATAAGAAGCGAAGAAACGACTGCCGTAAAGAAATATCGCGCGGGAACGTTTACAACTAGAACGCGCCCTTGCCCTCGTGCCTTGCCCCATGCGAGACGAAGTTTTTTTTTTTCAGATTTAGAAAAATAATATTTCCTCCTTAAGTGAATTACGCCTCCCTTTCCCCTTCTGTTGAATAACTCTCTCTGCTCTTACACTCAGTGCTGTCTTCACTGTGTAGGACACCTTCCAGGGCTTGAACAGAAATGCTGTTGAAGAAATCGCCGTGCAGTTTATTTACATTATGTTGCATTTTGGTCTGTTCCTTCGTTTTAATGTTCTTTTTTTTAGTGGCTCTCCGTTAAAAAAAAACTACACATTATGGGTGCGCACCTTATACCGTTTCCCGGATGTGTAAGGGTGTGAAATCAAATATTATAAGTTAACTATTACAAGAAACATATGTATTAGTTATAAGTACTAAGTTAAAAGTGTTATAGCTTGATAATTATAACTTGAGTATTATAAATCAAGTGTTATAACTTGATTTCAACACTTAACGCGCTCAATTAACATTATTTTACCTCGTTAACGTTTTCGCAATATTTTCCGGAAGCGCGCGCGCACGCGCACACACACACACACACACACACACACCACACACACACACACACACACACACACACACACACGCACGCACGCACGCACGCACGCACACACACACACACACACACGCACACACGCACGCACGCACGCACGCGCACACACACACACACACACACACACACACACACACACACACACACACACACACACACACACACACACACACACACACACACACACACACACACACACGCACGCACGCACGCACGCACGCACGCACACACACACACACACACACACACACACACACACACACACACACACACACACACACACACACACACACACACACACACACACACACACACACACACACACACACACACACACACACACACACACACACACACACACACACACACACACACACACACACACACACACACACACACACACACAAAAAAGCCGGTCGCAGTGGTGCTCACAATTGGCGCTTCCTCCAACGCGTAGTTACTGTCCATCTACGCTAATTTTACGTCTCTCGCATACACAGTAATACTTACTAAATTTCTCTAGTGATCTCCATTTTCGGTTGGGCTCTTCGTAAACATTCTAATTTTTATTTTGTCTATTATTCTGTCCGAGCTCCTATGGTTAATTACCATGTGCATAAAAGTACAAAAGATTAACTCGTTTCGTGTTATCCCAGTTCTACGCGCATCTCGTGCGCCATGCGTGTGTTCTTTCTCTGGCTTTAATCTGAATTTTTCGTCTGCTGTTTCTTGAAAGAGCATCCCCCGCACGCAATTACGGCCGCCCGACGTACAGTGTTTTCATCTGCTGCCGCTGAGTGGCAGCACGTGCGAGCTTGGCATGCATGGCGCCGTTCTTTGGTGAATGATTACACAAAAACCTAATTTATTGATTTCTCTTGCAAGGTTGGTGGTTCGTGATGATGGCCCGGCTGAGCACGGTTTCTGCACCTCATAAAAGGCGTCCTTAATTTTTGTCTAGTTACAGGTTCTGAAAAAAACCAGTTTATACACTGCTGCATTATGGGAAAGCACAGTGTCTTTTCTGTTTTAATATATTGTTAGTATTTCTTTTTCTAAAGATAGGCTTTATTTTATGCCTAAAATGCGCGGTTGTGGGAAGAAAAGGCGGAATGTAAAAAAAAAAAAAACTTTTATAGCTGAATTTCTGGGGCTTTCGCGTGCACAGAAATCACTTGAAGTACATAGTGAAAGAAAGATGCGCTGAACAATAATAGCCCGTCCAGATTTGCTGCTCATGTTAAGGATGAACAAAGAAACTGAGTTTTAACGTCATAAAAAGCAGACTCGGTTCGGTCTTCTAGAATGTGCGTTTCTGGCAAGCGACGCTATAAAACGCGTAGAGGAAAAGAGGAAGACGGGATGCACAACAGAGTTCAAAAAAAAAATGTCGAGCTATGCGCGGACGAACATTTCGCTCGAGAGAAGAAGCGAGGTTCTGAAACGGACATCCAGAGAAAGCCACTCGGCCGGAAGGTTCATCAGGGCCCCCCAGTCCAGAGGCAGCCACGGGCGACAGCGCTTCAGGCGACGCCATCACAGTCTGCTCCGTTACTTCTCCTCTGGCTACCATATGCGCAGTTGTGTCCGCGTTTTTCTTTTTCATTCTTTATTGACGTTTGTTTTTTTCTTTCTCTGCTTCTTCCGCCACCTTCATTCCACCGTTTTATGCACGTCTCGCGCACATTCCGTGTTCTCTTGAATGTCGTGATTACTTTACTGTTCCCTTTCTATTTTATGCCTCGCACAGACTGCGTATTCGTTAGTTCTCTCTCTGAGCTCCTCACCGTGTGACCTACTTTCCGCAATGTCGGAGATGGACAGCGTTTAATGCACGTTAATGAGAGGACAAGAAAGGTTGCAAATCCGCATTTACGTTGCCTTGCTGATAATTGGATTTATTTTTGCAGATGCTTACTCCTGTCCGCTTGGAATCATAGACAGCGGTCACCGCACATGTCAACTCTCCTGCCTGCGTTTCATTCTATTTTGTGCTCTTAGAGACACGGAATTCCTTAGTGCGTCGCTTACAACTGAGCTGCTCTGTTTTATCAATGCGAAGCACGATGCAGCGTGAATATCCTTTTAGTGGAAAGGCAAGAGAGCCAAGTTGAAAAGCTTAAGTAGTGCGTATAGGTTGAAAATTCTTGGGAGGCGACTGATAAGTGCTAGGGAAAGCAAAAGTTGAACCTTCAAATTGAGCTTCCATGGTAGTCTATCCTTCGCTGGAAATAGCGGGGGCCCATGACCGCAACTCCTTTATAAAAAAAAACTGTAAAAGCAGCGAAAATACAGGTGACCGTAAGAAAAAAAAGCACACCTAAGCTCACAGGGGCTGCAATGTTTTCTACGATTTTTTTCCTGTTGCGATGCTTTCACATTGATTCGACATGAACAACAAGCCACAGCCACAGGCAGTCCTGTTGGCCACACACACGAGCTTCCGCTGCACAAAGAACGACAAACAGAGCGAGGAAAGTTGTTGTTGTTGTTGTTGTTGTTAGCCTATCAAAAGGTGGCTTTCTCCCGTGCTTTTCTTTTCTTCTTTCCCCAGTGGCACGTTACGAGTTTTTTCTTCATTTTGTTCCTACGTTGACGTTCCTTCGGAGAAACCTATCTACCCGCAGGTCTATATATAGCGAAACTTGCTAGGATTTTTTGCGCGGCACCACAGAAAGTCAGAGACCGGAATGCTATAGATGGATGTTGTTCGAGCGGTCGCAGTTCAATATACACGCTATGTACACACAAACACACACGCACGCACACGATCGCCCCTGTTGCTGCGCCAGGCTACACCCCACCCCGATGGCCGCCTCTTTGTTGTGGCGGTGAGATGATGGCCGCGGAGAGGCACTGCACTCGGTGCGCCATCTCCTTTGAGCCAGTCCGGCGGCGGACGGTGATGAGCGGGACGGACTGCGGCGTCGGCGACTTGCCGACACAAAGGCGCGCACACACACACACACACACACGCCGGTGTCATTACCTGGAGCAGCGATTCCGCCTGTCCGAGAGGAGAGCGGCGGCACACCACGACGGACGCGCGCTTACAGTTTACGCTGCGCTGTACGGAGGGGACGCACTTCGTTTTTCACACCGATATCCCCATGTATTCCCCTCCTCCCCATTATGTTGTTTTTCTTACAAGAACGCTCATCAATATTTTTCGCGGCTCCTAGATATCTGCGACTCAGTTGTTACCGAAATCACTGTAGGCACAGTTGCCCGAGTTTCACGCCAAGTTTTAGCGAGAAATATTGCATATCAACGCACGTGGTCGTCATTACTCTGTCATGTGGTGACAGGATCATTCTGGGTGGATCTATCGCAAAGTGATACTGCGGGCATTCACTTTGTTGACATTTGTTACGCCCTTTCACCCACATTGCTCGGGCCTGTATAAGGTCTGCACTTGCAGTATATAATGAATAAATAAACAAATGTATTTTTTTTTCACAGTTCTCGATAAGTGTCACTCAAACATGGTATGTCACCACACGTCGAGAAAGAGAGCAAAAAAAAAAGGGGGGGGGGGGCAGTCTCTGGTTATACTCGCTATACCATGACCCTATCTTCTTCATTACTCTTTATTGACCGAAGAAAAGAATTCGTTCACTTACGAAACAGCTCGTTATTCCCACTGTGCAACCATGGGACAAGAAAAAAATCTAACACTGATGGCGTAACGTGCCGTGCATGTCGAACGCGGAAGGACACTCGCACATCGAGGTGTAGAACTATGATGCCAATGAAACGTCTCGAACGACAACCGCGCAAGTTCCGGCGTGCTGGCCTCCGTAAAGAAGAATTTATGCCGCGGTAATCTTTGTTCACTCTGTCTCAGCCGTTTAGGGCTGTAATCTTTGAACGTAGAAAAACATTTCCGCCGACTCCGGTGTTTTCCACTCGTCAGATCTGTCTCTGGAGTTCATCAATAGAACACTCAGGGCGGCATTGTTCAACTCCGATGTGGCCGAAGCCATTATATCTGCTGGAGCAGTTTGCGTCGTGATCAGCGAGCGCGTTTTCTTGTCAACCCGCTGAGCGGTGACAAGGCGCCTGAGATAAATAATAATAATAATAATTGGTTTTTGGGGAAAGGAAATGGCGCAGTATCTGTCTCATATATCGTTGGACACCTGAACAGCGCCGTAAGGGAAGGGATAAAGGAGGGAGTGAAAGAAGAAAGGAAGAGAGAGGTGCCGTAGTGGAGGGCTCCGGAATAATTTCGACCACCTGGGGATCTTTAACGTGCACTGACATCGCACAGCACACGGGCGCCTTAGCGTTTTTCCTCCATAAAGACGCAGCCGCCGCGGTCGGGTTCGAACCCGGGAACTCCGGATCAGTAGTCGAGCGCCCTAACCACTGAGCCACCGCGGCGGGGCCTGAGATACTCTGGTACTGCTTCTGGTAGTAGGACGCTAGATACCTGACGGTTTCGTCATCGAGACTCTTCAGCGGCAGCAAGTCAATGCGACCCCCCCCCCCCCCAATCCAATAATAAAAAAAGAAGGATAAAAGATTAAGCTTGAGCGGCACACTCTATTTTCAGCGACAATAGTGCATGTGATAAAGATCGTTCTCGAAATGTCTCTACTGCAGCGTCTTTTCTATTTATAGCAAGCACGCGGAAGGCATGGCACCTTGCATTTTATCGTGCACATAAGGACGAGAAGGACCAACACAAAGTGAAATGAGTCTGCTCCAGCCGGTGTGCGCTCAGTTCCACAGCGAAACAAGATAAGCACTTCGTGTTTTTGGAAAAACGGAGCACGAGCATCAAGAAGTTGTGTATTATTTTCCAGTGTGACAGACAAGAGAAAACCATCACGGAGTGCATTACAAATTATGTTTCTCGCTCAGGCAGCACCGGAACCTGCACAGGGCTGTAAGTGGTGCGTCCCCTATGCGCTTGCATTCGGCAAGGCGAGGCAAAGAATACTTCTGACAGGCTGAAAAACAGGTCACGTGCGTAACTCCGTCCATAGTATGTGTGGGTCACTAGCCACGCACTTGCCAAAATTAAACAAGCTCCCAATAAGAGGCACGGCCGGTGTTGCAGCCAAGCCGACTCTTGCCATAGTCCTGCCGCCGCATCCAGTCCGGCCGTGTCGCCTGGAACATTTGTCGCACATCCAATGCAGGCGTCGGGCTACGTCCGGAATGGACATGGGGAGCTTTTTTCAACGAAGTGGCATCATGGGCGTGTTTGTTTGTTTGTCGGGTTTGTTGCCCAGCAGAGGCAACAAACCCAGGCGCCGTATTATCTTACGCTTCATTTCGTTTTCAGTTCATTCGGTCCTATACAATTGGCTGCTGCTCCCGGCGCTGTAGGCCGTGGAGGATGACGTCACACTGGTCGTGGCAAAAAGGCGACCATGACATAAATAAAGGAGCACGACGCCGCGTTTGACACACCTGACAAGCTTTATCAGCGCCAATCCCGTAAGGAAGCCACATAATGGTTGGACAACCACTGGCCTGTGCTACAAGGCCGGACTGGATACGGCGGCGGCGGAGGGTGGCAAGAGGCGGCATCGCTACCACAACTGCCTGCCATGTCTGCAAATGGGACTTTGCTTCTCGACCTCCTGTTTATTTCGTCACAGTTGACGTCATGACAAAATGAAATGAATCGTTACATGATACGGCCCCAGCAAACATATGAACACAGCGACCGCTATCCGGTCGCACTCATCGAATTCACGATGAATGAATGCCGATTCTTTAGTTGGGAACCGTAGTGCATCTTCAACACTCCTTTCTCGCGCGAGCACACTTTGTGGTCGTCCGGAAAACGCTCGAGAATGTTAAGATGACACTGTCGCACAGCAGCTCCGTTGCGGCGCACGCGCATAGGACCTCGCCGACGAGGACTACCCCGCTGGCGCATTGCACCTCGATGTGAAGCGCGTACATTGAGAAAGCGGCGCGCCGTCCAGCTCTCCACAGTAGAGAATACACATATATATACCAGAGAGTGGCGTCGGCGGTCCTCCGTAATGTGGAGCACCCGCCTTCTCCGTCGCGATGAGTGTAGAAGATGATGATGCTCTCTCGTCTCCAGCGGCGGAATCCACAGCGCCGGCAGGGAAACCGCACGTCGTTAAGAGCCCGAACCAAGGTCATTCGAATCATCTCTCGCCACGCTACACATATAATGCCGCGCGCACGACAAGCGTGGATGTATGGCATACCCGCGCAGAAACACACGAGGCGCCGCCGCCGCCGCCGCCAGGGGGCGTCCGTGTCCCCAGACATGCACGGCCAGCCGTGTCGGCCGGCGCAGCTTTTTATTGAATTCCGGGAGAGGTGACGAGGCGAATCTGAGTACCGCGAACATGACGGCGCCCCATGCATGGTGACGGCAGGAAGAGGAAATAATGAAAAAAAAATGTATGGAAAGTGGCAGTATATGACAGCACGCAAAAGCCCTGAAGCTACAAGGCGACATGACTACTTTATTCTCTGCAGATCGAATTTTTCTTCTCTGGTCGCACAAATTTGGGTATTCACAAAAAAACCGCGTTAATAATTCGACATTGATTTCTCTCTTGTTCATATTTTTCTTTTGATCCTTGCCATGACGTGCTGTTATGAATCGGACGATAATACTAGTTATAAGAGCACAACAGGTATCTTCTGCTAATGTACGTTGTTCAAGAAAATTTTAAAGTATTTTTTTTTTCATGTGGAAGAAACTTATCGTTAAAGTAGTTATAATAAGAGAGTAATTACCAGTAACAAGGTAGTAATTACTCACTGGCATCCATCCAAGCGCACTCACACGGCCACAAAGGTAAGCTATACCGCTTCCACAAGTATACAGCTCTCCTTTGTAGCCGTATGGCTGCGCTTGGAAGGGTGCCAATGAGTAATTACTCTCTCATTACAATTCTACTCTACCCTGGGAGGTTCCCCTAAACATTTGTCCGAAATAGAATATTGTTAATTATACTTTCTGTTAGAACTACTTCATTGTTACGCAGTTGCATACATTGAGTCCTGCAGCTTTAGACGTTCTCTCAGAAACTCCATGTCACCAACTACGCGGTCAAAATCCCTGCTATGTAAATGTTTCGGAATATTCCCGCAGGACCTTATGCCTGAAAGTGCTGTGAAGAACTGATAACAACGCTCGCGCAGCCTCTCCCTTTCTATACCTTTCATCTATTGATCAATTTTCCTTTCCTGGTCATTCACAGGGCAACATTTAATGCTGTTATTCCCAGACCTGCTTCAGAAATTAAGGTGTAATGCCACGTCGCACGATGTTTCCAGTCCTCTTTTCTTGCATCCATGACAGTTGGAGGCAATTAATGCGTCAGTGCAACGTCTACGTGTTTGTCACAAATCTCGAGAAAAATGCATTGAGGCTGACGAGGCGAGGCGACGAAAGAAACTTTTTCCAGCCTGCCCTCTTTTGTTATATATCATCCTCGTTTGCGGCAGCGCCGCCTGCAACCGGCTTTTCTTTCGATACACTTAAGTTTCACGTGTTTATGCTATACGACTTTCACGGCCGGCCGACCTGGCGGTAATTTCGAAAGCGGCAGAAGCAATTTAAGTCGAAATATTAGAGGCCGCAAAAAAACTGGTCTCTGCTTGTAAAACCAGACAGCCTGCCTGTGATTTCCTTCTGTTCTTGCTTTTACTTTCTTGTATTTTTATTTTTTTACACTTAAAGAAACCGCGCGGATATTCCGACCAGACAACTAACGTGGGACGCAGAAACTTAGTTTGCCGCGAGTCTGCAGGCTTTCCAAACTGAAGCAGTCTCTCCGACCTAGCATGCGGCGATAGTTGTTTCCCGCCCAAACGAGCTGCGTGCGGAAAAATCAGCCCAAAATAAAGCCTCTTGGGAGGGCGAGGTGAGAAGAATCCGCGGAGCGGAGGACGGCACTGCAAACAAGACGTTACCGCGAGAGAGAAGGCGGGTAGAAGGGAGGGGGGTGGGGGCTTTCTTTACGCGACGCGGTTTGTTACGCCAGTTTCTTCGACTCATTTGCGGTTTGATTGATGAGCGAGCGGCGTTGACGGCAGGCTCGGCGCGAAGGAGACGCTGTCTGCGGGCTCGTCTCTCGCGGGGATAGAGGAACGGCGTAAAAGTAAGGAAAGCGCGGAACAACCTGGGACGGCGCTGCTGCACGCTGTAGACGCACACAAGCTCGCCGGGATGTGTATACGGGGCTAGCGGCAGCAGCAGCAGCATGGCTTTGCTGCAGCCTGCTGGGAGGGACGTCTGGCTCAGCGCGCTCGTCATGCGAGTCGTCCCGAAAGACGTCTGTCAACGGCACAGCGGTGTCTCATCAAGCCGCCATTCCCCGGGGTTTTCTCTCTCTCTCTCTCTTTCACTCGGTACTCCTCCCTTTCTTTCTACTCTGTTCTGTATAGACGAAACAATCACACTGAATTGTTCCGTACAGCAAGAAAAGTAATTTTCGAGTATTCTTTTTTTTGTTTCGTTTCTTTCTGGGGCTGCTGCTGTATAAATTTAACGCATTCTAGCAGTATGCGTGCATGCATACAGGCTTGGTCAAAAGTTTCCAAGCCATAGGGTCTGCTTTTGAGCCGCATGACGGGGCACTTGCGTCGCCCTCAAAGCTCATGTATATAATATATATCTGGACGGGATAGGAGAAGCATCATTCTCGCCTCTTACAATCTTTTTAGATTCATAACGCTTCAAAGCAGACTCTGTGGCCCGGAAACTTTTTACCAACCCTGTACGTAACCTCAGACATGTCGGCGCTTCCAATTACCGACAGGATTCAGACCCACCACCCCTGCAAAGTGTAGGCCTATTTTTACGCGAGGAAAAACGCAGAACAAAGCGCGCGAGCGCGTGCACGCAGGCGCCCATATATGCACGCTAGCATGCATGCACACAGAAAGGATGGATTTGGTAACAATACGGGACACAGCGTTAGAAAGCACTGCTTTCGTGGACTGTATGGTCTGCAGTAGCCGCCTTTGTATGACGGCTGCATGCTTTACGGACAGAACGTCAGGTTTTGTGTTGCGCGCAATGACGCGAGTCACCGACCTCTCTGTGATTGCCCGCACTGATACTGCCCCTTTGTCCCGAAATCGGGGGTCGATGAACTGTGCGCGGAGGGGGACGCGCTGACGACGGCTATGCAGGATTCCGAGCCGTTCAAAGGACGGAGAAAAGAGGAAGGCTGGCGATCTTCGAGGGAGCAGAGGAGTGAGCGGCCGACTCAGCCTCTCCTCTAGAGACAACTATCTGATGAGCCGACATCGGGTACGAGCCCTACCCGCCAGTGAAGCCAGGTCGTCCAGACGTGTCAATAGTCATCATCGGCGTCTGGACGCCGTCTTAAGACGTCAAGTGAGACGTCAGTTCCTGTTTAAATTTGTTAGTGACCCTACGTCGTGTGTAATTCCGGCTCCATAACCCAAAAAGAGCCCAATACAGAGAGCGTCCCCTACAAAAATTTCTTTAGACAGTCTATAGACTGTCATAGAGTTCTGCCTATAGTGTCTATAAACTTTGTGCAGACAAACCCAAGAGAACAGCATATACGCAAAACAAATCCTATAGACGGTCTATAGATTTGTGGCCACACGCTTTTAGTAGAATTTTGTCTATAGGCAGTCTATAGACTACGAATAGACAAAAAGAAATATTTATAAGGCAATAGAGTCTATAAGAAGTCTATAGACTGTCTATAGACCATTTCTGTACGGGATCACACTTGTGGCAGCTACTGCGGAGCCGCGGCGCGGTCTGTGCAACAACCACAAGCGTCAACTTAATGATCACATGCGAACAATGAGGCCGGCGAGCACCCGCTCCATGTTAATGTAACTCTCCACAATTTCTTACGAAACTTGGTTCATTCACAGGCGCCACTCCGGCCTCCGCGCCATCAGTGAAACGCTAAGGTGTTTTTTGTTCGAGCCGAAGGCAGTTCTATTCCTGAAAGAATGCAGTCCCAATACGGCCAACAGAAAGAATGACTGTATCCGCGGCGTTACGCCCGCACAACGCTACGGTAAACGGACGGCGGGCAAGTTCTAAAAAAAAAAAAAAAACATCGCATAGGCAATGCTTACCGTCTTTGAAACAAAGTCTTCCAGCGTTCAGAAATTACAGAGGTGTTTTTTTTTTTTTTGAACCGCACGGTGCATCGTACCGTAGCCGCCAACGATACGAAGATTCCAAGGTCACAAAATGTGACCTTCACATCGGCTGGTAGAACACCTGTGTTCCCAGGCAAGGAGCGATAGTTTGTCGTTCAGTTCTCAAACATCTTCGCGTCGTCCACGGATGTGCTCTTTCTCCATCACCGCTTCGGCGCTTTCTGCGCCAAAGTTTCGAAGCGAACTGCACGCATAGTCGAAGCAGCCTTTCGCTTCAGCAGTGCGGGTGCGCGTGGATGGTTCGTGGCTTCGGTGTCGGCAGCTCCCGGGGGGTCCTCTCCTCCTGTGCTGCCGCAGACGCCTCAACGCTCAGAGCGAGAAAGGCTTTCCTCCTTTCCCCGCCCCTTTCCCTTCCCTCTGTCCCACCTCCTTTCCCGGCCTCATCCGACTTCATCCGTTATGCCGACGTTCTTCTCGCGTAGGGCCCCTCACTGTGAAGAACTCAACAGGTGGCCAAGCTCTACCTGAGTATTGTTGTACTGCGCTCACCAGAGCGCCTGTTTGTTTGTTTGTTCTATGCTGTTGGAGTGCATCCCACCGAGTTTACATGTTGCTTTTTATTTCTTACTCTTCTCCTCTCTTTTTCTTTCTCTCTCTCTTTTGAATTGCTCCCCGTGGAATCGTGGAGTCGGGAGAAGCTCTCCCAGGGCGCCAGAGTTGGAGGCGAAGCGAAATCTGTTTGCTCACTGTTCCTGCGGCCGCCACACGGGAGCGTCGCGATCTCTCACGCAAGAAGAAATGGAAAAAAGAACGGAGCTCGGAGAAAACTAACGACCTCAGGGGAGTTGAAGCCGGCATGTCATATCCCGCGTGAATGATAGGGCTTTTTTTTTTTTCCACAGCGATAGCTATATGGGGGACTTTCTTTGCAGTAAACGGCGGCGACTTTATCGTAGTATGTCGTCACAGAAAGCTCCCCCGCTAGCCAGTCAGAATAAGCAGGTGGACCGAAGAGGTCACGTGACGGAGGTAAATCTGCACCGTGCCAGCTTTCGCGTGGGCTTTATCGTGACAGCTATAGCTGCCAGTGCGTTATCTCTTCGGTGCGGAAAGGAGATAAAATCATATGTCATTTTTAATATTCTGAAGATATTCACGGTATCTGCCAGAAAGCTGTAGATTTCCTGGCTATACGTAAAACAAGCCTAGACTGCACGAAATGCGTCGTAGAACTATAGGAGCCGTGGGCCTATTCAGATTGCTGGAACAAGCTTGTAAACAAGTTACGTGTGCTCTAGCTGTTTCAGCATCGTCAAGATATGACCGATATACAGCTGGCAGAGTGATGAACAGGTTACCAAAATTAATAGTGCCATGTTTAGTAAAATAAAATGGAACATAGAAACTGTCCTCCTGTGCTTTCACACGGTGACATAACGTATCTCGAACAATTAGTTACGCTAGAACCACTTGTAACTTATTTAATCAATTAGTTACGCTAGATACGCTAACCTAATTCACTGCGCTGCCAACTGAAAGTAACACTCTCTAAAATCTTTAGCTCACGAGACACTGAAATGTTCTTGAACCGAGGCCTCTTGCTTCATTTCTTTTTTCTACAAAAAAAAAATAGAAGCCTTTCTTGTCGCCCTGCTGTTGCTTTTTCTTATTGCGTAAGTTCGCCCTTTGTAATAAATTAAAGTAAAACGTACAGGATGATTTCGTCCATGAACGCTAGCAGGGCTCGATGCTGGAGCCCATGTGTCCACATGCATGTGTCTGGTGGGCGGCGTAGGTGGTAGCCATGGCTGCGTAGATGTCGTTCGCTCGTAGGTAGACCGAAGCTGTGCTGTCAGCTGTGATCTCTGCTCAAGGTTAGGTCACCGAATGCGCTGAATGCACAAGTATCGCTCGTACTGATTCTGAATTACTCTAATCCAACCCAACTTGGGAGCGGGTACAGTGCAACAAGCTGCAAGGACGCCACTACACTGCTGTTCAACATTTCAGATTTCCAGCCGCACGATAAGCCGCAACGAAACCTCGACACACCAGCGATATCTTGTAGAATCAGATATGTGGCAGCCCGGTTAAAAGCGATCCTTTCGGCTCATTCATCGCGTCACAGGCGACCCGGGTCAACTTGCTCGACACCTCTTGAACAGCTCGGGACTCATGAGAACTGAGACTCGTGAGAACACTGCGACTCATGAGCGCTTATTCCTTTCTCAAAAATAAGCTCTCTGCTTGCTTTATAGAGTTGACATACGAGCAAGCATTTTGATGCTGTATTTGGGGGGGGGGGGGGGGGGGGGCACTGCCAGTGACCCCGAATCACACGCCAGACGTGCAAAATTTCACGAGTAGAAAGAGAATCAGGCTGCCTGCGGAGATGCTAGGGGAGCAGCAGGCAGAAGGCGCGGTCATGCACTCATGCAGAAAAAAAAAAGTGAATAACAGGCATCAGAAAAACGAAGACAACCGAGGGATCAACAGCACCTTCGTGTTCGCCACTCTTGGGCCCCGGCCTGTTCTTTTCGACAGCTCTCGCCGTTCTACCGCCCCCCTCCCCTTCACAAACACACACTTTCCACAAGGGCCCAAGTGAGTTCGACTAAAAAGAGAGCCGGCGGTAATTACAAGGTTCCGACAGAGCGGCAGCTTCATGCTGCGAATTCGCGCTGCCCTCGTCTCCCATGGCGCCAGCCATATTCCGAAGCTGCTGGAACTCGGGACACCTCTCTCATACCCACCAGGCCAGGCGCTGCTGGATACGTTACGCTGTTGTCGAGACGGGAGGCAACGCTGTGATCGCTTGGGACGGTGGCGGAAATTCTTTGCTATAGTATACTTTTGCCCTCCGTATTACGCTTTTTTTTTGTCTTTCCAATTCACCAAGGCGGGAATGGGGGGAGGGGTTCATGTGCCTTAGTACCTGGCCTATTCGTGGAAAAATGCACCATAGGCTTCAAGTTCTCCAGTGATGAAAATGAATCGGCAATTTCGGCAGCAACGGTAATTCGCTTATCCCACGTACAAGACTCCCGAACGCAACATATAAGATGACCAAAAAAAGAACGCACAAGTTTTCGATTTCCTGATGACGGGGCCGCTGTGACCATAAATTACGAGCTTGTTTAAAACGTAAAAGGAAGGTCGTATGTAGAAGGCTTTTAAGTCTAATGTTATACAGTGGCTTCTACGCTTTCGTGCATCGGAAACGGATGTGGAATGAGCGCCTTTACTGAGTTAGATTAACTGGTGTGTTTAATTCTAATTTTTCCCCCGTCTCTTAGCCTCGTTATATTCACAAGTGTGGACGTTGCTCGCGCGCGCACGCACTCACGCACGCACACACGCACGCACACACGCACGCACCAAGTAGTTAATAGAGTAAAGGAGAAGAGAGCGCACCGGAAGAAATTAATAGCAGTCCCCAAAGAACAAAATGCTACAGCGCTAAAAGCGACAAAAAGGAAACAAAAAACGCACGCAAAGCTACACCTCACCAAAACAGCAGCGCGTTAGCGAGGTAAGGTGAACGTCAGCCGCATACTGAACCACTGGTTACCAGTCCGGAAAGGGGAAAAAGCGAGAACACGTGTACCACGCTCGTTACCTACGGCGATTTGGCACGGCACGCCGCGTCCTGCACAGAGTCCGCGAAATGAAGCGTGGCGTGCCTGAGTTATAAACGGGGAAAGAGAAAAGAATATTGCTACTTCGCGGCGAGAAAGGGAAAGAGAGAAAGTCCGAAGTTGGAGGATGGGGAAAAAAACAAAACAAGGGAGCAGAAACAAGCACTTAAGGAACAACCCCATAGACACACACATAACACAAACACACACAAAAAAACGAAGGCAGTCGGAGATGTCAGGCCGCGCAGAAATCAATTTCCGCAGCCGAGCGGAAAATGAAGGGATGGTGGTGCACAAGGCATAGCGGGCGACGGCAATAGCAGCGAATCGCGGTAAGAGCAACAGCGCCAACAGCAGAAGCAGCGAGAGAGCAAGCGGAGCCTCCTGTCTGCCACCGGCGCCGCCTCGAAAGTAACAGGTTGGCCCCAGCACGCCAGAGCCAAATCGCGCGCGCGATGGCGGACTGTGACAGAGGAGGAGGCCCCGAGTGGCGAGAAAACAAAAACGCCGCCGCGACCGCGCTATACCTCGCGCTGTTCTTGCGGGAATGGAGGAAGGAAGGGAGACAGCAAAATGGCATTCTCAGCAGGCGGGGTTGGAGACGCAGCGCGCGCTGTCGTGTCTGCGACGACGCATCAGATCGAAGGAAAACACAAACGGAACCACTATTAAGAGAGAAAGAGAGAAGGAAATAAAGGCGGAGAAAGAGAGAGGGCAAAGAGAAAACCAAGACAAGCAAGCGAAATGGACGATCGAGAGGCAACACCACCAACAACAAAGGAACGGTCGACGTAACGGTGCCGGGACAGGCGCGGTGACGCCGGCACAAGCCAAGCCAAGCTAAGCAAGGAGGAGGGGGGGGGGGGGGGGGGTTGCAGGAAAAAACGTCTGCGATCGGTTGGGCAGGAGAGGGAGGCACGCGAGCCGATGCGTGGCGCTAAGCTGGAAGGGGGGGGGGGGGGGAGGGGAAGACAGCAACTGCCGAAGAAACAAAAAGTGCCGGATTGCGTTGTCGTCGCCGGCAATACACCGCGCGGCCAGAAAGATGAAAAGTGGCAGGGCAATAAGGGAAAGGCAGGCAATAAAAAAATAGAAAGTGAAAGATGCAGCAAGAACAAAGGTGTAAAACTGATGTGAGGGGGGGGGGGGGGGGCAGCCAAAGACCAGCACAGCAGAACGGAAAGGATGAAGCGGACGAAAAGGGAGTGGACGGAAGAGGAGGACGAGAAGGTTCAGCGGCAGAAAACAGCAGCGGGCGACCTGTCAAATATTGCCGTGCCCGGAACAGCGGGTGGTACTCGCCAGGTTGTATATCTCGAGCCGGCTGCAGGGGTGCGAAAGGCTCTGAGCCGCGCGCGCGCGCGCGCTTGACCGTAAGCGTGAGCGTTTTTCTCTGCTACAGCTTGCTGCCGACGCTACCACTTGTCAACGCGAGATCCTCCCCCCCCCCCTTTTCTTTCCCCCTCACACACGCTGCATCCACCGAAACACTACCCGCCGCGCTCTTCGACATCGCCGTTGGGGGTGAGCTCTATGGGGAAGCCGTCTCTGCCTCCGCAGCTACCATCTTGACCTTTTGCAAGTCACCCCCCCCCTTCTTTCCTTGCCTACCATCCTTCAATAGGCAAAGCGCTAACACCCCCCCCCCCCCCCTCCTCACATCTCCCCCGACCTCGCCTCTTTTCTTATTTATGCTCGACGGTGTTTCCCCAGTGCACGCCCTCCTTCGCTGTGTCGTGTGGCCGTTGTGCTACACTGAAGCCGTTGTCACCGCGCTGTCTGGGGCTGCGGTGTGTGTCGTCACCCTGCCGACATGTTTACATATGGTCGCACGTGGAGTGAGAAGTGTCTGCAGGGGGAGAGGGAGAGAGGGGTCTAAAGGCAAACGCAAAGATGGAGTAGCTTGTAGAGAACCCCCCCTTGTGCCTCCCCCTCCCCCTAACCCCCTCCGTCACCCGTTTTGCGAGACGCGTGCTACCACCGTGGGCCCACGTTGACAGATGGGCGATGCGTGCGACAGGGAAAGACGATCCCTCCTTCAGTCAACGCGCGTCTGTTATCTGGGGCACTGCTGCTGCCGTCCCCAGCGTCGTTGCGGTCACGTTCCAGTCAGACGGCAAGGAGTGCCCCGGCAATTTCTCATTAGCCTGAGACTGCAACTTTTATTGTTTCTTATTGAACCTGTTACTAGCCCTTGGCAATGGGTCTAATCACTTTGCATACACTCTGTATTGCCCTAAAGAAAGAAAGAAAGGAGGAGAGAAAGAAAGAAAGAAAGAAGGAAAGAAAGAAAGAAAGAAAGAAAGAAAGAAAGAAAGAAAGAAAGGAGGAGAGAAAGAAAGAAGGAAGGAAAGACAGAAAGAATTGCTTGGCTGCTGACCAGTTTTTTTTTTGCTAACGTCTGCTCAGTTACTGACTGGTTAAGAAAGTAGTCTCGTTGGTTATGTGTCCCGAAACTAGGGGAATACTTCTGAATTGATCTCTGCCACCTGAAAATCTAGTCGCAGCTTCAAATTGAGAAGGCACGTTTTTCTTTAGCGTTGGCCGCTTTCTTTCGTTCTTCTTCCGAGCAAAGCACATGCGAGGTATGTTGTTGCTGTTGCAGTGTATTTTATTGCGAATGAGTGACATTAAGGCTATCAAGCTTAAAACGCAAGGCTAAATGTGTCTGCTTTGTGGGAGAGAAGCAAAGCGTTTCTAAGCAAAACAAACTATGAATTATTGCTTTGTGTGAACTAAAATGCTCACCTCGAACAGAAGGGGCTTGCGCAAACGGCATCGCACTTTACACGGGGATATCACCGCGTTATGATTACGCATTGCCAGGTTTGCGGCAGCTGGAGATGAGCGACGTTTTGGTGCAGGAAAATGTCTGCGCAGCAACTACAGGTTTTGTGACACTTCGGATGAACGAACTAGATTTCCGTGAAGCAGGATCCAGTATATAGGCGGATACCATTCAAACCTCCCATTAACAAGCGTCAAACTCAGACTTCGTGCTCAATGGCGAAGTGCATCGGTACAATGAGAAGTGCATCGGAAGTGCACCGGAAGTGCATTGGTACAATTAGGAAGTAAACTGGAGGTGCATCGGTGCCATAGGGAAGTGCATCGGAAGTGCATCGCACTGGAAGTGCATCGGTGCAATCGGAAGTGCATCGGAAGTGCATTGGTGCAATTAGGCAGTGCACCGGAAGAGCATCGGTGTACCCGAGCTCGAGCTACGTTAGGTGCATCTCGGGAGAATAAAAAAAAATAAAAATAACTGAGGGACTCGCAAATTGTAAAGCAAACTGAATGAAGCAAACATACAAGTCAAGACACGTTGCACAGGTTCAAGAACGCCGACACGAAAACATTGCTACTGAGTCACTTATTCTCAGAAGGAGAACGTCAGAAAATACGGTATCCGGCGTGGAGGTCGTTCCAGGTTTAACCGAGCAGAGAAAATGTCAAGGCGAGGTCCAAGACGTCACAAACGGGAAGATTCGAAAAAAAAAAGGAAAAGAAAGGCGAATAACTTTCCGGGATCAGAAAGTAACCATCGAAGGAAGTAAGCCTACAAAGCACTCGCTCCCAAGAAAAGCTGGGAGTTCCTTTGAAAAGGAAACCGTCTCGGGCCTTAATGTCCATCGACTAGCTCGACAAAAGAGGGGGGGGGAGGAGGATGGGGAGCACTGAATTGGGAGACGCCGAGAGCATAATCGCTAGCCCTAAAACTCATCGCCCAACATTCGGACCGCAGGAATAAAAGAGGGTCGATAAATAATAAGAAAAGAGAAAAAATAGCCGACTGGAAGGAAAAGAAGAGGAATTGAAAACAATGTTGGCACAGTGATGAACGGTTCAGTCCCGGACGGTTCGTGGGAGTCCATTCCTTATCCGGAACGTTCTTTTTTTGTGAAATTATGGAGAGCCATCTCTTTTTTTTTTCTGTCGTTGATGAGCTTAACGCGGCGGGGGTACAGACAGCGCAGACACGAGATGAAGTTTTTTATTCCGCATGGACACACCAGGCTGGATAATCGGGCGATATGGAGTACGGAGAAAGCGATGCCGGTACGGTACTATGTAATGAAAATAGAGAAATACATATGGTATTAACTTCCGCATATCCCTTGTAAGGAAATCAGCGGAAAGTGGAAGGTATCTGCGACGGGAACGTCAATAACGTGGCTAGACTGCTTGTACCGCTGTTCGTTCTTTCATAAATTTAGCTACAATTTCGATCGTTAACGGTAAGTTCTGCACAAATGTGTACGTCGTGTGATGCCAGCTAGAGAATCTGACATTGGCCACGGAAAAGCACAATAAACACGATGAACAGGAGTTTGGAACCGCATATGGCTAGATATGCTCTCCTGACTAATGCATTATGTGCATGAAATATAGAATATCTTCTAAGATAGGAGCCTGCAAATGAAATATAGAATATATTTTAAGATGGGAGCCTGCAAGGATTTGTTGGGCTCGAAGCCAATGGAAAGGAATAGCTAATCACGACGAGTAATTTATGCAGTTTGAGGCATTCTTATCGAGGTCGAGCATTTCCTTTACGACCGGCAAAAAAAAAAATGAAAATTGGTTCTTGAGGAAAGGAAATGGCACAATATCTGTCTCACACATCGGCGGACACCCGAACCGCGCCGTAAGGGAAGGCATAAAGGAGGGAGTGAAAGAAGAAAGGAAGAAACAGGTGCCGTAGTGGAGGGATCCGGAATAATTTCGACCACCTGGGGATTTCGTGCACTCACATCGCACAGCACACTGGCGCCTATGCGTTTCGCCTCCACCGAAAATCAGCCGCCGTGGTCGGGTTCGAGCCCGAGAACTCCGGATAAGTAGCCGAGCGCCCTAACCACTGAGCCACCGCGACGGGTTACGACCGGAGCCAGCGGAACCGTGTTTGGCGCTAGAAAAGTGTATGTAATAGCTTAATTTCATGCTATTCAGTTCTGAATCATGCATGCGAGAGCTTAGCTGTCGCATCGACAAGTCGCAGCGCTCCAACAAAAACATAAACGGTGGCTGGAGCGGGATCTCAAAGAAACGGTACACTAATGCGGCTTTTAACACTGCTCATCAAGCGGTATCTGCAACGAGATTTCCCATATCCATATTGCAAACATGGGATCGTCAGTGATTTAACGAACGCGCACACAAATGAATCAATCAATCAATCAATCAATCAATAGATCGATCGATCAATCAATCGAGCGATCAAAATCAATCAATCAGTCAATCAATCAATCAATCGTTTCGATATTTCAGCACGTCACGTGGCGTGCTGTGAAGGTCAGACCAGGGAAATAAGGGAGAAACAAAAAGTAAGTAAAACACTAAAAAATTACGCAACTATAATATGCGCTGAAGGAAAAATCGAACGCCTACTCATGGTCGCGTTAGCATGTGTTGTATGTGTGTTGAGCGCCGACGATTTGACCGACATTGCGGGGATGAGGAAATATGATAGGACAGTGCGCGTCATGGAACGGAAATTAATTCCCCACTTTCTATACCTCGCGTTATTGCTTTTGGTTTTCCTTCAACTCTTTCGATAAGCAGCCGAGCATCAAAATAGCCTCATTGCTGAGCGAAAAGGAGTGAGCCGTCGGGAACCTAGCATTCGATTTCCGATTTGAACGAGCCTGACATTTCAGGCCAGCAAATATCAGCTTCCTTATCACCCGCGTTCGCTCCAAAGATGTGCTTCTAGAAAGAGCCACGGGTAAAATTTTAAAAGCCTAACCTTATCTTTTTCTCTGCGTGTCAGAGTGAGTGTCTGTCAGCGCAAAAGAAATAAATGATATCTCCAGAAGAATTATTTCTTCCATGCGGGTTTTTGCTTTAACGGAACCAAATTAGGGTGGCGGTCGGTGGAAAGCTCAAATATCTTTTAACATCCACCGAAATGTCAAGATGCCCGATTTAGAACCAGGGCCGCAAAATTGCATACAAAAACAAAACAGGAGGATATTCAGAAAGATATTGCCATCATCAGGAATGGCTTGAGGTAACAAAACGAAAAAAAAACCGAAAATTTCCTTCACGAATTCGGACGTGCGCAAACGTACGAATGCAAGCACACAGAGTGCGCGTGCTACTGTGTGCGTATAATATTATAATATAAGGACTTCTTTGTCGGATAAACATCAATTTTAAGTATTCATGAACCTGAAGATGAAAATAAATAATGACATTTTCTAGTTTGCTAATAATATGTCTTTTAAGATATAAATGCCTACTTCGGGACTGAATGTGCAATTTAGAAGTGAATGGAGAAAGTTGCAACAGCCGGGTGTACATCGATAAGGAGAAGAATGTTAATTAAGGGGCTCATGTAACGTACCTCGAGGAAAGGATTTGACGCGCCAGAGGTTTCAGAGGTTTATTCTTGTGAACTATAGTGACGACTCTGTACACGTGCTGACGCCGACTTTTACCCGTTGTTCGTACGGCGGTCGTGGGTCATAGACGCCACCTTCTTGAACAACGCTAGCTACGCGTGACCTTCCGTCAAACACAACGCATACATCGCGGGAAAATGCTTTTTCCACACTGTCCGAAGCGCGTGACAGAACAAAGCGAAGTAAAGCAAAACAAATTTAGTAGTTATTCTACGGAAGCAATCTTAGGGTGCATGGTTATGTGATACACTGTTCGCTCCCACTTCGCTTCGGTAGGCGCAACATCTAAATTTACAATTACGTCCAAGCTGGCTTCTTTGCATAGCACAAGTGTCAAGCGGCAAAGACACAGTACAACGCATGTATCATACTTGTTTATTTAAACGGCGTTTTGATAGACAACAAGAAAGCCGTAAAGCAAATGAAACAGTTAAATGGGATCTACGTGTGCTCAAAAAATGAATAGAACACAAAAATAAAAGAAAGAAAACGAGTGAGAGAAAGAGGCAAAAAAAAAAAGAAAGGAAGCTTGACGGAGGAACATGGTAAGTAGCGACATTACTCCCTCTTTGGTAGGGCACTGTGCTCTCCTCTTATTATTATCTCCGACTTTTTTGCCCGCTCTTTCCCTCGCATCGTTCACTGCGGTGCGCCCATTGGACAATACGTCCCTCCCTCACTTACGCGCCGTCGCGGAAAGTCGTGCATGGCCACGCTCCCCTCTCCAGTCGTCCGTTGGGCTCCGTAGCGCTACGACCACGTCGGGTCGGAATTTTCATCGCTCCGCGTACCACCGATGACTCTCCGAAAAAAATATATAAATGAAATAATAAATACGAACACCACGCACGGAATGCATTCACAAGTACTCAGTGCGCAGCCGTTCCTAGCTCCATCGCAGGACGGGAGCTTGCTTTCCCTTTCCTCGTCATTTTGCTGTCATATTCTAGCTGCTTTCTCTCTCTCCCACCCCTCCGCCCCACGCGTCCTCCTTATTCTCTTCGCAACTCATTTTTTTTTTACTTCTCTATCAATTTCTTCCCTTGTCGAGGTTATTTTCTTTTTCTTTCTCTCATTCGCTCACTGCTCGGTGAATTTACGATGGCCCATTTCCGGCGCCCGTTCACCGACCAATAGCCTCTGCCACCTTATTTCCCTCCATGCGCATTTATCTCTTTCCTTCTTATTTGAATGTCATCCCTTAACATTATTTGCGATTCCAGCAGGGCCGGTGAATGGGCATAAAAAGCGCGTAAGAAGGTGCATCCAGGGGAGCAGACAGGCAAATAAAGTGGGAAGATAAACTCCAAGCTGGCAAGAAGGGGGGTGGGGGAGGGAAGGGGGAGGACGAACATTTCGCATGCGCCCATACACAATGCTTCACCCATATGAGCACCCACGCGCGTCCTGCCTAGGAACGCAATGTCCGAGGGCCGAAAGAAACGGAAGCACACAGTGCATGCAGCCAGAATTTAGAATGGTTTTAATATGGTTCCAGGCCGTATAGGGTGGACGGAGAGAGAATGAGCAGGGGAGGGGGAGGGGGGGGGCTGAATGGAGAATTTGCGCACATAAGCATCAGTGAGAGGAGAGGACAGGGGAATGCTCGGGGGCGGACAACGGTCGTAAACACCATTAGGCGCGCTTTTGCCGTTCGAGTGAGCGGGGTCGCAAAGGCCTGAAGCAGGAGCGAAGCGGATCGAGACTTGCGTCTGCTCGCTTTTCTGTAGGCCTTTGAGAAACGGAGTGCTTGTGCTGTAGATGCGACGCTTCCGTTAGACGCTGGGAACGATGTGTTTTCTGACTTTTTTTGTTCTTCTGAAGAGCGCAGTCAGGGCCTAATGGTATTTCTGCACAATAAATGCTCGAACAGAGGAGATCTATAAAGGCTAGAAACGAAGGGAAAATAAATTGGCCTACCTTCAACACTAGGTTCTGGCATCCATGTATCGTCTGCCTTGACTAATCCCACGCTAAAACCCACCGATCCGCTCTTTTCGCCTCTGGTAAGGCTCCATAACTTATCGAAAAATAACAACTCGCACGATGTGCCCGCATGTGCAAGTTCGGCGCCAATTCGCACGACATTAACTCAAAACTAAGCTCGTAAGCGCGCGCACTTGTCGGGTGAGAGTGAGCGGCGAGACATTTGAGGCCTGAAAGGGGAAAGCGAGAGTGGGGGGAGGGGGGGGGGGTGGACTCGCGGACGCAGCAGAAAGAACAATGGCTTCCATTTAAGCGGCTGCAGCAGCGTACCGCCGGAGCTGCACGGACTGACTCTCTCTCTCTCTCACGCTGTTCGCGCGAGCCTTGGTAGCGTGCTCTTTTCCAGACAGCTGGTAATTTACCGGCAGCGGCGGCAGCCAGCCAAGGAGCAGACGCAGCAGAGCACGAGGAGTTGCCGAGGCGCAGGGAAACGAAACGGCCGAAAGCAAAGGAAGGAAGGCTGCGTAGACGCACACACAAACACCTGCACGCACACCCCGAGCTCTTCGCCAAATTTATATACCGGCGCTGCCGTTGATTAGCGGGGCGAGCGCCGGGCCCCGCGCTGCTTATGGCAAGCGCGAGCCAGCTTGTTCTCCGCTAATATGGATAACCCCAGATTTATGGAGCCCCGTCCGCCAGCCAGCCCGACCTGTTTCCCAGGGTTCTCCCATGCGGCTCTTTGTTCGCCCTCGATGCATCCTAGCCGAAAATAAAGTAGCGTGTTCATCATGGGGGCGGAAGCATGCGTCGCCGTGCGGAGAAGCTCGGAAGATGCGCGCGCAGTCTCTAAGGTGTGTACTGAGGTGCAGGATGCATCAGTAGCAGCAGCGGCGAGGACAGGAGGTCGGCACAGCGCTTCGAGCTTCTAAGCCGCAAATGGCACGTGCCCGCCCCTTCAGACCGAAGCTACGTCAGGAACGAAGACGAAGCGTGAGCTATATAAGTCTGCTGAATGTTTTAGGTGTTCGGTGTAGTGAAAGGAAAAGAGTCTCGTAGTGAAAGGAAAAACGGGGGATACGTGCGCGCAATGCGGGCGACATGTGTGTTGCAAAGCTGTGCTTGATTGCTTCGGATTCATACCGACTATTGAGGAAGCGAAGTTTCAGCGTCGGCGTATATATATTGAGAGGAACACCCATTGTGTGTTTCCATAAGCGGCAAAGAATTCGATTTATTCAAAACTTGCATTGCCGCGATGGCTCGAAGTGGCTTTGGCCTTCGGCGGCTGAAACCAAGGGCGGACGATTGAATCCCGAACACGATGGCCGCATTTCGAAGTGGAGGCGAAAACGCCGGTGTCCTCAGTAACATATGAGCTCAGCAACACCTAAGTTTCTTATCACGATATCAGTGCTTATGTCGTTGTCTTTTTTGCGCATAAAATAAAAAGGAATAAGACTGACCGATGATTTTTGATTCCTTCAAAGTGGTTTTCACTCCTCCGCATAGGTCGATCGCGTGTGTACGGCAATATATACAAGCTACCTTCTTTCTCATTCCTTTGTTTCGTATTTCTTTACAGCCGCAGAATAATATAAAGCACAACTGCCAAAGCGCATGAAGGCTACGGCAATTTACTGCTCTCATTTTCTAGTCTCCATTTATCCACGCTTTTTTTTTTCTCCGAGTCACCACAGTAGCACATACTGCTCCTGCTGAAGCCACTTATCTGTGAATCCGCGTGACTGTGGCGGCGGCAGCAACTGAGGGATTATGAAACCCGAGCCTCGGCTGCGGCGGGATACAGCGACGACAGCGTATAACGAACGGTTTCGCTTAATGAGCTGCGCACGCTCCCGTTCTTCACTCTCCATCTCACCACTGGCGCGTCTCCTTTGGCTTCCAATATGCTGCCCGTGGCTTCAGAAGAGTGATGATAGCAACAATGTAACCTGAAGCCCGTCACTCCCACCCCCCTCCTCCTCCTTTTCCAAGGTCTTAGATTGAGACGAGAACTTGACACCACTGCTTTAACAATCATTATCATCGACAACAAGAACACTCCCATCATTAGCCCAACTGCATAAACTAGCACAAAAGCCTATTCTTGCTGATGTCTAATTAACGCTCTGCTGCGCCAGCTGGGGCCACCTGTCCACGCAAGCCGCCTGCTTTTACTATATATATATATATATATATATATATATATATATATATATATATATATATATATATATATATATATATATATAAACTTATGAAGGGAGTCAACAGTCACCGAAACCAAGGTGCATAGGGGAATGTTTAACTTAATTTTTTATGTGTTTTTACTTAACAGTGGGATAATAATACTTAGATTATTCTGTCGCTTAAAGAAAATTATTTATAAAGCAGTAGCAGAACAACCATGCCGTCGGTGGCATCCGAACCCACGACCTCCGAATATCGCGTCCGGTGTTCTACCAACTCCGGTTAATATATATATATATATATATATATATATATATATATATATATTGACTGGAGGTGCAGCAGAGCTCTCAGTGATCAGCATTTCGCTATTACCTTGATGTCATCAGAATTTGCTTGTAAGCACAGCCGACAATGGCGACAGCTGTATTTAATATTGACCTTCTTTGGTTATACAGACGCTCCGTTTTCAATGAGAGTACCCCATTTTTCAATAGAACTCAGATATCGGTATCGATACAGACCAACTTCAATTTATCCTCGGTGTCTCTTTAAAGTTTTCAAATGCTGCGACTATTTAATGCCTGTATATGAGCTCGTAAATGAAGCTCTTCTCGTAGAGATTTTCGAATTATCCCGAAACACGCGAGCACAGGCACTGCTTACAATCTGTCTCTATAACTGTACGTCATTGTTCGTTATAAATTCTATAATGGCCAGAATACGACAGGCTTAGTGTTATCACCATCACGTTTTCTTGATCAGCTTCGTGTAAACCCCACTTCCAATTCCGACATAAATTTATTTTCATGCTGTGACATGTAGGCTCTTTAAAACCACCCCATGAAAGCGTAAGATTTATAAAGGGACCTCGTTTGACGCCGACGGGGCAACTGAATTTTCTCATCCATCAATATTTATATCAGCACACTATAAAAAGAAAATAGAACTTCCAAGTCCTCAAAAAATATTTTTGAAGTCAAGCTTTCTTATAACCACGGTTGAAATTATGCTGAGACACGCAAGAAGGAAAAGCCCGTAATCTTCCTTGAGGAATACGTTAGGCCACAAATTGATGACCGCGAGGTGAGGCACTCGGTGTTATCTTCATTACTGTTTTCTTCATTTTTCTTATCCTATAGCCCAATCGCAGCACTGACACGAGCTTTTGCTGTCGACGGACCAGCACATGTGCTTGCAAAATTAGCACGTAAATAAAAACAGCATTAAGAACTCTGGCGGCATAAAATAAGCATTTCCAAGCTGGCCCGACTACTGAATTTGCTCGTCTCGTCATATTTATATCGTCCCCCTGCTGCTCTGAGTCTTCGGGGATATTCCATTCGCGCTCAATAATATATATATATATCGTTCATTCCATTTCCTCGCGAGTTTTCTACATATTTTTCTTATAGATTTTACTTCTGCGCACGATTTCATTGGATGGCCGGAGCCCGGCCAGCGTACCCTGCAGGCAAGAATCCGGAATCCGCTTATTCGCAAATTGTGGAGTGGCTGCGACGACGTCGCTGACACACGGGCACACACACCAAAGCGAGGAGCGAGTCCCGGGGGCAGCTAGGCAGAGAAAAGGATAATCAAACTCGTTCTACCGCCAGCGGACCGAGCACAGATCTCGTACAGAAAGCGAAGACGCGATATTACGCGGAGAAATAGAATTTATAATAAATACATCGGCCGGCATACGCGAACGAATCAGCCAAGTCCACCATCTATATAGGTACACGTGCGCTGCTATGCGAGCAACTGGAGCGCGTACACCGGTGGGAGAAAAAGTAAGAAAGAGAGAGAGAAAGCTTGCGCGTGCACGGTTCTTTCACGTCTGTGTGCGTTTGTGCTGTACGCATGCGCCTATGTACGTGCGTTGGAATGCCTGTGCGTGGGCCAGCGAAAGCAAATTGGAAGCGGCGAAGATCTCCGGCGAAGGACTCCGAGAGACGAGCCGATGCACGGAAGAGACGTCAGATAGACAGAGGGGAAGGGATAGGGAAAAGACGGGGGGAGAAGGAGAGAAAAACGCAGCTCAGGAGGAGGTGTCCTAAGTGCACGGCTGCTGCTACTGCGAGCATAAACACAGAGAGGGAAAAGGGGAGAAAAGGAAGTGACAGGGGAAGGAGGCACAGAAAAAAAAGGCTGTCGCGCGGGAAGTGTCCTTTCAGCGTACACGTAAAGGGAGGCAAACGGCGAGCGACAGGACCTTTTAGCGGCATTTAGGCTGTCTGTTTTCTTGGCTCGGCGGTGCTAATGAGATTAGCCGCGCTCCAAGTGGCGCGCGCAGCAGCCCTTTCTTCCTTGGGCCCGCGCTGCGCAGCACGGCCGACTGCGTAGCTCCCTTCTTTCCTTTTGTTCCCCCGCGACGCTACTTCTACCCTTCCGCCCCCCCCCCCCCCCCCTGACAACTCTGCGTTCGACAGCTATAGCCTTCCTTTTACGCAAGCGCCTTCTGTATGGCCCACCATCGGCGCTTTCCCCCAACGCTTCGCAACCTATATCCGCTTCGCCAGCTTGCCAAGTCGACACGGGCGAGAGGCCACGAGAAGAAAGAAAAAAGGAAGTGCAGCGCAAATTCAAATAGGAAAGAAGGAAATAAAAAAGGGAAAAGGACAAAAAAGGAAAGAGAGAAACGCGTGGGAGGTGTGCGTGCAAGTGAAGGCGCGACAGGCCAGACCTTAAGGCTCTGCCGAGGTTCCGCTTCGTCCAAAATTAGGGTACAGTGAATTCGGGTGTTGTAATCGCAAGCGGTGTTCCTGCATCAGTGTAGGGTCTCCCTCCTCAGCCCGACCCTCTTCTCTCTTTTTTTGGAATTGGTGGTACAGGGAAAAGAGGGAGAAGAATAGAAGACAATAAATGGGGGAAAAGGGCTTCTCCCGCCCTGCAGAGCTTTAGCAAGCGAAAACGCCTTCGGTATAGGCAATCAGGAACGGCAAGCCATGGTGCACGTGGCGAGGCGGTGAAAGGGAAATTGGGAACAGCCGGGAGAGGGGAGTCAGGGAGGAGGAGAGGGGGCGGTGGAGCGGCAGGTGAACGGAAAAGCTCTTTAAATGTTCCCCGGCCCTTTTTAGTGCTCTTTATTGGTGCGGGCCGACTTCATAGGCCCTTCCTTTTCTCCCGATTCTCTTTTCCTTGAAATCTCACGCACTTCAGGAGCGGACTGGAGCGCACGCACGCGCAGACAGGCACGAAGCGAAGAAAGCGGTCCGAATGAAAGGAAATGCCGCCGCCGATATATATGAAAAGGGGAGCGGAACGAGCGAGCTTCCCTATATATTAGAGGTCTCGCCCGGCTCCGTGAGGAGGCGGCAGAGCAAATATAGGGAAATTTTATCGCTCTGCGCGCTTTCTTTTCTTGTCCTCATTTCGACTCTCGCTTTTCGGTGAGCGAAAAGTTGAAGCAAAACATAATACATATCCTGCCGCATATCACTCGGTGAGCTATAATGATTTTTGCAATAAAGTGTAATACGAACGCAGAGGCCCTCCAATAGAGATCTAGTTGGAAGATTACTGCCATGTTTCGCGTGACTTGCTCCAGACGCCGGTATGCGATTTTCACATTTTCAACATTTAGCCACTCTGATTAACGCGGAGTTTGTCGCCGGGGTAACAGCGTTTAAAGAGCCGTTCTCCGTGCTTTAGTGAACGTGAACGAACGCTGCCAGCGGATCGCAGAGAAGGTAAGAACGAAGAAGCAAAATCTCTCCTTTTAAACGGTGCTCGTTACTTTCCATTTAATGATAGAAATCGACTGGCCGCGTTTGTGCTGTCAGACATGGACGAATGTTGATTCATTTTTGCCATTTTATCACCCACAACCCGCAACCTATGAGGGTCGCGTGTGGGGGGCTCTACCAACTGAGATACGGCAGCGGATGTATGCCTTTCTACGCTCGTGTGTATTTGTGTTGCATGTAACCTAACGTTGAGAGTGTTCACCAGCGCCACCTGCAACCATAGCCACAGACGCGGATCGTCCTGTAATAACGCAAGTGCCATGTGGGATGTGATCTAACGGAGAGGGCGGCCGCTTCATGACTGCCAGAACCAAGATCATGTTTCAATGACTTCGGTTTCTGTTGGCTTATTTAATTTGAATACCGACTGTTACATAACGGAGGAGCTGAACGCCTTTTGGACAGAATTATTTGATTAAAACGACAAGCTGCGTTTGTCAAAGATGACATTAGTCTGTTTCAAGCCAAACAGTAGAACAAAGAACGATGTGGCTATTGGTGCCCTCAGTCGCGAATGAGTCGTTAAAGAAAACATAACACGACACAACATAACGGGGCATAAATAACAGCTCAACACGAAGTACAGTAACGGAGCGCAATATAACAGTTATACACACATCCTTCATCCGACCCTTAAACCCCGGACAATATAATAATAATAATAATTGGTTTTTTGGGGAAAGGAAATGGCGCAGTATCTGTCTCATATCTCGTTGGACACCTGAACCGCGCCGTAAGGGAAGGGATAAAGGAGGGAGTGAAAGAAGAAAGGAAGAAGAGGTGCCGTAGTGGAGGGCTCCGGAACAATTTCGACCACCTGGGGATCTTTAACGTGCACTGACATCGCACAGCACACGGGCGCCTTAGCGTTTTTCCTCCATAAAAACGCAGCGGTCGGGTTCGAACCCGGGAACTCCGGATCAGTCGTCGAGCGCCCTAACCACTGAGCCACCGCGGCGGGTGGACAATATACCAGCACCAGCATACTGGTGAAAAAAGGAACGCATACTACACTAAGACTCACAGCTTAGAGGCAGTAGCTTTACGGAAACTACTGCGAGGTGGAATGTTCGATTACTAACTCGACAAGCAGGGGAACAGTGCCTTTTTTTTAGTGCGTTATAGCACTACAGCACCCACCCGCCGACTTCGCGATGTTTGTCCAATCCCTGAGCGACCTTGAAGAGTTGGGCGGCCGGGTGCCACTTGCCTCGGTGGCAGGTGGGCCACCTTGATCACGTGACCTTGTGACGTAATTGCAACCTGCCCATTGGATTGTGAGCAAACTTTCACACCATGGCAGGTGCCAGTTCAATTATTGGACGTGAGAGGTTCTCAGGAAGAGCAAGCAGGGGTGGTGGTATGAGGAGTCCCAGTGATCTATGCATACAAAAATCGAATTAAAATAAATAATCATGCTAAACTGGGCACATTTGTGTCCCATTTGGCCTAAAGAAGCTAAATCGTCCGTCACATTTTTTTTTTCAGTTGTTATGTGGTGAATTAAAGGCAACGTCGGCCGCTTCAGACAATACTGCGGAACACTTCAACGCGATTCTGCGGCATTGCTTGAACATTGCTTAAAAGCCGCGGCCACGGAGTATGTTTGGGAAAGATTATGCGGGAACTGTCGGGTCTCTGCAAGGCTTTGAGAGAGCATCGTTGAAACCTGGGCAACTGTTTCGCCGCTACGCATTCACCGCACGTTCGGCAACGGGCGCTTAGTGATACAAAGTCGAGGCTTTCCACCTATGATGCAATTACACGGAAAGAGCCCCCCGATCTAAAGCGCGCCCCGGGAGTGCCCGTATATTAAATAAACGCTTCTTCTTTTCGGCAAGCGGCGCAGAACTTTGCAGGTAAGCGCTTTTAAAGTTGATCGAGAAGGCGCGAAAAGGGCAGACACCTCATAAAGAGCTCAGGGCGAAGAAGCTATCAGAAAAAAAGATAAGAAAGCGCGGGAATAGAGAATGTTGAGCCCCGGGAAGAGCAGGAGAAGAAGGGAAACAGTAATAAGGTGCCGAGACAACGGCCTCACGGAACACCGAAAGAGGAGCACTTCATTGATTCAATTTTGATTTGGCCTGATTCGACCACCATGACACTCCGGGGAGGATTTCGCTTCGAAGGAGCGGGGCCAATCGGCCCGGGCTCCTCCTTTCCCTCGAGAGCCCTAGCCCTATAACGCGACAGAAAAGATAAAAAGAAGGAAAAGAAGAAGGAAGATATACAGGAAGAATGGAGAGATGTAAGAAAAGAGCCGAACCTGGATATATGATAGCACGGTGGACGCAACGGCAAAATGGCAGCCCAGGGGCTCTCGCCAAGGATCTGGCGCGAAGCGGTTTCTTTAGTTGCGCACCGCAACGAAAGGAGGGCGCGAAAAAGAAAAGCGCGCGAAAAAGAAAAGCGCGCGAAAAAACAAGCGCGCCCGCGTGGGTGCTTGCTGGTCGGGGAGTGATTTACGATCGCGGGCCCATTGCGTGAAAAATGCAAGATGCGGAGGCAAACCAAGCCGCCGCGGTATAGGTATAACATGAATGAATCGTTGGTGGGAAGGATGCGCGGACTTTTGAAAGTGGATACTGCTGCCGGTTCCCGACAGGCACTTCGTTAAGTGACTGTGCGTCGCTACGTATACTTTCTGTCTTTATTCCGAGTGTTTCCTCCTCGCTGAACTGCTGGGTTTTGAATGAAAGTGCGAAGCAGGATGAGGAGTGGGTGTAGGAGCTGAAGAAACCCCGGGAATCTTCTAGTCTTTACCGTTAACCATGCACCGTTTGACTGCGAGACCAAGCAGTGCATGCATTATTAGAACGTTCTTTAGAGCGAGCTAGTTTGTGCACTTTCAGGGAAGTGAACACTGCACGTATAGGACAGGGACAAAACAGCAAAGAAACGAATGCGACACTGCAGCCGTGATATCGCATTCGCTTGTTTGCTTTCTTGTCCTGTCCTTTTCGCGCAGCGCTAACTTCCCTGCAGTGTAAGTGAGTCGCCTTTATTAAACGGAGCTGGAATGAAGTTCTAGTTGTAGGAGAGAGTGCAGTGTATGAGAGGGGCAGTAGCAAATGGTTATGCAGCGTGACAAAGGTGGGCAAGGTATATATAATACGTCTTGATCGAAGTCACTGTCAATGGCGCTGTAACTGATTATGAAGAACTTGCAGCTCCATATTCACAGCGATCCTATACACTCTAATGACGAATACGCATATATGAGAATAAAAAGGAAGTGCGCTAGAGGGCAACTCAATTTATTTTTACCTCTTTAGATTTAGAGTAATATACATACACAGCCTCCTGTTTGCGCTCCCAAAGAGAAATGACAGTTGGTAAAAATAGCTCTTCTGTTTACCTTCCCTCGCTTTTCACGGTGACCTTTAGATCCCCACAAGACTAGATATTTACGCCTATAAGAACTGAAAATCGTGCTGTTGCTGAGTTACAGTGTGTTGAATGAAGAGTTGAATGTCGAGAACCGCTTGAATTGATCAACCACCTTGCTGATATGCAACAGCTCGCAAAGAAAGCTCTAAAGGCCAAGTTTCCTCTCTAAAAGCACTGATATCAGCTTAAGCTACGCCCAAATTAATAGACTACCGCCTCGAGACCAATACTGTGTTGGATAATTTCTTAAGCTCATTAAGAACTTAACTAATTACTTCCATATTTGAAAATAAACATCGATCGAGTTGAGAAGAAGCACAGGCGTGTCAAAACGCACGGGATCAGACGCGCGTCACGGGATCTTCGGCACGTCCGATTATTTTTTAGCCTTCCCGAGCTTTAACAGTAGGCGTCGAAATTCCAGATACCTCAGGTTGTAGGAAAAAAGTTGGTGTTGTTTTATGAAACGAAGATCTCGCTAATCGCTGAGCGTCCTAGTATTAATATGACCATATGCGCACACTATTTCAGCATTGACTCACATTCCAGGCTCAAGCCATGCTTCCTGCGAACTTCATTAGAAGGCTTCCAAGTGAACGATTAAACGAGCCACCTTCAAAGTAAAAGAAACAATCTTTCGCCTAATTGCCAGCCAATAGCCAACGGCAATGCAAAAGTGCGCGGTGCTTCCGAGCGGGGCAGAATGTCCCGGTCAAGCTATTGCCGGCGTCTTTCTTCTACGCTCACATTTGCCTAATGAGGTGTACAGTAAGAGAACACAAATAAAACAGAACCAAGAACCCGGAGAGCTGATGTACATTACAGGCAGTACATCACCGCACTGCATCGCATCTGCCATTAGGCAAATAAGCTGGCCACGTGGGTATATTTCCGAGCCTCATTTAACGTCCTCCCGTCTTGTTCTGGTTTCTCTGGGGTTGCTCATTGAAAACCGGGGTGCAATACGTGCGAGCAGCCGGAAGAGCTGCAGAGACCGGAGATGGTTAGTAGGTTCTGGGTCAATCTCGGCGGTCCATGAGGAAGTTGCGTGCTTTCCAAGTCTCGCTCTCATCAAGTCTGGTCAACGGAAGTGTGGGACTCAGCAAGTCACGGAACGACTGCCCTGTCTCTAATGAAACGACTCGGGGTTGCGGAGTCGCGAAATCTGGAGGAAATCACACCAGACGCAAGCAGGCAGGGGAGCACAGAGTGCTGAAATTAGCTGCTATTTTAGGATTGAAAAATTGAAGATGGCGACACTGGCGAGTGACGAGTGAAGGAGCGTAAATATTGGAAGAAAAGAAAGTAGAGAAAGAAAGAAGGCAATAGAGAAGAAATGAGAGAAGAGGGAAACAAAGGCAGAATAAAGACGGGAACGAAGGAAGAACATAAGAAAAAGTAGAAAAGAAAAGAAAGATGGAAAGAGAGAGGAAACCACACTAAAATAAATAAGGAAAGAAAGCAGGAAAGAAAGAAAGAAATCAACAAAGAAAGAAGGGAAGGAAGAAATAAAGGAAGAAAAATAAAGGAAGAAATAAAGAAGGAAAGAAAGGAAGAAAGAAAACAGAAAAGAAAGAAAGAAGGAAAGAAAGCAACAAAGAAAGAAGAAAAGGAAGAAAGAAAGCAGGAAGAAAACAAAAAGAGAAAGAAAGAAAAGGAAAGAAATCAAGAAGGAAGAAAGGAAGAAAGAAAAACAGGAAAGAATGAAAGAAGGAAAGAAAGCAACGAAGAAAGAAAGAAAGAAAGAAAGAAAGAAAGAAAGAGAAAGAAAGAAGCGGAAGCAAACAAGCAAGCTCGGAAGGATATAGACCGTGTGCGCGTTCCAGCTCGACGCCGGACCGGAACCGTGCTGGGAGGAGGCCGCCCTTAATGCCACTTCCTGCAGGCTTACCGCCGGCTCTCCGGTGGAGTTGTACCCCAAGGTGTCGGAAGCGCACTCACTGCGTGGGCTTAGCCCGTGCGCTCCCCCTGTCTGCAGCTCGGCTTGTCACGGCGTCGAGACAAAGGCTGTCCTCTCCAACTCGACGAACCCGCTGGGAGACCGAGTCTGTCGCCACGGGCTCGAGCCTTCGGCCGAGTTCTTGCCCATTCTTCCCTCTGGCAATGCAGCCACTCTTCCGTTATTTCTCTCTCGCCCACCTAGTTTTCCGGTTGTCGCTATGTACTGTGCTGCACCCTCAGAAACGTGAGACACCCACGTAGGTTCTTTCGTTCCGCCAACGGAGACACGTATGCCCGAGCGTAAGACCTGGTTCGGCCGTCTACACCGATATAGGAAGGAAGGAAGGCCTCAGACGTTGCTGGCACATACCCACTACGGGGGAGTGGCCAAGACACAGGCGGTTAATTGCTGGATACAGGAAAGTTTTGACAGGAAAAGGAGTGGCAATAGGATGTAGCCTGATAGATTGGAAGACGGAAGGACGGGGGTCCTGTTAACTTGGAGATCGAAGACGGGACAATGGCTTAATGTGCGTAATAGTATACAATGCCTGTAATGTTTCAATGTCGAACTGAATGAGAGCGGGAAGAAGAAATTAGAATGCCACTTACAATGCCATATAGCTCGCCACTGTTGCTTGCGACGGCGACTTTCGTTGTCGTCATTTTAAGTATCTCTTTTGTTATTTTTTTATTAATGCATGAGCATTGAGAGGACGAAGTGGCGTGAAGAGTAAAAGGAGTGAAGCCCTGCCCACCGGATTGTGACCCAACCGCCCACCGTGGCAGGTGACAGTTAAATTAGTAGCTGGTCGCCAGAGGCTGCCCGGGAAGAGCAACCTGGTTCTCACAAGCCCCACAGATGGCAGCACCTGCCATCGCAGGGCAGTGGCGCATCGCTTAACCTCCGCGCCACTGCGCCAGGATTTGGTAGGAGGACTCCAAGGGATCTATGAATGAAAATTACAGAATGACCGATGTAGAGGCGTTAAAAGAAGATTACGAGAACGAAGTCGCCGAGAACAGAAAATCAAAGAAACTAAAAATAAATAAATCGGTGGGTGGTGAATGAGCGTAGTTCGTTCATTTTGTGCAGAAAAAGCTCAACTCCGACAAAAGGTATGGGTCAATATATGACGGACGTTTAACGGCGAGCGCTCACGCATTTCTGTCGTGGCACACAAGTGAGTGCCATTGAGTTTTTTTTTTTTCATTTTACTTATAACTCAGCGCGCAAAAAATTCTCCTGCTCATTGAGTTAAAGCAATCAAACCGGAATTTCGAATTACATCTCCTATCGTAATTAGAAATGGGTCATAAATTTTCGGCGTCTATCGATAACTGCAGTCAAATTTTCAACCTCGTGCCACTTAGACAACTCGACGGCCCTGCCGGATGTCTGCAGTTCTGGCGGACGCTTGAATTCTGCGTTCGCGTACTCACCAGTATATATTAAAACCTGTGCCGCCAGTCTTAGTCATCACTGAGAGTTAGGAACAGAGTAGCATTACTCGCTAAGTATATAGGAAGCTCGCTCTGTTGTGACGATATGTCTGCTTATCAGCGGTGCTTTTTCTGGAGCAAAACTTGAGTCAAGCGCAACTGACTGCCATATAGCTGGAACGCCAATAATGCAGGCGGCAGCGTGGCACGTGCCGTGGTGCTTTGAAGTTTGGAATGCATGCTTCGGAAAGGTGACCGCTCAGAATGAACGGGTGAAGGAAGGAAAGAAAGCAGTATAACAATATTTGATGCAGAAATGTTGCGATTAGCACTGGCTGCTTTTTTATTATTCAAAACGAGGAGGAGGCAAGCTACCCGCAATCCATTGAGTATCGCCGATACTAGCGCTGAGAAGTAGATAAATAAAAAAAGCTGATATTTATCCTTTAGGAGCGAAGTTGCGCCCACAAACTGAAGCGAATTCGGTGATAGCAATAGAAGCAAGTATATATACGCTCCACGGCCTTCTATCGGGGTACTTAGGGGGCTTAGGTACAAGCATTGCGAAAACATTGCAATTCTGGTCTAACGGTATTCCAATTCCATTTTAATTATTTTCCAATTCTATTTCAATTCTATTCTAGTTCTACTCTATTCCTCTGTAGTTGGTGCAGTTGTAAGTACTAGTACTGACTATTACTACCATCTCTACAGCGCTAAAGACGGGACAGAAGGAACACACACAAGTCACACAACAGAGCGCTCTGTTGTGTGACTTGTGTGTGTTCCTTCTGTCCCGTCTTTAGCGCTGTAGAGATGGAAGTTAAAAACCAACTTGCCCAGCATACTGTATTGTGGGACTATTACTAGTTAACATTTCGCAATTTGCCGCCCTTGATGACATCGCACCGTTTTGTCCAATCACGAGTTTTGTAACGCCGCCACTTTCTGGGCGACTCCGCGTTTTCGTGTCGGTTGGATATCTAATGCTTTCGCATTAATAACAACAACCGCCCTTCTCGGCCGTGCTCAATTTAAAGGGACAGTGAACTTTCAAGGAAAGGACGCCTAAGACAGCGGCAGCAATCTCGAACACCGCAGTGACTACTGTGTGTGATCATAGTCCTTACAGAGGGCTCTGGTAGCATTGTACCTATACAAGCTAGAGTCGACAGCGCGTTCCGGAGGCGATAGACAAACAACTTTGGAGTTTAGAGGCAGTATGAACCAACAAGCTCACGTAGCGACTTTTATGCAAAAGCATGAATTCGTGCACGAACGAGTAAAGGCCTCGCACGTTCCATTCTCCGAAATAGAAAATTAAAGGCTACTGGCGTGAGAGAGCCACGACCGGCGCCTTCGGACGAGACCGAAACATTGGCGTCAATCAACGCTGCAACATAAACTGTCGGCTAGTTTAGGTTCGTCCCAATTCTCATACAATGAGTCCGTGAAATAGCAAGCAACCGAAAAAGAAGAGGGTATACCCACTTAGGACAAAGAGCCACTTAAGCACCACTTCCCTCGTCGGATCAAAAGAGGTCGACTTCCCCATTTCTCGATTCGTTCGAGAAAGAAACAACTCGAAAAAATCTTAGCTGAGAGTAAGCGCGAAACAAGGAGCAAAAGGAACGGAGAGGATCGGAGGTGGAGAGGAGAGGAAAGACAGGCAGAGTAAAGAAGAAGAAAAAAGGAAGAGGAAAAAGGGGACGTACGAGGAGAAAGAGGGAGAGGAGAGGCAAGGCTCTTCCCCATGACGCAAGACTCAGCATGGCTTGTCTGGGACTCTCCCGGGGATAGCTTCGGGACAGGTTGATAAAAGCGCCGCCGCTCGTTTTCCCAGCAGCCGCGGTGCGTGCTCTCCCTGCTGTTCGTGTGGCAGAGCGCAGCAGCATCGAATACATTCTGCCGGCGACACGCCAGAGATCAGGGGTTAGGGACAGGACGACGGGCGCAACACACACCGGGGCACGGGCAAGGCAAGAAGGGCTCGGCCCAAGCCACCGCACAAATTGGTCTCCCACGAGTGCTGCTTCGATGACGACGTCCGCCGGACATCGGGGGCTTAACCGCCACTGCTGGCGCCAATCCTTTTCCTTTTTTTTTCGTTCCCAGCTGCGTCCCTTTTAGTTATTTCATGTTCTTCTTTAGGGCCTTCCTGCTCGAAAGGGATTTGTACGTTTCGTCCGAGTACAGCGACGCGGTGGTGACCGGTTGATTCTGTCTGGGACGGAGTAGGTGCTTCGGTCCGAATGGGCTCGGCGTATCCTGCTCTAGACGGCTTCCGCCGTATTTGGATCTGGGCCTATTTCGCTGCGGAAGCAGTTAGAGATTCTCTGAACGCTTTCATTTTGTGGGCTAGAAGGCGGTGGGGAAGGATTGCTGTTCTTAAATAAAAGGCCGGGAAATTCGAAATTGCCCGCACGTGGACGTGCCTCTATCCTTCCTTTAAGCAAAAAAAAAAAAGAGAGAGAGACCGCGACTTTCTCTTGAGTAAGCGGCGCCGTACTAGTACGTCGTAACCGAAACTTCTAATTCTAACTTGCTAACAAACTCAACTGTCATCATTGTGGGCTACGCACCATACTGGGGTCATATAGAACCGTATGTGGAATAGGGATGATCATATGAGGTCTTACATAGACAAGGAAACATACTGGGTCATACATATGGTCACATGGGGTGATTATGGTTCACATGAGGCCGTATGGGTCCGTAAAATCCGGGAATCGGGTGTTCTCGAAGGTGTGCCTTTACGGCCATGCGCCTATAGAATCCAGGACAGCTTCTCGAAGGGGCACACTTTCAGAAGGACAAGTGGCAAAGGCTCTGGTAGTCACCTCTTTGTTTTTGGGCAAGATGAAAAGTATGCAAGATATGTTTCTTTGCCGAACGTTCCTTTATCCTCACAGCAATCAAGCCCGTTACTCAATGCTGTCGCTCATCCCCTGGAACCAAAGGGTCCAAGCGCGAGACAGCAGAGACGCCAGGAAGCGGGTGTACCTAGCGCGCCATCTGACTGGTCGCAGGATTTCTACGCTGTTATCTCTTCCGTCGGCCAATGCCCTCGATACAAAAAATAAAACGAACGATGAGAAGAGAAATAAAAGGCCGCATATCTTGCTCTCGCGTAGCCGAGGCCCTGCCGGCGGTCTCCCCAAAGCGTCGACGAGCTCAAGCCTTTGCCTCCTGCAGCAGCGCACATGCCACGCTTGCCTGGCTCAGCAGCGCGCTTGTTCCATCATTTCTTCGCCCATTGTTTCGTCCTTGTTCGAGCCAAGTGTCAGCTTCCTCGCTGCTTGCGAAGCCCTTTGTGGCGCTCGCATATATCGCACAGGAGGAAGAGGTCATTCTGCCCGCGGCTGTGAGCGCCCCTGTATATAAAAGCCGTGTATATATACACACTCGCACGCACACACTTTGCGCGTTAAGAGGGTGAACATCCTGGTACTCGCATCTTCGTGAAGAAGTAGTCGAGCGACTCTGCAGCCAGCCAACACTAATAGCGGGATAACGGATTCGACCTCACACAATGTTTGACCTCGGCCCATGCGGAGGAAGGCTGGGGACCCCGACGTGACGGATGGAGTGCGGCAGCAGCGACGGCAGCCCGCAATGCAGCTCGCGACGAGCGATTCACGCGCGGAATAAGCTTTGTTTTCGTTTTGTGTTTTTTTTTGTTTTCTTCGTTCTCGTGGCGCGTGGTACACAGGCGGGGTCAACGCGGCATGCAGATTAGCCGCCGTTTATGTGTACAGCGCCCCTTTGAAGTGAGGTTCAGTGGTGGCTGGCCCCCGAGGAGTTTTAATGCGCCTTGTTTCAGGAAGGAAGCTCAGCGACGAGTATGAACGTTTTAACCTTCCGCATTCAGCGGTCACCCAACGGAAGCTCAGGCAAGCGATCACACTTGACAGCTTGAATAGGTTTTGGAAGATGTCTGCGTTGTGCATGAGCTGGCGATTTCTTAACGCCTGTTAGAGAGAGGCTCACAATGTCGGCGCAGGGCACCCGCCGCGCGGTGGCTCAGTGACTACGGCGTTCTGCAACCGAGAACGAGGAGGTCGCGGGTTAGACTCCCTGCTGTCGACCTCAATTCGATGCAGGCGCCCGAATAATGAGATTTCCTTGAAAGTTATGAGCACTATAGTTGGATACAACTCAAGAATGAAGCGGCTTTTCGCCGTCAAAGGACCTCCTTTTAGCCAATGGTGTCGGCCGATTCCTATGACCCTGCTAGAGTAACAATGCAGGGAGTGGTAGATGTAAAATGATAGTCCCCTCCCTGCATTGTTCACCGCTCCCTTGAGTTGTATCCGACTGTAGGGGATAGATGCATGGATGGGTGGGTGGATAGAAGGTAGGAGCGTCCCCTTTGAAACGGGGTGATGACAGTTGCCACCATGCTCAGCTTTTTTCCCCTTTATTTTTGTTTAACTGTGTTGTAAGTTATTAAAGTTCGCCATTTTCTTTAAATACGTCTTTCTACAGTTTTAACCTTATGTCACCTCTCTGCTTTTGAGCTACCAATCTTCAAATCGCTTTTTGCTAATTTGAATATTGTTATCTCCAAACCCTAGGGCCTCAGGAAGAGTGACTGTGCCTGCATCGACATTGGGATCGATACCATCACATTTCAGTATGAGGTGTTTTATTGTTTCTACAGATTTACCACAAAGCACGTGTGTTATATTCTTCGTTAAATTTCTTTTTATAGCTGCGTGTTCTAAGACATCCTGACCTAGGTTCAAAGAGCATAGGCACTGCCTCTTGAGTTATCATAATACGCTTCCTTCCTGATCTACCTTTTCCAGTGTCGATATAGTTCTACACTATGCTTCTTTTCCATTGATAAAAATTCTTCTGGTACCCCCTGTCGCGACGGATCACCACTTAATTCCTTTACCGTGGCACATAAAACGCTATCAAATAGCATTAAAATGTGGGCGTCTATAGACGCAACTAGCTTAACCTTTTCGAAGCCACGGCTGTTTCTTGTGGCTTCTGCTTGAATGGTGACTATGACTAACTCAGGAATCGTGTTAATCCTGCCGCATGGCATGGCACTGCTTTCAGTTTAAGTCAGTATGTACAGGTATTTCTGAACAGACAAGGTGTAACGCCCGTCGCACAGTATACCGCCGTGTCCGCGGTGATACGAGTGCCTTGGGTTCACGTGTGCACCCTGTCGCGTCCATTGAGACTTTGTTCCTGGTGACAAAGTAGTGGATTACCAGCTGCACTACGCAAATAGGAAAATGATATGTTTTCCGGCCTCCGCTTTAAGAGAAACATCGCAAGGTATTCCTAGTTAGTGAATGTACAAACGTTCTTAACGTTGTTGCTTACTGCATTCAGCAATGCGGTGCTATGTATAAGACGCCAATATCGCTCTGCTGGCTGCGTACACCGCAACACTAGCTGCGGGGTTCTAAACATATGTCCTTGCAAAACTGAATCTAACGCCAACGCATCCATTAACGCGATAGCATTAAGGAACCCATGTCGCAGAAAAGCCGGCGTCGTTGACCGTGAGACAATAATCCGCGAAAAATCCCCAAGGTGGCAGGTGGGCCACCTAGATCACGTGAACTGTGACGTCATCACAACCTGCGAAAGGATTGCGAGCAAATTGGCCACCGTGGCAGGTTGCAGTTAAATTAATGAATGGTCGCGAGAGGTTTGCGAGAGATCTATGACTGTGAAGTAGATAACAACCAATTCCACACATATGGGTATTATCCCACTAACGCTATCGCGTGGTACCCTTAATACGGAGCCTAACTGTCAACTCCAGTTCTTTTCTTTGCTCTTTAACTGATACCTGCAGTGGCACACATAATGATAAAGCCACAATGACTGCTCACGAGTTTCCATCGAGCGTTCCAAATCTGTATTTATAGGCTCTCAAACAAGACTAGCGCTCCGTAACCACCTCTTCCAGGCATGCACTTAGACGTGATGTCGCATTTGAGCGACCGTAGTCTGCCACAACACACAAAAAATGATGGTTCATTTGAGCAGTTAAGCCAAATGCAATTAGGTGCGCCAGCAGTTCGGTTTTCCCTTCGGTTCCGGTGCTCGGACCCAGTGTTCCCGTATGGCAGTTGTTCGGATAGCGATAGTGGGTTAATTAATGTCCATATACGCGGAATTGGTCATTCTCTGCTTTCATAGGTCCCTGGGAGTCTTACTACCATTCCAAGCGCAGTGGTGCAGCGGTCAAGTTAAGATGTGCCACTGCTCTTCTATGGCAGGCGCTGTCATCGGTGGGACTTGGATTGCTCTTCCCGACCAGTCCCTTGCGATTAAATGAGCTGCCGCCTGACACGGTGACATGACAATAATAGGTAGAATGATATGTCATTAGTGACAAGTGACATTACCAATCGGTCATGCGGGTCATGTGAAAATGCCAACGGGCACATGACCTTGCTGTACGATGACGTCATTTCATGCGAATGACAACCACGAGATCTTGGGTGGGCGACAGGGAGGTGCGCGGATATAATAGCGCACGTTTCAAAACAAAAACCTGCACAAGTTGAAAGGAAAAGCACGCAACAAAGCAAACACAGCTCTTTGAATACGCCGCGGAGAATCTCACGCGAGACAACAACAAAAAAAGGAATCCCTCGCCGGCGGCTGCCGCACCACAAAGTTCTTCAGCCCCTTCCCCAACCTCCGTTCCCTCAGCTAAATCCTAGGGCACGTCTCCGGATGACGCGGGGTGGGGTTCCTTTGGGATTTCGCGCACGACTAACCCAGCTCTCAGCTCCGTCTCCCTCCACCCCCAACCGCTTCTTTTTTCCCCCTCGCCGCTTCCTTCTTTGGCTCGGCGGCAGAGCTAACATTTATGCAGCGTCGACCGCGACAGGTCACTCAATCAACCGGCGGCGCGCTCGGCTTCATTCACGTATGCAGCGATGCCAGCGCGTGGCTGGCTGCGTTATCCCCGTTGCTGGCGCTGCTTTTGTCTCTCACTGTCCCAACTCGCTCAAACATGATCCCTGTCTCCTGACCGGCGACTGGTAAGGGCACGAGAGGACGTTCAAATAAAGACGACAAAAATAAATAGAAGACAAAAGGGTTGCTACGCACGTAGACGAAAATGTGTGCGTGTGCGTGTGCGTGCGTGTTTCTGAAACGGGAGCAGAAAAATGGCGGTAAATAAATCTCGCCTTCTCGCTTCCACAGCGACTCTTATTCTTCATCGCTCAGTGCTCACCTTCAAGTTTTTCTTCCGTCTATCCCTATCACCATCATTTTCCTGTTGTTATTTCGACCGAGGATGTCGGCGACAACGCAACGAAAAAGCTGGATGAACCCTGCTTCTCCGGTTCGAGCTTGGCGATGTGTCGCGCCTAATCTCGGCTCAGGCCGCTTCTTAGGAGCAGTCTCCACTATGATATATGCGCGCACAAGCACAAACACAGGCTCCTGCATATATGCTCCCATATAACATAAACACAGGCGCAGGAGGCACAGACATAGACTTACACAGGGGCACGCAAACAACACACGCACAGCGAGACAAACTTCGGCACCTATAGGCGATGAACACCGGGAGGAGGTTTTTCTTTTCTTTTCTTTCTTTACATTGAGGCTCGCTGAAGGAGGATGAGCCGCGTTGTAAGACGAGCTTTGCGAGGAAAACGCGTTACCAGGGGTGTAGGCGCAGCCAACAAGAAGAATGAGGCAAGCGACAGACAGAGCAGGCAAGCGAGACGCCGGGAAAGGGGGGCATCCAGGGTTGCGGATGAGACGGAGAGAAAGAGAGAGCTAGACGAAAGAGAGAGAGAGAGAGAGAGAGAGAAACAGCGAAGGCACAGGAGGAGCACACAAGTATGGGAAAAGGAAAGACAGGCAGGAGGGCTTTTTGCAGGCTCGACGCGTTGCGGCTTTCGAGAAGCCGAACCGAGGCGCCGTATAACGAGAAGAAAAAATTCACAACAGTGGTTTTGGACAAAAAAAAAAACAACCGAGAAGGTGAGGAGAGGATCTCGACGTAAGACCCGTTTTACACACACACACACACACACACACACACACACACACACACACACACACACACACACACACATATATATATATATATATATATATATATATATATATATATATATATATATATATATATATATATATGCGCCTGAAGCCTGCTTCATCATGGCGGCGATGTGAAGGAAGAGTGAGTGAACGAAGTTGAGAAAGAAGGAAACCTAGAGGGCGTACAGGGCTCGCGCAGAGGGCGTTGGGTAAACGGATTTAATCCTTCAGTGATCACAAGCCGACTCCCGCGCGGATGTTGCGAGAAGCGGAAAGAAAAATGAAGTAAACGCGCAAGCTCTGGCGCGACCTATACGTCGTGTGCTGAGGAGTTCTGCTGGGCTCTGTTCTTCACTGAGCCTTCCTCTATAGCTGCGTGTTCTTCCATTCTTTTGTGCTTTGTGTTCTCTGGCTCGTCCTCGTATCCTCAAGAACACGGGGTCCGACGGCTAAGTCGTCTCGAAAGCGTCGGCTTTTCTGCGGTGGCGTCGAGTCGGCATTGCAGTGTACGACCGCATCTACCCGGGTGCTCGCACTCGACCCTCCCTTCTACCCTCTCCTTCCTTGCCTCCTTTTTTCTTGATGCGGACTTGGATTTTCTGAGTTGCTTGCTTACGTATGAGATGTTCTTAAGTTGTCTGTGTGGGTGCGCTACAATTATTTCAACGGATGTGTTCGCGACGGACGCAGCTGAGAACGAGGAAGTCTAAACTTGCGCGAATGAAACTGGCGTGAAAAAAATAACAGAGCAAGAAAAAAAGAGGCAGAGTTGGAACTATCACGAAGTCTGGACTTTCATAGCAGAAGCGTGAACGCCTACCGCTTTGCTATCCAAGTTAGCCGTCTTCAGTCCGTTGTATAAACGGAGAGCGTGTTTTCCTTCGCTGGAACTACTGACACCCTTAAAGCAGTGCCGCATCTGTGGGTTCAGTGTAATGACCCCTTTATACGCCAGGCATGTCAACGTAGGTATTTTGTCATAATGTGTATGTTGTTCGTAGCAAGAGCAATTAGCAACGTGCAAATCGCAAATCATTGCTTTGCGTGAGCCGGACAATATCGCCGTTCGCTATTCGAATACAGAATGAGTCGTTAAAAATTTTGCTAGGGTAGATTTTTCAGTTGCCCTCTGCGAGCAACACATGCAGGACGCATCGTTTATCGAAAACGCAACTAGCATCTTCAAGGTCTTCAAATAACTCCGACACTTACCACACGAGAATTCTGAGAAAGGAATTCCGCCCTGAACTTTCGTTCCACACATTGCGTTTGAATTCTCCACTTATTTGTCAGAGCTTATTATTGTACGCATGCAACACTGCAGTTTCATGCTCCTGTTTCTCATACCTGCCTCCTCACTTCTGGAGTGCTTGGCTTCGTTAGGACTTGTCTGATCACCAACGAACCCTACACAATTCAGGGGGACACTTTGTTGACCGAAAGTGCGGCGAGGCGAAAGCCTTTAGCGCGGTGTTGCTGCTTGGGTCACTGGTGTGTGGTTAAGATGTTGATTAAGTACACAAATGTTTGTGAATCTTAAATGCTGGAGATACTGGAGGGCGTTTGGGGGGCATCCGTCTGATTCGACGCCTTTCCGCAAACACTCTCCAGCGTCCTAGCCAAGGAGAACTACATATGCGTTGGCAGGAAGTAGCGTAGTCGTTAGCACACTCGGCTGCGGAACGGAAGGGTGGTGGTTCGAATCCAATCGTGCACAAAGACTTATTTTCCTTATCGAGTTGAAGAGCGTAACGGATGGACGGACTTTATGACGCCACTTCCATTGTCGTGACTTCCGGTTGGCGAATTAACGGACGGACAAAATCTCGACCTGGAGTACGAGCCCTTAAAGGCTTTTGCCTTAATGGGAAACTATCCTATTCACTAGTGTCTATAGTACAGACCTGCCTCCAAAGAAGCTGTTTTCATCATCATGCTCGTCCATTTTATGTAGCGATACTTCATCTTTCCCCTCCTTTCACTAGATTCATTTCTTCCCCCGCGAAGGGGATGAAATGTCTGCCACACAACTCAGTGATAGGTACCGCGCCTTTCCCTTTCTCTCCTCCCCCTCTTCCTTATGTAGCATGTTTTCACCAGAAGCGAATAGAACAAGTCGAGTTCTGTCTGTCCAGGAACAGCTCGTACACTGTAAAGAAGAATACACTTTTATGAAAGTAAAAAGGGAATAAGCTCTCCTCTGGTGCCCTCCCTTTTAGGGAGAGCGCTAGAGGACAGCTCACTCCCTTTTTACTCTTCTTTTTCAGAGTGCACACCCTTCCCACACCTGCCTGTCCTCGCAGCGCATGAGCGAATGATCTTCACCGTTAGGCAATACCCTAACTAAATAATTTCTTACGCTCGCACTTCTTTGAAACTACAGAACCAGGAGGCGAGCGCATGCATAATAACTGAACATCAGTCAAATTATAAGGCACTGGAACAGCGTGGAAAAGGTCGCCCAGGGAATCTGCAGGCCATTCTTAAGGGTTCCACACAAGCTTCCCCCGCGAGAAAGAGAGTGCGTGTACAACGAAGAGAGAGAGGCGACGCGGGACGCCATCAACACAACAATATATTGAGGCGCGTCTACGGCTGTCTCCCTAGGAGGAATCGTGGCAATGCACTTCTGCCAAAAAACGGGTATTTACGGACGACAACGACGACGAGGAGCTGCTACACAGCGGAGCCCAGCATCACGTTCCCCACTCCTATCCTTTTCTTTCCCCAGCATTCCCGTCTCCTTACAGTTCTTCCCCCTTTTCCCTTGGCTAAGGTAGAAATTGGGGAACGTGACCGGAATCACTGAACCTATAGCGGCAGCGGGCGAGTAGCTAGACACGAGGCATTGCCGTGAGTGCGCGACGCCGTCGTGGGGAACGGAAAGGGGGGGGGGGGGGGGACAATGCCTCAAAACAAACCCGTATCCGTAGGGCCGGATGAAGCAGGGTTGGGGAATGAAATTCGGTAGGAACGACGACGACGCTGACCTGCTCCGATGGCAGCGCACGTATTGGGTAAGGGACACGTATTGTAACCTCGCAGGGGACGCCTGTAAAGGCTGAAAGAGGGGAATGCGATTTCCCGGAAAAAAGATATCAACGGCAAACAAACAAATAACGAAACAACGAACAATAACGCAGACTGTAAGATATCTGAAGACGCTGAGTTTAGGGTTAAATAATAAGCGCTTGCCGGTTAGGTGTGCGTGAGAGTTCCGTAATCAAGGGAAGCGTACGTCGACTCCATATGCATCTAATGTAGCTGGCAGAACTTGGGAAAAGCCCTGATACTGCGATGGAAAGAAGAAAACGTGCCTGTTTGTTTTTGAGACCACATAGTCTCGCTAAACATTTCTCATTCTAAGTGTTAGCTTCTCTTTAAGTTTCAGCTGCACCAAGAATCGCGCTCTTCCTCGTAGCTTGCAATCTTTATACATACATAAAAGGATAAAGCGGCAGCATGAATGTGAGGACCAAGAAAAGCCGCACGCGTACACAAAAAAAACCTCAACCGCTTTCACTTTTTCTCTATTTTACTTCGAAAAGGAAAATAGATGAAACATTAGTCACATTGCAAACAATGCAATTTAGAGGCGGAAGCTAGAAGTCAACCGCCTCAAATCTGTTCTTCTAATTAGTTTTTATAACCATCGCTTTTCCTTTATACTAAGACGTTTTTCCCTCTCCATCTTTAGTATAGAGACTGAAGCACCCTAGAGCGGACAGCCGAACGCTACAAGTTAAAGCTTGTTCGAAGATTTAGTATGTGCCTGGGAAAACGAACTGAAACGTTAATTTTAATCTCTTGCCTGCCCCCCTCACCCCTTGTCTTTAAAAAGCATTGCTGAAGGTATTTTTAGCATGCCTGCGAAATCTCATCAAGGCATGAAGGAAGCTAATCGAATTTTGCGTAATATGCGTTGGGACTAATATAGATTTAGACCTTATTCCCTCAGGAAGCGCCCACTCACTCCCGAATGACTCTGCGCGCAGATTCTGTGAAATGTAATTAGAGCCTAAAAGACGTCAGCGAGGCATTCACCCAGAGCGCGGTGCGTGCAGCTTTCCCCACCACGGGGGTCTCATTTCATCTTGCCACAGGCACTGCAGCACGCGGTCTACCGTGCACGCATGCACCTATTAGCAACACGAGCTCCCCACGCGTGCCCTTATATATTTATCTCTTGGCTTTTAACTTTTTTTGCGCTAGAATATCGCACCGCGTTTTCTCGGTTTCACGCTTCCTTTGGTGATTTTATCTTTGCGCATCTTTCTCTTCAATCTCGTGCGCTGCTCTCGTAACGAGAAATGGGATGAGATGGTGGGGTGTGAAAGGTTTGGGGAAAACGGGATGTGGGGAAGAGAACGACGGGAAGCTGCGCAGCTTCTCGCGCGCACTCAAGTCAAAAGGGCCGCGCTGTAGCTTCCGAGTCCTGCACGGCAGGGAAGGAGGGGAGTGGGGACACTCCTGAGCAGGAATTGGGGACGAAGGGGGACGGAATAGAGGGGGGAAACGGGGATGATTCAGCCTCGAGTGCGTGCACCGGGGAGGTTGGGGGAAAAGAGGAAGGGAAAGCATAGGAGGGGGCAATCGGGAGCGTCGGCTTCGCAGACGGGTCGGCGAGCCGGCTTTCCGCGCTGATGAGAGCCATACTTTGTGTATAGCTGTTGTATCCTGTTCTACGTTGCCGCTTTTGTTGGACGGTGTATTGGCTTTTTCCTACTTGCTTTTTTGTAAGTTTGTTTTGCTTGTTTTTGTGGATATATATAGCATCACCACCGGCACGTTCCCACCCGAATGCCTGACACTCGCGCTGCCAATTCAGACGAGTTCGTGGCACGCGTATATCCGTTGTTAGGGAAGATCGCCAAGCTCTGTGCAGGCACGGGGAGCGAAGAGGGATACGGAAGAGGCAGAGAGAAATAGCGTGTTCGGGAGCCCATCCCAAGAGCTGGGGGTGCATATCAACAAGATGCGGTGATCCAAGAGACGTGTTCGGGAGCAGGCTTCGCTACGCGTGTAAGGCGTACAGAAACGCCTACCCACCGCCGCCCCGTCAGCTGCGCAGAGAAATGCTACGGGGCCAGAGAAGACAGGCATGCTGGGGGTGAGTTGCATAGCAAAGGGATGTACACGGCGGCAAGTATAGGGTCGAAATTGGGGATGAACAGAATGGGGAAGAGGGGAGAAGTTACAGCCTGGATCCTCCTTTTCTTGCAGGGGTGGATTTTCGCCCGGCTATGCTGTATATATATATGAGTGCGTCGCACCTCGTGCAGGTCGGTATTCTGTCGCGAAAATTGCGAACGGTACGGCACCAGAGTGGGGACGGAATTGGGAAGGAACGCAGGGAGAAAAATGACGCGGTATGTGCCAAGTCACTGCGAGAGGCATGGGAGGAGGTGGATCAGCGAGAGGAGTTGGGGACGGTGGGTGGGAAGATGAACCGAGACGGGTGGTTGTGAGAACAGTGGAAACGAGAGCGGCGTGGCACATAGGGACAACGTAAGAAAGAGGGACAGCAACATGAGTTGGGAAAGAAGCCAAATGAATAAAAACAAGAAGTAGCACTCGAAAAATGTGGACGGCTGGACGGGACGCGTAGCGTTGGAGAGCACAGGCACAGGCAGGGACTTGAGTTAACGTAGTGTATTGTAAACGGAAGGCTGTAGAGAGGATCTACGAGTGTGAGTCACTCGACGAGGCACAAACCTTTTCATTATTCCCTGTTGCGTTTCTGTTCGTTGGGTACGTTGGCTGGCTCCCTCCATAGAGGCTGGCCATCTGGGAATGAAAAAGATATCCCCGCGGTAGCCGGGCGATTCGTTCAAGAGAGCGAACTACTGGCGCGCTCAGTTGCGTGAGTTGAGGGTGAAATAGCGTGTACGTTGCAGCAGCTGGACTGGCGGGTGGGTGTGCGTGTGCTTGTTTGTTGCGCACGTGTATTGCAGTGAAGTGTCCGGGGAAAAACAGAGGGGGTGCTTGTTAGGTCTCGGCACACACTTCGCTTGCGCATGAAGTCGTTTGTATTCCTTGTAAAATGCGCACGTTCATTTGCCCCTATCGTGTGAAGTGAGCAAAATGTACACAAGCAGGCCAATAAGGCGCTCTTAGAGTGCGCAGGTGATTAAACAAATGCAAAGCAAAGTTCACCGGAACAGAGAGGGCTCAAGGAAAGCAGCAAAAAGAAAAGAAAAGAAAGAAAGCCATAGCGTCTCGTGCGACGCGGAAATGCAAGAAAAAAGAAAGTTAATTCGCAACACCCTGTTGGCATGTTTACTTAGGGATTACTGAACAGCAAAACTGAACACGCATAAATTTTGCGTTGCATGCCCTGTCGAGAGCACGTCTCCTTTAGTTTATGAACTCCGCAGTAGTTTGTCGCTCAGATAAGGACAAATTATTCCTAAGGCACACATTTGCTGTGACGTGGGCCAAGAGAAACGAGACTCAAGTTTCCCTATTCTTTAAAAAAAACTTTCGAGCGAAAATGCACTCACCCCAACAAGTCGAGCACTCGTTCTCACGGTTTGTCCTGCTATGAATTCAAAAAAGCTCAACCTAAAGTCAAAATATAAGACAGCATCAAGTACGTAAACCTCGTAAGCAACACAAGCTTTGGTGGCTGGCAGCTGAGTACTTAATAATGCGAGGTACGCGTCATAATAAGCGCTTTGTTTCTCTCCAGCGTAATAAAAGCGCCCAAGCGATGTTTACTAATCCAGCGCGAACACTCGCAGGTTTTGTCATCCCGCAGCGACAGTACGGCGAAATCAGCAGGGAGCGAACGTCGGCTATGCTTGCCCGCGGGCTTCCGGAGTTGTTATCATGCCTTGCTTTCGAAATTCCCGCACCTTTTACCATTAATTATTCCTCTCGAAAATTCCCTCTGTTCGCCAGAAGTAACGCGAAGCTATACAACGGAACAAATACGCCAAGACACGCAAACAGCCAGGCTGTTCTCAAACAAGCGAGAGAAAAAAGAGCGCGATTCAAACAAACGAAGCAGGAAACATAGAGAAAGAACCACACCGTGTATATTCCAGTAGCTGGCACATACAACGAACAAACTCGTTGCACAACGTAAAAACATAGACGCTCGCAGACACCTGCGTTCGGCCGCTCTGCACCTGCATAAATTCTTTCGCGAATGGTCGCCCTCCATTGTTGCGCTACACTTAAAAAAAAAGTTAAAGAAACGTACCCAATGTCGAGCGCATTGCTCGAGCTCTTCTTCGTCGCTTTTCGCGTTTTCTTTTTAAATTTTCAAGTGGGCCGCATACATCCCAGCCTTTCTTTCCGGGCAGTTTAAGCGTTTTGCCTCGGGTTTTGATTTACGCTATAGCGACTGGCGTGCGCGTTCCAGAACCGCGCGCGGTTGTGCGGGGGCTGTTTTCTCCTTACTAGAGCGATTCGTAATCAGGACAGACGATGAACATTAGTCTTCATTCTCGCGGTGGGAGAGGACTCCCACCACCATGCACACTGTTGCAGCCACAGCCGAAGCCGCAACTGCAGTCGCAGCCATAGCCGCAGCCCTTTATTCCGGCATAAGAGCCTACTCGCGCGTACGACGCGGAGAAAAAAAGCCCTTGAGTTTGTGGCGCCCAACCGACTTATATCCGGGCACCTGCGAGGAACTGAGAAAAACCAGTATCACTGCGACGTCGCGTTTGTGCTCATGGGACTGCTTGCAAAAAAAGCGTGTATCTATCTGTGCGAGTGCTTCGCGGAGTGTTTCACGAGGCGGTCTTCTATGCGTTCTGCGTGGTGCAGAAAAAAAATAATGAAAACATAATACAACGGGGATAAGATTCGAGTAGCATGCCGAGAGTGTTTACAAAAACTTAACAATAACCACAGTTTATATATAAAAGGCCCAGAAAGAGAGGGGGGTGGGGGGGCATGGAAGTGGTTGTGCACGAAGGCATCTTTAGAGAAGCGTTCTCACAAAACAAACCGTAACAATTTCTAGCAAGGCTTTCGGCTTCTTTGCTACGATTGCTGTTTCCGCGATGCGATGTGTTCCGTGTTATGGCCTCAGACCGGGTGCGCGTATTTTTTTTTACATATTTGGATTCTGTTTCAGCCTTTAATATGAAGTAGTTGGCTTAGCTAGGCTGGAAATAAGCTTGCGCTCCATTTGTTTTGTACGCACTTAACGTTGGTTGGGCCCAGTTTTCTTATTAGCCTTAAATATGTCCCGAAGTAACAGCGGCCACTGAACGAATTCAGCGTTAGGATGGCGTTATAGCACTCTTTAAGAAAGCTGTATTTAGAAGGAGCTGATCTCGTTAAAAGCAACATTCGTTTGTAGCAAGCGATAAAGCAGTCGCAAATGAGGTCCCTTCCCGGCTATAAGATAGCGAAAAAACATGGCCTGCATAATGTTTACTGCACCGAATTATCGTGTGCATATGCCGTATAAGACCTCGAAACCAGATTTCACTAGGAAAACTCGCCTTCTAGGGTGTGACAGCAAATAAACATGCTGCTGCTTGTAAAGGCAAGTTAATATAAATGATATCCGCAACACTAGTCACGTTGGAATTACAAAAACATAAAAGTAACGGTAAAGGAAAAAGAAAGAAATAGGGTTAGGTGCGCACTACACAAGGCGCACGCGCTTCGAGAAGCGCAGGGTTAAATTATAACGAGGCTGAAAAAACATCGCGTTTCGATGGGCATTATTGCTAATAGGGACTCGGAAGTTGTCAGGGTTCTCATAACAATATTGAAATAATAGTCCACGCCTGTTCTGTACTCGCAATAAACAACAACAACAACAACAAAATCAGCAAAGCTTTACACTGTTTACAGTCGATCATTGCAGCAAACACTTGTGTGTAATGTACGGCAGCGAGAAAGCTGCAAGAAGCGAAATGTATATATATATATATATATATATATATATATATATATATATATATATATATATATATATATATATATATATATATATATATATATATATATATATATATATATATATATATATATATATATATACACTCTCAAGGCTCGCTTACACCCACTAAACATAAATACCCACGAGAGCAGCAGATTGGACGGCCGTCGCCGTAGCTCAGTTGGTAAGAGCACCGGACGCGATATTCGGAGGTCGTGGGTTCGGATCCCACCGGCGGCATGGTTGTTTTTTCTGCTGCTTTATAAGTAATTTTCTATAAGCAATTTATTAATCTAAGAATTATTATCTTACTGATAAACATAACACATTAAAAAAAAAAATTAACGTTCCCCTATGCACCTTGGTTTCGGTGACTGTTGGCTCCATTCATAAATTTGTCAAACGGGCCCCTCATTTCCTTTAACTTGTCTGCTGATATATATATATATATATATATATATATATATATATATATATATATATATATATATATATATATATATATATATATATATACACATACACAACGAAGTCCTGTGAAGGTATACGACATAAAGGCGTTTTACATGCAAATGGCATCCTCTCCACGCTAATGCTTCGGGGCGGATTGGAACGGAAATCCCGCCGCCGAGCTGTAGTCGAACTATAACTGCTTTCTGCGGGCGCATTTTCAATCAGAATCTGTTTGGTAACCTTACACGTGTGCAGCATGCACATTTTCTCTAGAAGGCAGTTTCAAACATAATTGCACACGAAAATGAACCAGCTATTGTCTGTTGCCGCTGATGCACGTATGTATATATCACTTTGATCGCAGTAGTATATATAGTGAAAGTGGTTCTACCGGATTTACTTCGTTCTTTTTTTTTCTTGCTTACCTTAAGTTTGGCAGTTGCCTAATGTACCCAGTGCCCACCGGTAGGAGAAAGCAGAGAACTTACTTTCCGTCCTGCTTGGAGCTCGCATTACGTCCCAAGTGATGACCAGTCTGCTGTCGGTGTTTGATGTGAGAGGTGTTATTTTCGCAGTGAAGTACGGCCAGAGGCTGGACTTTTCGGTTTAAACCGAAAAAAAAAAAACCGATAAAAGTGCGCCGAAATGAGATCTCGAAATTCAGTTATAACCGAAAAAAAAAATGTTCTCGGCATGCAAGGCATAGTTTCCTGGCTGTTGAGTACCAGTTACACTCAGCCAAAGTTGAAAATCAACTAAGTAAGGAAGCCATAAGGCGCGATGAGACAGTGGTGTTGTTGTATAAGGTTCGAAGGTTTATTCCCGCAAAAAGGTGCAGTGAGGAAAGCCACAGCTTGAGAGGTTCTGACTTCCTCTTTAACAGAGCAGCATTGACGGTAGCGCGAACATGACATTTTCTTACTAAGCAGCGCACTTGTGCTTTTGTCCACTTGTGCACTGTGCACCGAGGAACTGCGCTTGTGCACTTGTGCATCGCAACGCTAGCTCACATCCCTCGGCAGACCGGGAAACACCACCTCCTGCTAGCTAAGCACTGTTTGTTTACTATCATCACTCGCTTAAGAGAAGTTAGCCGGTTAAGTAGGTTCATCGCCTGCATGTAGGACACTGCCACGAAACCGTGCATATAGCTAGGCATCATGAAAAAAGTGTGTTCTGGCTGCCAAGACGATTGAGCGGCCGTTCCATCGACCACCATAAACGCTCGGGCCAGGTGATGCCCCACTATCTCAGTCAACCCTGTGCTACAGTTCAATGATGGCTGTCAACCTAGTTCTTAATAATAATAATTGGCTTTTGGGGAAAGGAAATGGCCCAGTATCTGTCTCATATATCGTTGGACACCTGAACCGCGCCGTGAGGGAAGAGATAAAGGAGGGAGTGAAAGAAGAAAGGATAATAGGTTCCGTAGTGGAGGGCTCCGGAATAATTTCGACCACCTGGGGATCTTTAACGTGCACTGACATCGCACAGCACACGGGCGCCTTAGCGTTTTTCCTGCATAAAAACGCAGCCGCCGCGGTCGGGTTCGAACCCGGGAACTCCGTATCAGTAGTCGAGCGCCGTAACCACTGAGCCACCGCGGCGGGTAACCTAGTTCTTAGAAGTAAACTTCCATCTGCGTTTTTGTCTACTGGCTGTCTCATATAATTTGCGTTATTTTTTAACACACGATAGCAACCGAATCCACAAAAACAGCTCCAAGCACTAATATCTGCACATTATTTACTGCCAAGTAAGCTGTTTATGACCACAAAAACGCCGAGATAGACTCTCTAAAGTGACTTTTGACCAAAGAGGATGGTCATATAGTCACCAAAAAAAGTGAGTTATTCATCCGCCGAAAATAATATCCCCCGAAAAAAAAAACGAAACTTGAGTTCTGAAATAAACCCCGCTAGAAGTCTGTGGAATTTCCGCAAAATATAAACCGAAAAGTCCGGCCCCTAAGTATACCGTAACAGGTCCAGCCATCGAGCAGCGGCCGCTAACCAAGATGATGATGATGTTCTCAGGCTTAATGGCCCATATCCATGGCGGGAGATTGGCCAGGGTGCATCGCGGAAATATTACTATATGGAACGCTGGCCACGCTCTCGGGAGAAACTCTGCCTATTTCCATAATAAAAATGGTCTATAGAAAATTTATAGACTTCCTATAGAATCTATTGTCTTCCTATAGATATTTATTTTTGCCTATTCATAGTTTATAGACTGCCTATAGAAAAAAGTCTACTAAAATGTGTGGCCATAAATCTATATAGATTGTCTATAGGCTCTGTATAGGATTTGTGTTGCCTATACACTGTTCTCTACAGAGAGTCTATAGACTTTATGGACTGAAGTCTATGGACAGTCTCTAGACTGTCTAAAAAATTTTGTAACAGTTCTCTATCAATTTTTATTTTCTTCCTCTTCTCTGTGTTATTTGTTTCGATTTTTCTGGTGTGAGTATTCTTGATAAACTGCTACAGAGCAGGTAAATTGGCTTTCCATTATGCACATGCATACACGTCCCTATAGCTTCAGAGAAGCCGTATTGTTAACGCGGCACCAGTGCTGTTGCATCTATACGCAGCGCAAGCAACAGAACACACAAACAGCGTTTTAGTTAAGGTGCACACAGATTTCATATGTTAAGGTGCACACGGATTTCAGTGCGTGTATGGGGCGTTCCAGACCTTTGAGCACATGCATGCATTGGTGACGCAGCGCCCAAGTAATGCCCAAGTTGGTTGCTGCCGCACTGCGCATGCCCCAAAGTATCTTACAAGTTCTCTACGCATGCGCAAAGAATTAGAACACTTAGGGATGTCCCCATAGGGAGCGCATATGCTCGTGTTGCTGCATCATTTTCTTACCAACGAATCCGCGCCAAAACTTGTTCACCGAACCTCACCATGCAGCCGCGCTTCCCAAGAAAGGCGGCCAAAACTGGCCTGCCAGTTAACCAGCGTGAATGCATTGCCACTTCCAAGTTATATAAAACATAGCAGCTGCATATAAGGTCTTCATACGAGCCAGCACAGCTATAAGTTCAGTTACTGGAGCTTGACCTTTTTCTTTCATTGACAAAGCAATGTGTAAGAGGCCATCGCCACCGCTTAATCACATTGCGATCGTTCTCCATTTCACCCAGGCTTCATTTACGAGAGTACGAGGCCGTTTATCATCCAGAAGGACATAATGTATTATTCTTGTCCGGCTAAAACTTGTCGTTGGCGAAGCGAGTCCCCTTCACGCTTTTTGTAACAAACAGAGCGGATAGGAATCTATACGAAATCGGGAGCCAGCTAGGTCGCGTGATAAAGTTAACGGCCGGAAAAAAAAAAGTTACTTGGGAGGGCGTCCGAAAGACAAAGAGAAAGATCGAGGAAATGAGAGCGCTGAAAGACAAGATAGGACGAAGGGGGAAAGAAGGATGGGCGCAGCACGTGTGGCAAGCTGATAACGGCGCGGGGCATTAATTCACCGCCGCTGCCGGACTCGTAAAGCGGCCTGCCAATGTCACGGGCTCAGCGGACCGGAGATAAGCCGCGTATACCGGCCTCCTTGTTTACAAACTGGGCGGGCGCCAACGGCGGCCACCAACGACCGCGGGCTCGCGTTCGCGCCAGCTCGGGGGACAAACACAGATAGCGCCCCCTCGTGCGTGGAGGCGACAGTACTGGGCAGCGAGCCTCATCGCACTCTGCATGAACGCGCTCGGGAAGCTTACTGAGAGGAAGTGCTAGACTGTAGAAGTACTAAACGGCTGGGTGAACTGCGCACCGCGCTTCCGTGATTGCATGCGGCGAAAGTATAGCGAAGCACCGAGGTATGCAGTCAACGCTTCGTGGATGTCTGAGGGAGAGTAAAAGGCGTGCCGCTGGTCTCTCGATGAATGTACAAAGCAGCCAGGTTCAGGCGAAATCGACGTGGTTCTCCGCAGTAAGCCTCTTCAGCAGGAAACTGAAGTTGGCCTCGACTCTGCTAAGATGCTACGTGTCCAGGAGTATTTGCTTGAGTACAGAGAGGGGATATGACTCACAGACACGAGTCACCATGCTACAAATCTCAGCGAGAGATTTCAGAAGAAAGGAAAACCTGCCCACAAACCATTGCAGATTATACAAAGGAAAAAAAAAGTACATTCAGAGTCGTGGACAATTAACAGCGCTGGTTTCAGTACATTGCTAAAAGTTTCCTTGTAGTGCTTCAGTGTAGCTACTTCGATATTAGCTCTTTGCCTTTACTTACTTGCTACTTCTTGAAAAGACGCGCGGTGCACACTCAAGCGCGTCGGAAGAGTATCAGCCGGGCAAAATGATTTTCAAATTGTGCAGTTATATGCTATATATATTATACTATACTAACGAAATGTGGACAGCACATCCATAAAATTACATTTCTGCAGAAAACATCCACTTTCATTACTCGCCGAGACCGTACGCTTTCTCATTGTGAATGCAGGTAAGGGACTGAATGCACATGGCGGTAGTAAGTGCGAAGAGACGATTGCAAGCACGCCGAGAAAACAAAAAGAAGAAGAAAGAAGTGAGAAGTGACCTTCAGGGAAGCACCCGTGCATCCCCCTGCTTTCAACACGTTGCCCAAGCTCCTTCGAGTGCCAAGAGCTCAGAGAGGTGACAAAACGTGGAAGAGGGGGAGGCGAACGGTTGGGAGGTCGGAAGGTGACAAGCTTCAAAGTGTCACGAGAGGCTTTCGCACTGTAACCGGCGCATCGAGGGCAAGAAAAAAAAAACAACGGTCGTAAAGGGCTCAAAAGAAAAAAAGATCCCAGGCTCATGAGACAACAACGCATGGCTGGCTAAGTCTTGCGCGCCGACGCTGGCGACGAACTGGCTACAGGTATGAGCCCCCAGTTGCACTCTCCCTACCTCCCCTCCTTCTTCCTTTCCAACTTCCTATCGCCTTTCACTCACTTTAGGCAGGCACGCGTAAGAAAAATGCCGCCACATTCGCTCACAAGGAAAGAAGCATCGAACAAACGCGGGAAAGTGTCAGGCAAGAGAAGAGAAAAACAAAACTGAGAAAAAATAAAATAAAGGCGTTTTCCTGCGGGTTCCTTTGACACGGGAAGGAGCGGGAATTTTCGCAATCCCGAGGGAAGGGCATGCAGGGAAGCAAATATACACGGCGTGACGCGCTATGTAGGCCTGTCCCTGTAGCCCTCAGCGACCAGCAGTGGGTCCCGTTCCGACCGAACTAGCTCGCTTTATATCAGCACCGGCAGTGCTGTGCAGTAGTGGAGGGTTTCGCTAAGGGGGGGGGGGGGGGAAGGGAAGCGGGAGAGGAGGTTTCCCGCCCGTTTCTCGGAACACGCGCTCTCTTCGAGGGGGTCTCTGTGCCGACTGCTGCAGGCGCCTGCGTGGGATAGCGCTGTTCTTTCAAGGAGAGTTCACCCTTATATCCCTGTCACTTGTCTCGACGAGTCTTATTACGTTGTGTCCCGACGCCTCCGCATTGTCACCAGCCCTCGCGGCAGGAGAGCCTCCCTAAAAAAAAAAAACAACGAAAAGTCGCTCCTGCGTCACCCGTCGCAATATAAAAGCGCACCACGCGCCTACTGCATTTTGGCTCAGCTCGAATGATTGTTTTTCTTTTATTCTTGTTCTTCCCCTTTCCTTCGTTTGTAATTTTTTTTCCGTTGTTGTTATTGACGTTGGCACAGTTCGTTCTACCGTCCAATTTTCCCTGCTTCACACGGGGCGTTCCTTCCAGTTTCGGAGGAGCGCCACACGAAGCCTCTTGTGCGCGTGTCAAACGCGATCTCCACTTGTAGCCGCACTCGAAGAAAGCGGCTGTCCTTTTAGGTATAATGAAAGGTCCCGATATACAAGCCCAATCAACACGATAGAGAACGCGCCATATTTCTGTGCAGCCAATTAAAACTGCTCCCCAAGTAGTAAAGGGCGGTTTCTATTCTTTGTTTTGTTTGCCAACAGAATTTTTGCTTCGGAGAGCAATCACGTCCGGCAAGATTTGTTCAAGTTCCATGCAAAAGTGCGCGTCCAACATTCTCGGAAGAAAAATTTTGAAAATTGAAAAATTGCAAGATATCGTTACGAACATATTGAACGTAATGCTCCATTCTTCTGATACGTAGCAAAATAGTTCTTTTAAAGTGCTTACATCGATCGCATCGAACAATTAAGATTGCCATAGAAAACCAATGGGGAACGCTTTTGACGATAGCCAGACGTTAATAGAAGAAAAAAATGCAAGACTGCCGTCGGGTTATCTGCGAATGTATTGATTGTTATAGTGAAGTCTTACATTATATGAAAAAATTGCTTCCATAAAAGGTTTCCAGCTCAAAAATGTTTTTGTCCAGAATTGTGGGGTATGTAGTAAAACTTTGGTTCGAGAGCGAGAACTAAATGTTCTGCACCACTGCGTTTATACCAGAGCGTACAAGTAATTGGAAAACATGCAATATGATAGAGTGTAATCACGGGGAAAATTAAGAATCATAAGCTGGTATGATTTTTCTCCTTAATTTAGAAGCCAGTATTGAGTTAAACGCTTTTAAAAAAACGGACAAAAAATGCAGGATAAGCTTCTGCAGTTTTCTCGCTCTTCCTGTTGAACGTTTCCTTGCCCAGTCTGGCCACAATCCTATACAACGCTATGGACTTACCGCTATGGGGCAACATATTGCTGCATTTACAGGCGACGGGATGGCATCAATGCTAATCCTCAGCATGCATCAGACGGGATCTATAATCGTTATCGATCTACAGGTCTATATCAGGGAATCCGGACGTTTCGTCATCTATTTCCATATCCAATTTGAAGAAATGGCAATGCCATCGCTTGCATGTTTCACCGCAGTCATTTACTGCATGCACAGAAAAGAAGCAAGTGACAACAGAGCCACCCCTGCCCCTCGTCTCCATTTTTTTCTTTTTCTCTGCCTTTTAATTTCACAGTTTTGCTTGTTCTGATTTTCATTACAGACAGTGCAGTTCAATGACGGAACATATAGCGCTAAGAAACCAGGACGAACAAAGAAAGAAACAACATGAGCGCTGTATGTTCCGTCATGGCAAACCAACTCGCCCGACAGCCACTCTGATCAAGTGCAGTTCAAGGATGCCAGAAAAACACACCCAATTTAATTACAGGAGCAGGCAGAGGCAACGAACCGTGTATACAAAATATAGTATAGTAATGCCATCTGAGTGCAGTAACAGGGGCAGAGAGCGGTGGCCGATGCGGCCTCCCGCCAAAACCCGCGAAGCTGGAGAAACTCGCGCGCGCGGTTGGTCTCCCCAGCTCGCAAAAGAGATAAAGTGAAAGGAACAAGAAAGAAAGAGAGAGAGAGCAAACGAAGAGAAGAAGAAGAAGAAGGCTAAAAAGTGTCTCTTCCCGGGCCACAGCATCGCGTATACTTCCCTGTCCTTCCCGGCCAACGACGACAACGAGCTAAGTGCTCGCTCTCTCTGCCCACCGGTACAGGCGGCGAGTGCAGCCGAGACGCCCGATAAATCAATCACCGGGAATCAATTAACGCGCGAGGAGAGGGCGGAAGTGGGGCAGGAGGAGGCGGTGGAGGCACTGGGATGACGACAGAAGCGGGGAAGACTGGAAAAACAGAAGGAAGCAAGTAGGCTGAGAAAGAGGAGGGGGGAAGAAGCGAGAGAAAGTAAAAGAAGTGGCCAGCGCAACACTTGGTCGGAGCGGGGAAGCGAAACGAAGGAACGAGAAAAGAAAGACAGAAAAAGTAGTAAGAATGGCAGAAAAAAAAAGAGAATCAAGAACAAAGGAAAGAGAGAGCTAAACGCGAGGAAGTTACGGAAGCATACTTCACGTCCATGACCTGCGCCTTCTTTAACAAAAAGTAGTGCGTTCAGGAAAAAGGCAAATGGTGCACTGTTGGATCACGATAGCGCCGGAAGTTAAAAAGGCGAAGGGAGTGAGGAAGAAAAAAAGAAGTGAGGAGGAAAATAGAGGGACAGAAAGAAAAGTGGAGAGAGAGGCGGTGAACGGAGGCTGGTAAACCGTTTTCTTTTAATTGGCTTCGCCGCTGCCAACAGTTTCTGTCGCCTGTCTGTGTATTGCAAATTTTTTATTGCGATGATCTTTACTTTCCCTCTGGCTCTCTCTAAATTCCAGACATGGTGCCAGGCAGCGCCGGCGATATAACGGGTCATAAACAGGACAAAGACTAAAGCTGGGGGACCAAATATTGATTCTCAATCAGGAATCGAAAGTTCCTTTTCCCCTACGCGGTCTTCCTTCGGTCTGTCTCTTTCCAGATTTCTCTCTCTCTTCCCCCTTTTTTGCCTCCTTTCCTACAGGGGATTTTTCTCTATTTTTAATTCAGCACATGTCTCCGTTCTGGAAGGTCAGCCTTGAACGAAGAGTTTCCTGAAATGGCTGTGACGTCGCGCGGAGACCCATCCCTGTCGCTATTGTCATCCATTGTTCTAATGAGAATTTAATGGGCGAAGATATTCGCACGTCCCTTTGCTTGTTCTTTCTCCTCTCTTCTTTTCATTTGCTGCTGTTTTCCGAAGCCCGTTTTATGCGACTTCTTCCTTTCGCCTTTCTTTCTTTTCCGCCACGTTTTTTCACGCGAAAGCTTCACTGCTCATTTTAAACCACGAACGAGATGAAAGATAGCTCGCAGGTTGATATCAGAAATTAGAACCATGTTTTACACCGAAAAAGGGAGGTGGGGGGGTTCTTTTGTTCTTGTGCGAGTTGCGAGTGCACTAATATAAAAATAACGATGACACTGGAACTACTGTAACCTTTCTTTTTGTTTGCTTGGTTCCTTGCAGCGCGCTTTTTAAAATGAGGGCAATGTGATTGCAGTTGAGGTGCTTGCACTCAACGCTGATGAGTGCTCGTGTTATATTTCTTTGTCTCTCTTCTATAGTTGTATACGGTGCTGGACAGATTTAAGGCGGTAAAGTGACGCACTGAATCTCGATAATGTAGAATACATAATTGGTTTTTTAAGCATACTTTGCATTGACTACACCATAGCGAATATTTGCCAGTGAAACGCTGCGGTACGATCAAGCGCAACCATTTCCTATCTAGAGCAACTGCACTGCTCTCATTGCTCTCAACGCGTGCAGCTTAATCGTTCATTTCATTAGTTGTGCTAAGAAGGCTTAAGAGACATGTGCTGTCCCTAAATACACTTCAGCTTTAAGGTGAAGTTGCATTCAGCGTAGGTTCTCGTTCAAGACCTGATTTCAAGCATCTAAGACTACGTATAATTAACTGATGCTCATCGGGAATCAGTTTATCCACTTAACACGAAATGATCATGGCCCTTCAGTTGTGTAAATATATAGGTTTATTGTTTAATAATTGCTTGAAAGCATACGTGCCTCAATATTTTACCGCTGCTCTATATTTCACCAGTAGGCAATTGAAAGGTGCGAATAAATATTGTTGACATTTTCGAACAAGGACAGACAGACTCAACTACTGCGTCAAACTGATCAGAGCTTACAGCCACCACTGCTACAGCGAAAATTCATGGTACTTCTTCCGTGCACGCTGAAGGGCAAGGCTGTTAAGGACATCCTAGATAATGTCCAGTTAGCGTTTATGCTCAGGCCTTTCATAACAATAAAAAAACACACATATGAAGGTAAGAAGTAAGATGTGAATCAGAAGTGTTACGCAAGGCAGCGATGGGGGCTAGTGGGTTGTGCATTTTTAACGGTATTAATGCGCTACACTAGGGAATTATAGTTTTTGTGAGTTTAACGTCCCAAAGCGACTCAGGCTATGAGACACGCACTAGGGAATTAGACGAGAAAAAAAAGGGATGCATAGGACAAGCGCCTGTCATGTGCACCCCGTTTAGTCTCGTATGTTTCCCTAGTGTAGCCCGTTAATTCCACCAAGAAGGTTTATGTTTTTTGTGACACTCCTCGAAATAAATTTTAGAAAACGAGCGGTCTTACTTTCGCCCCCCCCCCCCTTCCTCGTTCCTTCCAGATATATTTATGAATTACTTGGGATGAACGAAAGCTCTCCTTACACCAGTGCGTACGACATAAGTTGAATTTCTTGACTTCCAAGGAGTTGAGCCTACTCACAACAAGAGGGCAGGACTGTCCAGTCCAAAAATCATGGCTTGTGTGCTTACCTGGAAAGAAAGCAAAAGAAAAAAAAATGTTTACTACTCCGTGACTTTGCAACCACGTTTCCAAAAAGGGCCACCATCACAGCACGTAATGCACACCAGTGAAACAAGGTATTTCCGGCGTCCCAAGACCGTAATAGTACCCATTTATTAGCGACCCCGGCGACCGATCTCCACTTGAAAGGCGGACATGTACTTTTGAGTGAAGTGGTGCGGCGTCTTTCCTGCAATACGTGCCATTTAAACCCCAGAACTGAAAGGAAATTTTCGAGCATTAAACAACAACATAAAAATTCTCAGCGTTGCACCCGCATGTAACAACATTATCGCTCAAGACAACCAGAGCTGGTGGCTGGGCATAGTTTCTAGATGAGAACAGGCCTAGCTGGTATACCTAGCTTTCATTTATTTGCAGCTTCCTTTCTCCTCCCCGGTCCCCCCCCCCCCTCTTTTTGTACTTTCTACATGTACATTTAGCACTTAGAAGTTGTTTGCTACAAAGTTCAAAAAAAGCATGAGTGACTTTTGTAATCATTCGAGCTTTGTTCCTGGGCTGTATTACGCAACAGCAGTAAACTTTAATTTCCTTACGGACATAGTGTAAACATAGAAAGTGCACGAAAATGGAGATAAGCAGCAAACTACAGAGCTAACACATGAAAGAGGGTGGAAGAACAGAATGCAGCTTCGTGACGACGTCGCAGGAGACACAATAAGCAAAAAAAAAAAATCCAGTGTGGGGAGAAAGTAAAGAACTGTACGACAGGCAGCTGAGGCGAGGAATTTAATTTAGCCAGCGTTGAGTGCGACACCCGCATGTCCAGAAATAAAGCCTTGCGAAGCTTTTGCCTTCTTTTACGAAAATATTTTTTTTTGGGACTCTATTTTTTCCTACAAATTGCTCATCTGTTTTTTGTTTTGTTTGCCGAGTTTGTCGCTGAGAAAGAGCAGCGTCTATTGTAAAGCACTTCAAAGCTCAGTAGACCGCCCCTGCAGAGTCTGCGCGCAACCGTGCCTTCGAAAGAAAGCAATACCTAGACAAGAGGGCGGGTTTCACAAGTTACCGCGGTAGCTTCTGCTTCTGAAAATTTTCGTAATGATAAAACCGAGTATTGCCAACCGTCTTGCTGTTGCAATATGGCCGAGGCAACTTTTGCCTTACACTATTGCGCAGCTGTTCACAATGAAAAACACAAGTTTGCTTTCTAAGAACTGTTTTCAATTAAAAAGAAATAACCGGAGCCAGCAAGCCAGCGAGAAACCGCACTCGACGCTTGCGACACGGCTTTCTCTTCACAGTTAACGTAACCGTTTCCCCGGCGATTTTAAAGATTTTGTCTCCATTTTCGCAAAACATCTTAAAAGCGAAGCACCATGGAACGAGAATATTTGCGGGCAAAAGAGCAAACAAATTCATAGTTTCTTGAGGCTGTACTGCGAGTGCTGGATAAATGAGTGAAACGGGCTGAAGAAGCCAATACCTCTCGGCGAAAGTGAAGAGAGACGTCGATATTAAATTTCGCCAAGAAACCTGAGACAGTGGAGCTATCACTTCGCTGGGAAGCGGCTGTGGTGAAAGGTCAAGGGTAGACAGATCGGCACTTGGGTACAGGAGGGAATTCTAAGAGAAGGACGTAGATATCTCCCTATTCTTATATACGGCTGTTCCTGGTAATATGTTGAGAAATATAGAGCTGCACTAAAGAAGGATGAAATTTAAAGGTAACATATCCGGCATTTTTTTTTTTTTTCACCTCCAAGGATTTCGTTGAAACTTTCACAGTAGGTTCTCCAGAGTCTTCTGATCCTTCGTGTCAAATTTTGCAGCTAGGCCACATTTTGTTTCAGCACAAATTAATTAAAAATTTTCCCATTTCTTGGCCTCAATCGGGGCGACTTTCTTGCGTGTGTGACATCACCTTGCGTATGTGGCATCACGAGTGGCGCGGCCGTCGATTCGCTCTGCATGTGCTGAAGGAAAAAAAAAAGAATCTCGCTTTTAATCATTTCAGACAAATAATAGAGGCTTTTAGCATACCGGAGACGTGCTAGCGTAGACGTATGCGTTTTATAGGACGTGGGGCTACACACTCGCAATTGCCCCGCCTGGCTCCACCCATGCCCCTGGTCCAACAGACCACTATACGTCCACGTTAATACGTCTCAGTTATGCTAAAAGCCTCTAATAGACGTTTTAGCATACCGCAGACGCATTAGTGGAGACCTATGCCGGTTCCCTAGCGCCGGCTGCGCACGCACATTGGCCCTGGATGCCCCCCCCCCCCTCCCCCCCATGTCATTGCGCGTGCGCGGCAATAGTCTGGCAAACAGCTATAAGTATCCGCTAATTCGTCTCCGGCGTGCTAAATGCCTCTAATGATCGAAGCTGTCATGGTCGCCAGTTTTGGCAATCAACGCACAAAAGGAAAAATCGAGACAATATCCATGACGTCATGCGTTAGTCTCCCGTGATGTCATACTGTGGGCATAGCCCAGTCTCGGTGTCCTGGTTTTTGGTGCTCTATAATTGTTTCTCGCATTATCTGGAAAATGTATTAATCGAAACTAAGAGAGGAAGGCCCAAGAAATATAGTGCTATATATAATTCAAAACGTTCAAAAATTTCCCGTAGTTTCCCTTCAAACCACGCTGTGGCCACTCATGAGACAGCAGAGACAATAGGTGCTACACGACGCCTACCGCAGGGTTACCTGCGCACCTGAAATAAGCGGCTTCTTCGAGCCAGCCTTGCTACAACATACGTCAACAATGACCGGTTACGGCCGGCCATCAGAGGACGCGGTGGCGAGAGACACTTGCGCGAGCGAGGCGGCAGCAGCGTCCAGCAGCGCCATGGTGTCGCCTGTCTGTCAGGTGATGATTCGTGGCCATCTGCGATGGAAAGGAGGAACACTGCCGGGGGATGGGCGGTGCTGCCCTGGGGCTGAACCTCGGACCCTGTTGCAATGGCGGGCATTGGGTGTGACTTGGGCGTGTACGAATAAATTTCAACCTGCAACCCGACGCTTGTCTGGGTTTTTCTCGGTAGCTTCTTCTACGTGCCAACAGATAGAATGAACATTTAGAGAATCATAACTATAGGTATAGTTGAAAAGGTGACACATCAGAAATACCGTAGCAAAAAATCAAGTAGGCAGGTCATTGAAGCGTTTCAAATCGCACACAATGTGGATAAGCGTAAAATTGGCAGCTAGCGCGAACCTCTCCCTCAGCACATACGTCGCTACCTATATCCTTCCAAGAATTCGTTTGCAATGGTTATAGAAAATTCGTAGACAATGTACGGAAAATTTGGTAAGGGCGGTCGCCTTTCGTTCGCAGAAAATGAGGCCAGCATTGGAATTCCTTCACTCGATGCTAGGTCGTGGGCACTAGTATCGTGATAGCGGTTGGTCACGTGCACATTTTACATAGTATGTCGAGGGTTTCCCTTTGAGCGTGAGAAATCTGAACCGCGTACCGACACCAAGATGGAAATTCGTTAACTCCCTGTTTTCAGTGGCGTTCTGCAACTGCCCAAGTTGAAAGCTCCGCCCTTAATTCAAAATTTTTACAATTTTCAAAGGTTATTTATCGAGGCCAAACTGTAATGCGACAGTATTGGCCGAGTTTGTTTTGGATACTCATATTGATCCGACGCGACGAAAACAAGGAACAGAAGGAAAGACGCTGCCTCTGCCGTCTTTCTTTGTCTCGTCTTCGCTGAGCTGCAGTAATGTGATCAAGTATAACGCGTGTCAAGCATTTGAATAACAAACCCGCTGTAACCTGTGTGCAACAACATACTTTTGTTTGTGTCCACCTCTAGTGAGCCGGAATAAGTACACATGTATATTTAAACGACGCTTCAGTTTCCCGTGACAGTCGCTATAGACTTTGGGATCCTCGCCTGTATACCGAATTTATGTACTGTTCCAATATGTATCCAATAAATTCAATAGATTCTGAGCGGGACACATGGCGTACCACACAGGCCGACATCAAAGCCCATCTAATCACCTTTTCCTTTTCACAGTCCTATTTTCGAGAGAGAGAGAAAAAAAAAACTTTATTTGATCCATTAAGGGTTTAGCCTCCGGTCTTCATCTTCATTGCTGCAAACTCTTGACCTTCAAAGCAGGGTTGGGCCCCTAGTAATTATTCCGGAGCACTCCACTACGGCACCTCTTCTTCCTTCTTTCACTCCCTCCTTTATCCATTCCCTTACGGCGCGGTTCAGGAGTCCAACGATATATGAGACAAATACTGCACCATTTCATTTCCCCAAAAACCAATTGTTATTATTATGAGTTCTATTTTCGCCACAGGCCTTTCGGTTCCCGTCTGAAATACACCTCTCCCCCTCTCCTCCTTTCCCTCTCAAACGCTCGTGGCGACCACCTCGGGACGCTGCACATGCCTACTCAGCGGTCGGCGTACGCAGGTAAACACACCCTCGCCTTCTATGCGAGCCTGGAGCGCGCTCGGCAGCCGGAGTGGTGTAATAGATCGGCCGGCCACCCCGGCCGCCACACCACACCCTGTACACTACAGAGTGAGAGAGCGACCCCCCGCCCCGATTACTAGCCGCTCTCGTCGGCCGTGCATACGATACGCCATCGCCACACGCGCAACGGGTTTATTTAGCCTGGTCGTCCGGCAGAAGCCGCCGAGGGTGTAACCGTAAATCACTGAATGGACGATCCCAGCGCCTCGCCTATATACCCCCGTTAGCACGCGCCTTAATTCATTCGCCCAATGTTCCGGTGATTAATAGGCCGCAATTTCTCACCGCCACTGCGGTAAGTGTTTTCTTTATCTTTCTCTCTTCCACCCTTATCTCTCGCTCCCTGGGACGAAAGAGGTGTTCCTGCATGTTTTAAAAGTGGGTCGACTGCGATGGATATCACTCGGCTCGGCTTGACGCGGCTTGATTCCTATCTCCTGCCGGTTCCCTCCTTGAACCTCCTGGTGATTGTTTCTTCCGAGAGCAGCCGGTAAGAGACAAATCTTGTCGCCATATATATATATATATATATATATATATATATATATATATATATATATATATATATATATATATATATATATATATATATATATATCTTACCTCCTTTCTACGGTCCGTTTCGAAGTAAATTAATGAGCATTCATTATACTTTTACCTCGACAACTTATTTTAATCTAGTGGCAAAACAGTTGCCATGCATCACGTTTATATATATATATAAACAGTTGCCATGCATCATGCCATGGTTTGCGACTAGATTAAAATAAGTTGTCGAGGTAGAAGTATAATGAATGCTCATTAATTTAGTTCGAAACGGAGCGTAGAAAGGAGATAAACTAATTTGTAAAGAAAAGAAAAGTCCAGGCGCCAAAGACGACGAAAATTCGTCCATCAAGGATTTTTTTTTTTCGCGTCGGAAAAGTACGACGAAACCGACAATTATCACGCCTTTTCGTGAGCAATGCGCAGAGGATAATAAAGCAAAAAAAATTAGGAATGTGAAGCCAAGGTCGGCTCACAAAAGGCGCGAAGTAATCCTAGCTGGAGGCTGTAAAAGAAACGCACCGTGGGAAGACAGCAACCCTTTCGCGACTCGGGACCCGCGCGGCTGTCAATATCCATTACGGAAACAACAGACCACGTTAGCTCCTCGACTGATTGCTGGGCAGAAACTAGCGTAGTTTTTTTTTTTCCTCGCTCCCCCTATCATTTTTCCCTGCGGAGGAGCAGGTTCGGTTTCTGTTGTTGCTTTTAGCCGCGAAGCAAAAAAAAAATAGACAAAGTAATAACGCCAAAAAATACTATTTCAGAATGAAAAAAAATACTGAGAGCATGCAAGACTCATCAGAGTTAAAACACAGAACAATGAAGCAGGAAGGACCTCGGGCGCAGCCAGGTATTAATTTGCACAGCGGAGCGGCACAGACAACGGCATCGTTGCAGGAGACGTTGAAGGAGAGAGATAGAGAAAAGAAAAGGGAAAGGGAACAAGTACATGCAGCGTGACGACATGCGAGATTTGCACGCGTGTAACACAGTCCCAACTGAATGTTGGCGGGTTCAAGGTGGACGCGGAAATTGGATGGCTTCGTATACAGGCGTTAATGCTCCTGGCCGCGTACACCCTGAATGTGTCGCTTGCTACCTGCATTAACACCCTTCTGAAGGTGTAAATTAGAAGAAAAATTAAATGAAGGTGCAAAGGAGCGACTTTTTTTTTTGCATAGCGTGTAAATGCAAAAAACCCACACTTTGAGACGTCAAATCCCATATTTGTCTGTTCCTGTGCGTATTCAAACGTTGGTAGCCTGGGGAGCAAGATCTTTACACCCATACGGGAGTAAAATTTTTTAATAATTGGTTTTCGGGGGAAAGGAAATGGCGCAGTATCTGTCTCATATATCGTTGGACACCTGAACCGCGCTGTAAGAGAAGGGTAAAGGAGGGAATGAAAGAAGAAAGGAAGAGAGGTGCCGTAGTGGAGGGCTCCGGAATAATTTCGACCACCTGGGGATCTTTAACGTGCACTGACATCGCACAGCACATGGGCGCCTTAGCGTTTTGCCTCCATAAAAACGCAGCCGCCGCGGTCGGGTTCGAACCCGGGCACTCCGGATCAGTAGCCGAGCGCCCTAACCACTGAGCCACCGCGGCGGGGCAAGACTTTTTGAACGTAGTTTTTCAGAACTGCGACGGCGATGCCAACGAACATGGCGAGTCTATAGGCGCGAAAATAAAGGTGGGGGGGGGGGGGGGGGGTAGGGGGCGGCTCTTTTTTGCCTGACCTTTCTGGACAATCCGCCCCACCTTTCAGGTTCCTTGTATCTGACACCCTCTCCCCCTCCTTCCGGGCCGAGAAAAGAAGAGCGGTTCTGCGGCTGCTGTAATTTGGTCTCGTTAAGCCCAGGCGGTAATGGAAGACTCGGGTGTGCAATTATTAAGACGTTCGCTCGCCGCCCTCTGCTGCGCCGGTCGGGCGCCAGTTCTCTCCGCGGCGCGGGCGGCAACTCTGCGATGCCCGTGTAGACACAGCGTCAGTTGCTGCCGCGTGGCGCGCGTCCTTTGCCTCCGCGCAGAATGCCGTCCTTGGCACGCGAAGCTGAGAAGGAGCTCCGAGGAAAGTCAGCCAGGCTGGAGTTCGCGCGTGTTCGATCCGCGAGCGCGCGGAGCGTTAATAGATGGAAAGTGGCTGGAACAAGGATGGGGTCGGCCTCGCGGTCGGGCTGTGTACTTGGCGGCCGAGTTCGAGGCATTCCAGGGCGTGATCCTGCCTCCTGTGCGTCGCTATGCATGCATGTTGCAGAGAGCGCGCACTTATGAACCAAGGAGTATCGTGTATAAAAATGCCGCAAACGAGCAAGTCGGCCATCGAGCGCCGGAGTGAGCCTTCGCTATATGGGCTGACCTTTTTGTAGGACGTCTCTTTGGAGCTCGCTTTAGCAAGTGCGTTTCTGCGTGTTTTCTAAGCATGGTATTGTTCTCATTCGAAGAACCATGACAGCAGCGCACTCATTCAAAAAAAAAAATACTAAGAGGCTTGGGAGCCGAGGCAACTTAGCAGAACAGTGACACTACGCTTAACGGATGCTCTTACGGAAATCAATCAATCAATCAATCAATCAATCAATCAATCAATCAATCAATCAATCAATCAATCAACCAATCAATCAATCAATCAATCAATCAATCAATCAATCCGTACTATACAAAGCAATGCCCAGGGATCGCAAACGGTTCCGAAGCTAGCGGTGCATCACATTTCTGCACTTCGGCCACCTCTGCTGGTTAGGGTGCTCGACTACTGATCCGGAGTTCCCGGGTTCGAACCCGACCGCGGCGGCTGCGTTTTTATGGAGGAAAAACGCTAAGGCGCCCGTGTGCTGTGCGATGTCAGTGCACGCTAAAGATCCCCGGATGGTCGAAATTATTCCGGAGCCCTCCACTACGGCACCTCTTCTTCCTTTCTTCTTTCACTCCCTCCTTTATCCTTCCCTTACGGCGTGGTTCAGGTGTCCAACGATATATGAGACAGATACTGCGGCTTTTCCTTTCCCCCAAAACCAATTATCAATTATTAATTTATCACCTCTGCACATCCCTTGCGTTACGCGAGGCTTGTCGCGCGACAGAGCTGCTATTTTGCATCGCCTGTGCACGAAACCCGCCGATACACCTCACCGATGTGCGTCATTTGTGCTGTTGTGGGTGATGTGAACCGTTTCCTTTTAGCGTGCCGCCGCTTTTGTGACAAGCGTGAGACACTCCTGGACAGCCTGAGTGGAATGAACGTTCCGTTGGATGATGTGCCTCGCGTTTTTTTACCCTGGCGGCTTCGGAACTGAGCGGCGATCAGCGCCAAATAATAATAATAATAATAATAATAATAATAATAATAATAATAATAATAATAATAATAATAATAATAATAATAATAATAATAATAATAATAATAATAATAATAATAATAATAATAATAATAATAATAATAATTGTTTTTTGGAAAGGAAATGGCACAGTATCTGCCTCATATATCTTTGGACATCTGAACCGCGCCGTAAGGGAAAGGATAAAGGAGGGAGTGAAAGAAGAAAGGAAGAGAGAAGTGCCGTAGTGGAGGGCTCCGGAATAATTTCGACTTCCTGGGGATCTTTAACGTGCACTGACATCGCACAAAGACACTCTTGAAGTTTTTAGAGGACACTGACCTTCTGGAGAACTGGTAGAGACACAATCATTCAAATCAGTGACTTAGGTTGAGCAATGCCGACAAGCCACTGTAAGGATAATCTCGCCTGTGCATTAACACCTCCATCCATCACCCCCCCCCCCCCCCCCCCCCTTATTGGAGGTTATCGCCGTGATGGTCCTGTTGCCTGCGCCACAAATGCGCGCATCGCGTCCGGAGGCTCGCACAGCATTACACCTTGACTGGCGTCAGCCGCCATCCCGAGATGCTCACTATAGCGCAAGGAAGGGTATAGGCGCTCTCTCGGGCGTCGGTTTCAGGTTGGAGCCGGAAAATAAACTGAGACGTGGGGAGAAAGAAGAACGGTGGCGTCAATGGTCTCAGCACGAGCGCTCGCCTGAAAGATTTGACCTTCGATGTCCTGCTGTGCCTCTTTCTGGTTTCGCACACGGGTCGTGGTGAGAGAGAGAGAGACGCCTTCGAGGCAGGTTCGCGCACTTTGCCCCCCTCTTCCTTTCCCGCCCTTTGTCTCTGCACGAAATGGGCACCGCGCACCACACGCCACACATCTGCACGCCTCGCACTTAATAACCGTAATAACGTGCCTGCGGCGGGGACGGCGGCGGTGTGGGGCCCCCGAACGCCTTAGCAAGAACGCGGCTCTTCGCCGCATTCCTTGACGAGGGAGGGCTGGTTGTTCCCCTATCGGCGCCTCCACCCCCCCCCCCCCCCCCCCCCTCCCACTTCCACCTTCCAGCCCCCTCCACCACTGATCGCCATGGAGAACGAAATGTAGGGGAACCCGGTCTTTTCGGCCCGGACTTGGTGCCAAACAGAGGTTTTGCTTCCCACGGAAACGCGTGCAGCGGAACCGTCGCCAGTTTTTGAATTACACCTATGAGCAACTTCGAATGGCCCCGGAGGAAGGAAGGAACAGGGGAGTGCCATGCTCACCGAGAGCGGGCTGTTTTCTTGTGCTCTCCTTTTCCTGTATTTTTTTCGTTTGTCCAGTTCAGAGGAACTATCGCTTTAGGTTGCCTTTGCGAACCGCACATTTCGTCTTACTCAAGCCTGGCTCCTCTCATCGCGTTTTTATGGCTTCCCATTTCTTTCTTCGCCGTTGTTCGGCTGTGGTTTCCGTTTTCTAAGACGTCAAGCCCTGTAATTTTCAGCGGTGACCATCTCTATGGCGGTAATAAAAGAGCTCTCCTTCTTCCCCTAACGCATGTCCTGAGGATTCATTGTCACCTATGAAAAACAAGAACAGTGCGGCTACAGGATGAAGGAGTATGTGCTGGGCGGAATGCGTACCTGTTCCTGTGTTTCTTATTTTAGTTTTCTGCTTCTCTTTATATCCGCCGTTTCGACTGTAGCGCATCACCACTGTTAATGAACCCTCCGCTATGAGAACAAAACACGGAGTCACTTCTTTGGCGCGCTTGAAAAGTTGTCATTACGTACTAATGAATCTAATCTCATCATTGAGATTTTTTCCTATGACGTACCTTAACCCAACCCTCATTCCTTTCTTCCCTGCTCCATTCCTCATCCCTCACCTTCCCACATTTCCAATTTTCTTTTGGCTTCTACCTATTGCACGGACACAAAAGTGAGGATATATGAGGGAATTTTCGCCCACAAGATATGTGCCAAATATGCCTCTATAGTACGAATGGAGTCCACTCCTGTATGAAAAAAAGAGGAGACCTCAAATTCCTGCGCGCCCTGAGCTTTCCTGGCAACATTCATTTCAACGACATGCGCCATACAGGTAAAAGATATTGGAACTTCTCAATTTCCCAACCGCATTTAACAGGCTTAACTTTTTTTCTTCTCCAATCCAAAACTTCCCAGACTAATAGTACATCAGAGGAGCAAGCGACCCCTGTCCGGCGGCGAAAAGACGAAGACGATGAACACTCAGGGGATGCTGCAGATAACTCCACGATGCATAGAGCTATAGAGTGCGACAGTCGAACACGGCATGGCCGCATTTTCTAGGGTGCCATGGAAATGAATGGGGAAGGTGTGAAGGGGAGGAAAAACTAGGTTTGACGCACAAGAGACGTGCATTCCGGGGACACGTTAGTTCGGTAAGCGAAGGCGTAAACACTAGTGCAGACTACACCGAAGCAAACTAAGTGCAACGAACGTGTCACAGTATTCATTGGAACTTGATAAAAGAAACTAAATTGGCAGTGACCAACATTAAGGCTATCAAAAAATCGTGCATATAGGATACGGCCTAAAAGTTCATCACGAATACTGAATGTCGCTTAAGAGGTAACAGAGGTTCCGGAGAACGACGCAATGTATAATAATGACAGCCGAAATGAACGAAACCTCCCAGTCGGAAAACATAAAATAAAAATTTCTGTCGTCAAAGCAGATCTCCTGTAATGTTTTTGACCACAAACTTGCAGTAACAACAGAACTTTCTGTAGTTACTACCGAAAACTACTAAGACTACGAAAAAGTACTACAGAAAAAAAAAAACTAGTGCTACAGAAAAATAATACAAAGCAACAGGAAAATATGCCGTTAGCACAGAACTACAAAATATTATGCCGTATTTTTGACACGGTTCTGTCGTTTTATTCGGCTGGGCTGAATGAAGGAAAACCCAGAAAATCGAAACAGATGCACAATTATGCGAACTGCTGCTTTCAAACTATGTGCAGTGCAGTTTTCTAGAGCTGATGCGAGGCTTTTTCTTTGGGAATTTAAGACGCTTCGAGTCACATATGACATTTTCCTAATTGCGTAATTTGCAGTTAGCAGCAAGGTAAAAAGTAAGCGCAACATGACTGTGCAGCTGCGCCTGAATTTGTGGTGGTTAGCAGGTGCGCCGTGCTCATGTGCGAACACATTTCAGGTTCTCTTTTCCATTTATGGTCTCTTCTTTTTGTTAGCGCCAAGGTTGCGCACTGTCCGCCTTCTTTGCTGAAGTCACCTCCTCCCCTTCTGTCAATAAGCGTTTCTCCTTCAGCGCTAGAGTTGTACACCCCGTCTACAGAATTATGCTATGTACAGTACTCACAGATTGAAATAGGACATTCGGAGCGCTAGCCTTGCAGTGCCACGCAGGCATGTGGTAAACCACAGGCCGGCTGATTGGCTACTGGAAGGAACAATTCTGCTTTGTAGATGTTCTCCCTCTCACGCCATACCACAATGCACCACCTTGGTTCCATGAGCGTCTACGGGCGGCGCTCCATGAAGCGACGGCCACGCGCTCCGAATGTCCTATTTCAATCCGTGAGTACTGTACGTACGTACATCAGCGGATCTGTAAATGGCAGCACCGTGTTCCGATTACTTTCGACTCATTCTTACACGCTCGGCGAATTCACCTACGCAAGCTCAGGAAATTGTAATTTACACGAGGATACGGTATATGTGTTCCTATCATCGTTTGATTTCGTGAAGAAGAAATTTGTAAGAGATCTGGCAGCTTTCCTATAAAAACGTTTCATCAGTGTTCACCGAATCACGCTCTTCAGAAAACTCGTTAGAATTTTGCGGTACCGCGATTTTCGCAGGCTTGCCTCTCCCCACTGGAATTGCTTTAATACTCAGCAATGCATTTTGTTATCTATGGTAAAAATCTATGCTATTTATCATGGAATATTCGCGCACCTTTTTCTTTTCCATGTCTTTCATCTTTGCATTATCACGGGAAAGAGAGGAAGGCCGTTTTCCTTATTTCTCTCTTTAATGATATCTCTATTTTCGAAAGAAGACCAATTTGTTGAAAATATCAAAATATTTAATCACATATATCCGTGTCATAATAACAAACAATCATTTCCAATAACCATGTCAAAATAAGTTCGCAAGAAATACAACGGCAGAATTTCCTAACAACTGCTTTCAGACATCGGATCACTGCTTGTATGCTTAACTGTTAGTTTTGTACAAATACTATTCTCAGCGTTAAATAACTGCTGGCGCATTAAACTGCTGTCGTGATTTCCCTTATCTTTTCGCTTTCTCACCACCACGAGGTCCCGATGCAATCACGGACTATGGGACCTCGTCCTGCATTTTCACCGACATAACTCCGTTTGACAGAAAAATAACATACGCCCCCACACTCGCACTCACACAATCATACACGCGCAAGCGCACACCCACACACGCATTCTTCTCCTGTGCCCAAAGTGCGCTGAGCGATACTCAAGCAAGCTCGCCTTGGTGTCTCACCGGCCCTTAGCTGTCTCCTAATCCCCCTTTTCCTCCAGTGTCCCCGACGCTCGCGTGCCCTCTCAAGCCCCGCCATACGGGCTGTCTCCAAGTGGTGTCTCCCCACCGACGTCGCCACGGATGCTCGCGGAATGTCGCCGCCGCAATTTCGCCGAAAGCCTCCGTGGCATAACGCAGGCCCGCGGGCGCGCCAACAGTGTACCGTACCGCGCCTCCTCATCCTCCTCTTTCTCACCTCGATTCTCCCGCGCAGCTCTCCGCATCAGCCTCAGACTCATGCCGTGCTCTGCTGCTCCTGCTGGAACGCGACATTCTCCTCGTCCTCCCGAGATCCATTCCGTGGTTACTACGTAACGCGTGTAGTGCCATACGCTGTGTGGGTACACCCGATTTGTGCCCCGGGTCTGCCAATCCCTCGCACGGGTCTCTCCCACTTCGCTGTTCGCATTTGTAGTTACAGGCGCTTTATTTGGCCTTGCTATCTTTGTTTGGCGCTTTTGTTTGGCCCTGAATCTCCCACAGTATACTGTGCAGTGGAGTGGAGCCGTATTGGCATGCAATCATTGAAGGGTGAGTAGTAGTAATACGAACATGCCATAGGGCAATGAACGACGAAGCGTGGCAGTGGTTAAAAAAGGATAAAGAGTGGCTTTCGTCCTACATTTGACGTGATAGCGTGCGTCCAAAAATGATCATATTACGAAGATACAGGGGAAAGAATAGACGCAGCAAACGACCGAACCGTTAATTTCTGAGTCAATGTAGAGACCGGCGGGAACACAAATATTCGACAACAGACCGACCGCCGGTGACTCCAGGTGCCAGTTGAGCCCAGAAACGCTCACCTCAAATGTTTAGTTTCTTTTCTCCGCAACATTGGTTTACTGGAAACTGTGAGCATACGCTTTGAATAACAACTTTCAAATTTTGAACTGAAATCAACATATATGTGGGGGCTCTTTCTTCCATTTTGGTTCCAGAAACTAAATCATATCGGCTTTATTCAGGCCATTTTTTTAAGGAATGCTTATCGAACCGAACGAGATACAGTGAGACAGCAAGAATACCAATCAGTTAAAATACCGACCAGCAAGAATACCAACCAGCAAGAATGCCAAGCAGCAAGAACCAGCAGCAATACCAGCCAGCAGGAATACCTACCAGCGAAACCTTTTGTATATCGCTAACGTGACTGTACGCATTCTCAAGGATGCCATAACCACAAGAACAGCGACAATCCAGTTAGAACTATGGTCATCGTGGCCGCGGCACAAATAAACAGCTTACATGCAGTGAACGTGGGGAGATCGGTGTAATTTCGTGTCCCCAGAGTGTCATCCTTCGCAAAAGCGCAGCCTCATGCTTGTCAATAAGTCGTACAGCAATGCGGCGAAGCGGTTTGGGAACACCTGTCTCGTCAGTTCGAAGCTAAAGTTAGGCCTACCTATCTTTCCCAGGAACTTAGTCTGCAAAGCATGATTTCGGCACGTCGCTCACCCTTCATGTACGTACCACTTACAGCAGCCGTGAAGAACCCTCTCTACACATAACCACAATGTGAATGGTGAGCACGGAAGACGTCTGCGATACTAACTGCGGTCTCTGCCTTAGACATGCATTATTCAGAACGCGCGCGAGCGTGCAGACGTGTGCACATCTGCCCGGAAGGTCTTCCTCGCCGTGGAAAAGTGCGTCGGCATACGCAAACCAGCAATTAGCCAGGAAATCCGCATGCATCATAAAGCGGACGCACACATGAAGAGCGTCCGTCTCTACGCTGATCCGCCAACATGCGACTCGGAGCAATGCGAACCTTCCCTCGCGGACACCAGACGTCGCTTCCCTTTCCCTCAGTCTTGGTCTGCAATTCTCTCTTGTCGCCAAGGCACCGAGACTTAGGCGCTTTCTTAACCCGTTCTCGTTGAAGGCAGAAAGGAGCAGCGCTACGGCGGCGGGGTGACGTCACTCGACGTTAATATATGCAATTTCGAATCGCTTGCTTCCGAGGCGGAGAGGAGAGAGCTACACGTACGTATATACAGCACAAAGAGCGCTGCCCAAGTGAACCTTCTGCCCCGACCGCTCCGTCTCCCCTTTTTCCTCCTTTCCATTTCCCTCGGGCCCGCAAAACAGGCGCTCGAAGAGAGACGCGGACACACGGTCGCCGCCGCGCTTTCCTCCTTTCCACCCCCAAGAGAGCGCTCTCATTAGAAGTGATCAGGAAACGATAGAGCGAAGAGGGAAAGGAGGGATGGCCGCTGCTCGTGACAAATCGCGTCTCGCATGTTCCAGACAGCGGCCCGCAAACTTGGCCGCAATTAGACTGTCTCGAATCGCGCGCCCATCATTAATTTTGCGGACAATGAGAGAGAAATTAGGGACATCCCGTAACCAATGTTTCTTTCCTCGCCGCCGCCGCCGCCGACCTGCGGCCTCAAGGGGTCACTGATCGACGACGACGACTACGACCGCGACGGGGCGCTGCTGCTGGTTTCTTCCATCCGAAAAAGGCCTGTTAAAAGCACCCTCTACACCCCCCTCCCCCCTCCCAATCTCTTCTTTGTACATTCCTCCACATTGTCCTCCTTCTTTTTCTCATCCGGTTTTGTCTTTTCTATAGACATTGCGAGTGCTTTTATATCGCCCTTATCTTTTTATCTTCTAGTTCTCTCTTTCCCTTTCTGTTTATCTCGACCAGTCCTCCGTTTCGAATTTCATTATTTTCGCGCGTGCTCACGTCGGATTATACCACTCGCTTATACATCCCCTTTCTTCTCAGCATAACCTCCCTTTTTGTTCTTGCAATAACCGCAGCGGGGCGCTGCCCTCAGATGAAAGGCACAGTGGTGCCGACAATATGTCCATTAAGTTTGGCGTAAACATACCGCTTAATGACTGCGAGTCACCGAACGGCCATGCATGGCGTGTCGGATTTCGTTCTAACGCTCGCGTGTGTGTATTATAATCCTGCCTCGAGACGTTACCCTCTTGGGCATACTTGCTTGTTTGCTTGCCGGCCTTTCCCATCGGCTGATATTAGGATTAATGCTAGTGATTAGCTGCCGCATTAACCAAGATTAATTAGCGTAAGTGAAGCTGCAGTGTGCTAAAAGGACGACCTTAATAGTTACTTCGAGCAGAGTTCTGCAAGGATTGCCGATGGTTAAACGGATGCTACAGAAGAGGGATTTTGTTCTTGGGTTTTAATTCTTTACATGATCTTCATCATCGGGTGCACATTAGCGTCATCAGTGTGGTTATGTGTCATTGAATGCCTGAACAACAACGACAATAACTATGACGACAATAACGACAGCATATTGTCGTCAATGAACTCGGAGGCAGTTAAACTGCAAAAGGGTCGAAAGGGTGCAGTGGCACTGAAGTGACTCTGAAGCACGTCACAATGCAATGCTGCGGCGTAAATGCTAGGAACCATCAAAAAGACTTCCAAGACCAGCTTACTTCATTTTCTTATGTGTATTTTACTGCTGCTGGCATTCGTAGTGTACGATATGCTACCATTCACCACAAAGTGACACAGAGATAGCACGTCACACAGGTTTGAAGCCGAGCACAATCCGGTAAAATAAAAGAACCTTTACTAGCGTAGGCGCACCCAGCGCATTGCACGAAAGCTGTAAATCTTCCATGCAATAATCGTAACTGATGAAAAATTCCGCAATGTTCGGTATACAGTCCGCGCTTTGTGTGTAGTCCGCATTGTTCAATTAGGCTCAAAATATATTTTTTTTTATATACACCATCCGCAACACAGTTCGAAACCGTCTATTGTGGCACCTCGTACATAAAATCAGGTTGGATATTTTATTCTGAACTTGTATCCTTACGTCACCGCCCTGCTATTAAGCCACCTATCTTCCAATCGTTTTTTGATGACGTCTACCGCATATTCAATCATTAACTTTAAGTTGTTTGTTTGCTGACGGGGGAGGGGGGTTGTATATGTATAGAATTTGTGTTTGTAGAATGGGCCATAATAAAAACTCTACACAGTCCACATCTATACAGGACAACCCCAAATTTTAACTTGTATAGGTCTATAGCCAGCGTTCTGTAATCACAATTTACGAAACTCTGTCGCTATGTATAACATGCGTTAAATAAACGAAGAACAACCTCCAAACCCATGGTATGGGTTCATTGGTCGATCAATATCTGAGCCTGGTACTGCGCACACTCTGCCTTGCAGTGCAATGGCAGGTACGCGCCGACCGAAGCTTGCTGCAGAGTTGCATTAGCAGCATCGCTCACCAAGCTGACAAGTTGGAAGTAATTTCATTTCTTTCTGTTTTCTTGTTTTTTTTTTTGCTCTAGCGTAGCAACGTTATTGGTGATTTTCACGACCTAGAGGGGGCGCTTAAATCGATCCAACATGGTGGCGATACGCAGGACTATTTCCGGGGCTAGCCTGGGTAGAATCACGTTTATTTTAAAATTTCGTGATAAACTCGCGCTTGTTCGTGGATGGTGGCCTCCCCGTGTGATTCGTTTCCCGTCTATAAAAAGGAATAAATGCGAAAAGGAAGAAGTCGCAGTGTGGCATTTGAAAACGGCCGGCGTGAAAACGAAGTGGTATATGCGTCAACCCGCGCTTTGCAAAGAGTTTAAAATCAATGACAACAACGACGAAGACTTTTGCACAACGGACCAATACAAAACCTTTAAGCGCATTTTTTTTTTCCCATTTAGCTCTACCGATAATCACGGCCCGGTAACTGTAATGCTGCGTGGGTAGAGAAGCTTGAAACATTGCCGGTCGCATGACTTTTTTACTGATAACCCTGCACTCTAAACAGAAAGGCGTAAAATGCAGCAAGCTGTCGTCTAATTATTAGAGTGCGCTAGAGGATAGCTTACTGCATTCTTACTCCCACATAGGCGTATTCGTGTTCAGAGTGTGCTCCTTCCTGCCTTTCTTTTCTGCTCATAGTTTTTATTACTCATGTGCAACTCTAAATATGAATTTAATTTCGATTCATGTGTACAGGGGCACGGAAATGGAGAACAAGAAGGTTGCCTTTTCAGGCGCTTTGTTTTCTGGAAGCAGTTAACCAGGCCTCAGGTGTCCACAGTTTTTCCGATAAGCAGTGAATGGAACGCACGTAACGAATCCGAGGCAGCTATAATTATTTTCGACAGAGTTCCATCGATTCATACCATCCACCCGTCAGACTGGCTGATATATTGCAGCGACGTTGGGGGAAAATCAGAATTAACTGGAATTTGAATGACACCATATCGCTCCCCGCTCTCTGGTGGATAACCAAGCACAAACATGAATATGCCAGAATAAGGCCTGTCATACATAGAAGTTTTCGCGTTTGGAATGCGTCCGTTAATGTGTGCTCAAGGCATTCTAAACCAAGCTAATAAAGTTTTTAAGATACGCAGTATGCAGGCTCGGTACCTCATAAGAACTGTGCTGTCATGGTCGATATCGCGGAAATCGCTAGTACGTTGTGCGTCCTCTAGCTGGTATTATCGTTCTTAGTTTAATTACACAGTATCTTCTCACTGTGAACTCTTAAACCCCACTTATTCGTGTGGTTCCTTCTATGGGCCTAGTCGCACAAACTGATATATAGCGAAACAGAGATCATCGTACACATTCTTAACGCGACAGCGTTAAAGGCCCCGTTAGCCAGAAAACATGTCGTCGGCGTTGCGGACGTGAAATAACGAGCATGACTCTGGCGAGTGGTCCCCAGAGAGCGACCTAGGAGGCAGGTGGGCCGCATAGGTCACGTGACTTTGCGGCGTCATCACAACCTGCCTAGTGAGCAAACTGGCCACCGTGACAGGTGGCAGTTATATTAATGATTGGTCGCTCTGGAAGAGCAACCTGCGCCGTACAGCTGGGAGCACCTGCCATCGCAGGGCAGTGGCGCACCGGTTAAACGCTGTAGCACTGCGCCAGGACGGGTGTGAGGACTCCCGGGGATCTATGTAAAGTGGAGAATGGCCTTCTGCATATATGGGAATTAACCCAATAACGCTATCGCGTCACGCCTTTAAGGCGGAGCTTAAGTGTCCCCTCCAATTTTTAGGGGGGCAGTAGACATTTCCACTCAATTTACCCTGCCGTTATAAAAGCTGTTCAGGATTTCAACAGATCTTGAACTGCGTCAGCAATTGACCCAGAGTATGTCAACTACAAAGCGCAAAGGGAGCTAATACTGCTCATAATGAGAGCCGACGTCATGACCTCAACGTATGCACCTCTTTTGTCCTTTTCTTTTTGCTCCCATTTGCGCTGAAACTCCGGACTGAATTCATACGTGGCTGCTTTGCGAGCAAAGATCAACGGATGGCGTCAACACCGCCGTCGGAGGTCGAATCCCGAATATACCCGGCATCAACACGAGGCGGCAGCAAAATCAAATGCCAAAGCAGATCACTGCACCGCCGTTCGAAGTCCTAACCGTCATTTCTCACCACGAACAGCGACAGCGACAAAAGCAATTAAATAAAGTAATAAAATTGCAGCTGAGAGCGGCCGCCCAGAGGGGTCGAAAAGTCAGCAAATGACGCAACTGGTCGGCCGGCGGCGGCGCGACTGGCCTTCCTCCTCGCCGCAGACTTATTCGAGCGCTCACCTGCCCTCGTCTTTCGGACGAGCGGAGGAGCGCACGCGCATGTTGGAAAGGGCGCAAGCAGCGACGTATGCACGGCCCTCTTTGCACGGCAGGCGGCGGCTGAGACGACGCGGTAGGGGAGAAACCACCGAACGAACGCCGCTGGCCGCAGACAGCAACAACCTTCGGCGCGAGACCGCTGGCGATAATGCATACGGCCGAGATGAGGAGGGCCACACACAAAGCAAAAAATCAAGGCGCGACGTCATCGGAGAAGGCAGGGGAGCACGTGCACGAACTGCAAAGTGGACGGCCGCGCAAGCATCGTCGTTGTGAGAGTGGACGAAGAGGGAGAGAAAGAAAGATTCGAAGGGCGGGAGAAAAGGGGGGGGGGGGGGGGGAAGAGGCAGGTTGTACCATAACCGAAATGAAGCGAGTTGACCTTGAAAGGTCTCGGTCGCGCCGTGGCCGGGCCGCCGCCGGGCGAAGCCGGTGAGAGCCACTAGGCGTCTTGCGCAGCATAACGTCCGGCCTTCGGCAAATGAGGGTCGGCCAATCGTCGAGTGAAATCTCCCCCCCCCCCCCCCCCCCCTTGCCTGCCTCCCTTCTTCCCCGTCCACATCTAGCGCTCCAGGTAAGAGGGACGCAGTCCACCTGTGAGAGAAGAAAATAAGAGAGTGAAGCAGAGAAGGATATGCAGGAGTAGAGGCGCAAGAGGACCTCGGTGCATTTGGAGAGAGAGGGAGAGACCATTTCTGCCGATCCGCCTCATCTTCATCACGTCCACGTAGGGCGAGCGCCGTGCCGCGATCACGACTCTTCTATGCTTCTTCGCCACGCTGTTTCAACTCGCCCGCTGCCGCGGCCGCATATATACATTCTTCCCGTGCACGCACGGAAACGTACTCGCACGGCCCCGTCCGGGTGGTGGCATTGCATATACGTGCACATCCCAGCATGCGCATCTGCACGGCGTGGCTGCGTGCACAAAACGTCGTGCGGTGCTGCGCACGTTTACTTTCTCCCCCACACACGACCCCCCCCCCCCCCCCCCCACCCCCCGCTCCCCCCTTAGCGAAGATAAAGCGCCCTTCCCGCGAGCACTGCGCAAAAAGGCGTGCTTCTTGGGTGAGAACGCGTGCTTGGGCGGCATCTGCGCCTTCAATCCTGGCTCGTCGGGATTGCAGTGCATCGCTATTCATATAGCCAGGGCGCCAACCCCGTAAAACATCTCTTCTTATATGCCTCCTTCCATTGCCCTCACCTTTCTTGTTATTGTTGATATAAGTTTCTCGTTTGCTTGCCCCAAACCACTTTTGCATCGTAGGCCCGATGCACCTAAGGAACGTCGCGGCGTCTCTCGAGCAAGCCAGCTCGCCCTGGGCGCAGAGCGTGCCGCGGGCGTATCGCTTGGCCGACGAGTCTCTCGACGTTACAAATGGCCCGTCGAATGGTCGGCCCGGGACGTCCGTGTACGAAGCGTTGATAGCGGCTGATTGCGTGCTACGCGGCCGTCGACGGCGTGCGGTCGAGAAGACGCCGAAAGACAAATGCGGCACGAGTCGGTTTGTTTGGTCTCCCTGGGAGGTTCTGCTCCGTCGAGTATATATATCTGCCCGGCTATATCGTGGTCGGCAGACGGGACGAAGCGGACTTGTATGCTTCCCCGACTTCGAGTAATAATAATGATAATATCTGCTAGAAGCGACGTCAGGTTTCGTTTGCAGCGCGACGTTTGCCCAACAGCACTGTATATGATGATTGAGTGCTTCTCAATAAAATTGTGGTAAAAGACAAGAAGTAGTAAAACTTTTTGCAACGCGCGCAAGCGTGTATGCATCCTTCCTTACACAATTCATTTACCGCACTAATCTCACGTATTCAAGGCAACAACGAATAGTTTGGACGGAACGCAGTTCTTCGCGGACGTGGCGAGCTCAAGGAGCTGCGGTTAGTCAAGTGTTAAAGGGCCAGAAGAGGTTTTCAACAGCGTTAAAAGACTTCCACTCCCGACGGAGCTTGTTGAAAGTCGAGGTTCGACTTCTTTATGTCGATTATTTGCGCTCTGGATTTTCCTCCTATCGCTTTCATTCTTTTCGCTCACGCTATACATTCCCAAGATTAAACGAGGCGAAACATTCTTTGTTCACTGCGAGCGAAGTCTCTCTGATTCCCCGACCGTTACTCTTCGCGTACTCGGTTCGATGCCTCCTCTTTCATCTCGTCTTTTACCGGGATTGGTTATTGGCCGCGAGAAAGCTTATGCTCCATTAAAGTACCCAGCCCCGGAAGAAACAAAAGACGGGGAGAGACGGTCGAGACAAAATTAAAGCGAAGCCGCAACCAAACCCCTCGGAACGGTCTCTCGGGGAAACCGCGCGGGTGCGCGAGCACGCACAATACGCCGAAAACCGTCGGAATTTCCTCGCCTGACGAGGTACGCGCAGCAAACGAACACAGTTTTGGTCTTTACTACACACGCCGCTCGGTACAGACACGAGCTCGAGTGCGCAATAAAACGGAACGAATAGAAAGAGAGAGAGAGAGAAAAAAGAACAGCGGAAGACTGGCTGTTGTACGAGAGAGAGAGAGACGCGCACTTCCGGCAAATGGCCGCGAGCGCAGCATCGTCCTCTCCAGCAACGATTCCCGGTAGTCCGATCCATATAGCGCCGATCCGTGGCACAAGGGAAGCGAGGGACGGGATATGGGGAAAAGAAATGAAGAAAAAAGAAATGGGCGAAAGAGAGCGGAATGGGGGAAGAAGCTCTCTTCACCATCAGTCGACCGCACGCGATCGAAGCTGCGGGCGCTGCTGCAGCCGTCCGAGCGATCGGACGTCGAGAGAGGTTGCACTGCGCACCGGGCGATATAGGGACGCGAAGAAATCGTTGTGTGACTGGAACGGAGTTACACACCGCTGGAAAGAGAACACCGGTAGGGAAGAAAAGGGAACAGGAAGAGAATGGGGAAAGTACTTGGCCGGGGGCTCTTGCAGGCAGTTCACGCATGTTGGTGGTACGTTTAGAGAGCGGCTGTTGCTGTGTGCGGCTTGTTATAAGCGTGTAGCAATACAAGAGTAATTGTGCGGGTTTTTTAGGTGTGAGATTCACATAGCCATAATTCTTGGAGAAAAAATTATAAGGTACTGTTATGAAAATATTGAAGGTAAAGGTCATTCTTCCGATGCATAGCAAAAATATTAAAAAATATTTTCCAGCGCTTGCATCGAACAGTTAAGACTGCCATAGGAAACCAATGTAGAACGTTTATGACGATAGAAAAAACGTTAACCGCTAAAGAATGCATGTCTGCTGACGGAGGATCTCCGGATATATTGATTGTTACAGTGAAATTTTAATATACATGAAAAAATTGTGCGCATAAATTCTTTCCCGTTGAAAAATGCTTTTGTCCAGAGTTGTTGGGTATGTGGGCCGCCTCTGTATGTCCGCAGCCAGGTCGATGATCGAAGAACCCAGGTCAAAGATCTGCTTCTTGATGAGGCGTAGGTCTTCGAAGAAATTTAATTATATAACAGCTTTACCTGTATTTCTCGAAATATGAGAAAAATAGCTCTCCTTTCTGCCTCCAACAGCAGCACTCTGAACAAGCGGGAGGTTTTCAGCCTACTGGGTCAACCAGCACTGTTGCTGGAAGTCCAAGGAAACTGAGGAAACGGACTTCTAAAGTGCTGATCATGCTAGTTTGGGGAACTTTGGAAACTTGAATATATCGAAGCTCTGAATTTGGAGTATAATTTTCTGAAACTGACCTGAATTTGCTGTTCCTGCAAAAGATGAGGACGAGGGGCAATAACAACCAGGTAAACAATACGCTCAGCTTTTTTGAGGAAAAAAACGTGAAAAGAAATCGTAAGAAACCCACTTATGCAAACTCTTAGCCATGCGTTAACATTTAAGAATGGTTGAGTGCGTTCCTAGACGCCCTGATTTAAATCTGGCGGAGAAGTCTTGGTTCCGCAGTCTGTTTCAACCCTGAGTCATGGCATTTTTGCTATCGTGAGTCCTGCGAAATTCCGACGATGGAAATCGTTCCACCGAGAATACTCATCGTGCTACTTGCTGCTGCGAGGATGGGGGTGCTTTCTATACTTAATGCTCGCCTTAATTGCACAGGCAAGCAGATAAGTTTGCTCGAAATGCAAAACAGCGCAAAAAACGCAGCAGTACATAGTCGGGCGCCAGCCTAGTCTCTACTAATTAGTGGGACGGTGGCACTACTATTTTGTTAATTATTTCTGTCTTGTGTCGACCAAAACTGCTGCAGGAACAACACACAAACTAAATCTGTTCCTTACTAATGAGATACGAATACACAAATGAGACAACGCACTTCGTGACCTAGATTGCTTCCGTGCGCCCCGACACAAAAGACACCACTGTGCAGGCACAGAGCACAAAGTCCTGAAAGCAGTATTAAAATCTCGGGAGAAACTTTTCCCTCATTTTAGACCCTGGGCACTCGAAGTACTGCTCGAATGGGCTCGGACCTGTTCACTGCATTTGACGAAAGAGACTGAGTCCGTCAAAACATAGAGTGCGATGAGGTTGAGAGACAGCGAAACTAGGTCGGGGAAAAGAGTTCGGCGCACTAAGAATGAACGAGAAGCGTAAGAGCAAAGAAAAAAAAAACATTCGCATAGAGGTATAGAGAAGCCCTGGACTCATAAGTGAAGCAAAGATGGAAAGAAAGGAAGGGAAAAGGAAAGGAGCATCGAGATCACGAGGAAACACAAGAAGGCGACATCACGGAGACCGCGGAGCTATACAGCGGAGCCAGGGAAAGACGATCCACCATGAAAATGGATCGACGGACCGAAGTGACCGGGAGCGGTCGGAAGAGCAGTCCGGGACGGTCGAGAACGTAAACAAAGAGAGAGAAAGGCCAGGCTCCGCGCAAAAATTGGGGCCAGCGAAGAATGTCAACTCCGGAAGCATGACGACAACGACGCCGGGGACGAGGAAAGGAAAACACGGCTACCGACGACGCAAAACAGATGAAAAGAAGGAGAGATAGAGAGAAAGTGGAAGAGGCGGGTATAAGAGAACGAGCAAGGAAAAAGGTGACACGAGGTCGGAAGGCAAAGTGGACGAAAGTGTGCGTGGACAAAAAGAGGAACAAAACACAGGAGGTGCGGAGAGAAGAGCAGATGGAAGACGACGGTCCCGAGGCCATCGACACGGCGACACGCACGCACACAGGCACTATATATACGGCCGTAGGCTGGGGCGGGCTAAGACAGTAGAGCAGCAGGCGTTTGTCGCACGGAGCGTGAGATTGAGGGCCGGGAGGAGGAGGCCATTGAGCTAGAGTGAGAGGAGGAACTTGAGGAGTGTAAAGGAAGGCAGCCGTGTATAGTGTATGCGCCTGCGTATATATATGCCAAAGGAGATGAGGGTCAGAGAGCGGATAGAGAGAGAGAGAGTGGAGGAACGGCGGGTGAGGGAGAGGGATGGAGAGCGGGGGCGTCCAAGAGGAGGACCTCGCGCGGCCCTGGGTGATCTATGGGTCGCTCGATAAGAGCCTGGCCGGGGTCTCCATCAATTTGTCGCCTCAGATCGGCCGCTCGGGAGGCTCGCTCAAGGTGGTTCCCCCCCGCACGGACGCGCTTGCCCTCGGCGCCGACCACCGCCAACGGGGCAGCCGGCGCAAGACGAAGAAGGGACGAGGACGACGACGACGCTGTCGTGCCCTCGTACGCACTGAACCGGGTCCACTCTTGTTTTTCGCTATCCGGCGCCTTCACCTCTTTCGCCTGGACTCTCTTCTTCCTGGAGGTCACTGGGTGCGCGAAAAGAAGAGAGAGCGAGGCCAAGGGCCCGCCATTCTGGAGCGCTCTTGAGATGCCAGTCATATCCCGTGTGCTACCCCGTTTGGAAACATTGTGCGCTGATTGTCGCTGCACTGAATACACAGGTGACGTGGGCGCTGTGTCGCATCTGTAAGAGTGACACGACTGTGCTTTAAGCGCTGTTTCACGAAAATAGGCTTACAGCGTCCTACAAGACAGTGACTGTTCAAGATCCGCTTTGCGTGACAGAACCTTTCACATAGTAGCGACATTTTCACTGTTTACAGCTTGGTTGAGTGCGCGTGCGCTTTGGACTATGCTGCGCATGCGCAATAGATGGCTGTATGAAATCCGCCAATGAGAACGCTGCCGGCACAGCCCTGTGAAAATATGGCTGCGTCCAGAAAGGCAAACGTGAAAAGGCCTATGAGTGGAAACCATATCTATAGAATTGGAGCGAAGATGATTCAAAGAGCAATATCAGGTGACGATAAACAAAAACTGACCGAAAATATCACTTTTGAGACACGTTAAGCGATTTTCACTCGTTCGTGTTCTCTGTAATTGTTTATGGTTGTGATCGTCTGCCGAGCGATGTCGCCGCACGCTCTGTAGGCACAGCCATGTCCACATATGTCCACGGCGCTCGCGCTGAAGTGGCAGCTGTTTTTACAATGGTCAAGAAATGTGGAACGTTTCGTTGGTTTCTGTCGACGCATTTTTTGCCTGTCACGGAGAATATGTCACATTTCTCATACCTAAATGCTTATTATGAATCTTAAAGAGAAGTCGTTCTGTCCCTCGGCTGAACCATTTGCTCGCTCTACTGGTATGATTTCACAGAAGCGCGATTTAGGCATACGAAGGCATGGAAAAAGTGAAGTAAAAGTCAGAAAACAATATTGCATTGGAATGAAGACTGAGTTCAGTCACAATCTTTTTGGAAAGAAGTGGGAGACCTGTGTAGCTCCACAAAAGATCCAATCAAGCTAACCACGCTAACCAGCTTAGCTACTAAAGTCAGATACAACTAAAGAACGATGTTGCAGATGAACCTGAAAGGAAACCCTCCAGCCAATGGCGCCGACCGATTGTTATGACATCATGGTTAATCCAGTTGATACACGTTTAATCCCATAGCACCTGCCAACCACTTCCGGTGCCACGATAGCAGGTGCAAGGAAATTAACCAAGACGTCATGAGAATCAGCCGACGCCATTGGCTGGAGGGCCTCCCTTGAAGGGTATCTGCCGCAGCTTTCTACAGTTGTATCCGACTGTGACTGATAAATAACTCATAAATACGTCATGTTCCCGCATAAAAAAAAAGTTATACAGTGTTCCTTTTTATTCGAATGACCACCAGGTGGAACAGTGACTGTGTAGGTGTGTAGAGGTGACCACCCGTAGTTTACTGCCATTTCCACCCACATTCTTTATCTCTACTGCCAGACTGCTTTCTGTCGCCAGTGTAGATTTTTTTCGTGCCAGTTGACCCGAATTTATACACATTCTCTTCATGGAACGAAGCGTGGAAAACAAAACAGACGCACACTTTGGTAACGTTTCGAGTAATGAAGAACGACATGCTGTTGCAATCTCAGACGCACACGAACGCCATATAACGACAACTAAAAGATCCGAAAAAAAAAAAATCTCAAGCCGAGCGCCAAAGAAAACAAAAAAAAAACAAAGTGCGGCATGCAGAGTCGCACAAGCAAGAAGATCAATGGAGACGAAAGCAGGAAAGCGCACATGGCGAGTGCGGGGAGGAAATGCGGCTCCCAATGCAAGGGGCTTAGATAATAAAAGCGGAGCGACTCCGTATCATAGCGACGAAGGAAGAAGCGGCCAAGATAAACTCGGGGCTCCGCTGTAAATCATCCGCGTCTATACTCGCCACCCCCTCGGCTCCTTCCTCCTCCTCCTCCTCCGCTAACGTCTCTCATCCTACAAGTCGTTTTCTTTACTCGGCACCAGAATCTCTGTGTTTGCCCCGCGCACTAGCCAGGCTCGCAGGGGGCCTCGTGATACGAAGAGTGCGGTATAAGCGCTCAGGTCCGCAGCGAAGCAGAGGAGGTGGGATGTATACAAGAACGGCGTGTTTATTGGCCGTGGAGGAACGGAGATACGTGTAGGGGGGTATACAAATGGAAGATGTGTGTACTGCGCCTAGCGCACAAATTGATGTTCCCGCGGTTTGCCTTTCGATGAAGTGGTTTAGAGGTCAAGCATATGAGGTCCCCCTCCCCCCCCCCCCTTTTTTTTTGTGTGTGTGTGTATATTCTGTTCATGGCAGGCATGCGGGCAGATCCAAACAGATTTATCAAGCTGCATGTAGCGGTTGCGCTGCTTGCATAGGATGTGTACAGGTTTTTGTTTTCAGGCAGTGATTGCTGCATTTTTTTTTTTCGTTTATAACGACGCGATGCTGTGGTTGAAATATCTTGGTCGATCCAACGCGTTTGTACTGAGGGAAGGCCACAAGAGAGCGCTGCTCGTTACAGCAGATAAATGTGCTCTCACCGGGCAAGCGACATTGGGTATGTCATCGTCGGACTGCGCTTTTCACGAATCAGACGTGCATAGCTTTGATGACATAGCATGATCATGGGACTTGGAAGGAAAAGTGCATGCAAGGATGTATACGGCGGTCAAGAATCCCGAGTAATATATTCTTTACGGTCGCCACCATTTAGTACCCGCCGTTCCATGCCAATAGTCACTTATATGCTCGATTCTATTTCATCCTTGTCTGACCTTGGCCACGGACCGGTCTGAATGACAGGATTGCGCAATCACAAATCGTGGTACACGAAATGGCCTTCTTCCGGTGCATACTGCAGGTGAAGATTTATAAATACATAAACAGAACGAATTGAATGCGAAGAATTTTAGCAATGCAGATTTCAATCAAGAACAAAGCAGATTGAACACAAATGTTTGATCACTAGGAAATAGAAGTGTAACCTCCAGACTGACATAACATGCTCATGACTGCGCGCCCGCGCGTGTGTGTGTGTGTGTGCGTGTGGGGCGGGCTGGGCAAATTGGCGCTCCTTGCAGCAGTCATAGGCTAGGAGTTCAAGCCCTTCGCTATGACGTCAACAGGGTAAAATAGATGGGGTTTGCATCTGCATTGGTGCGTTGGTCGCTGGAGGCGCGGCAGTCGCGCACTGCACCGACCAGAACTTGTAAACACGCAATCGGGTCAGTAAATCACACTCAATGACTTCTTTTTTTTATTTCTGGTTCCGCACCCCTTGGCTCGTTATTCGTGACTCAATTTTGAAGCGCGTGGCTGCACCTGGGCGACGGCTGGGTGAAGAGTTTTCTCTTCAAAAGCTAACACCTGCTGCGTTCTATACGCGTCCAGAAAGACGGTTGCCTATAAGCGCAACCCTGACATCCTTACCGAGGTCTGTAGTATACACGCAACATCCGGCAATACTGACTGGAACGTCTTATCCGCAAACACACCTGTTCTCTCTCGCTGCTTTTTCCGCTGCCAAAACACGCGGCAGAGACTGAAACGATCGCAGAAATCCGTCGCTGCTGCATTGGGGACAAAGTTTTCTCCCGACAGCAGTCCTGTCACGTAGACACCCTAAAACACCGCAGCGGCCGGCTCGTTTCCTCTCTTTATCGATGAACGGGGGAAAAAATAAGATAACAGAATGCCGACCGATTGAAGGCACTCGTCATATCGCGGAGAATCTGCAGTCCAGCAGTACCGGCAAACCGCCAGATGACTGCGCAGTGTGCTGCGCGTAGAACATGATCATCAATGACTTCTTTCGTTGTGTGGATAAGTATACGATTACAGAATTCTTTCCTTCTTTCTTTTCTTTCTTTCTTTCTTTCTTTCTTTCTTTCTTTCTTTCTTTCTTTCTTTCTTTCTTTCTTTCTTTCTTTCTTTCTTTCTTTCTTTCTTCACGCGGCTGTCACTACATTTACAGCTGGCTGAAGCGTCCCGTTGAGCGCAGCACTGTTCACTGAACCGTCTATACGTTACACGTACGTACGCACGCTCCTCCTACGCATGATCCGCTTTTCATGGAAGCTCGGAATAAACAGCGGGAAATGCCGCACCGCCCTACGAACGAGAACGTCGCGAAACGGGGGCGCGCGGGGCACTAAAGAGACGGCGCCTCGGCATAGGAAAACGAAGGAGCGCCGGAAAAGGCATTAGACTCTTGTTTTTACAGCGGCATCGTAAAAGAGCATCAAAGACCGTCCTCCCGTTGCCTGGGGGCCTTCTTTTACTCGCATGTGTGGGCCGTTGCTTCTCTTCAAAGCAACCACGGAGAAAGAGGGAGGAGGGACGGAGGGGGGAGAAGAAGGGACCCAAACGAGACCGTAAAGGTCGCCAGAATTGGCTCCGCCATTCTCTTTAATCCTCGTTTACATCTTCTTTCTTCTTATTTATTTCTTTTTCTCCTTAAGGACTCTCACCTCCAGCCCTCGTCGCAGATGCCAATTTCTTCTCCTATAGGTACACCCACTCTCTCCTTCTCTGCTGTCCTATCTACGGGCTTTGCGCGGAGGGGCTTAACTGGACTGGGAGGCTTTTAAAGACAAATACCGTAGACAACGACCGTGCTCCGTCGTGCCCTGAGCTTTCAGCACCCGTAACGATAGCTGCCCGACGCTCGCGAGTCGCTTGTGATGCGCGCGCCGAGCGCACACACGCCATGCGTTTCCGGGGGGGAGTGGCTTATAGGAGATGAGACGGCTTCGTTACTGCTGTGCATGCTTGCAGCTTTCTCTGCAAATCGGAAGAACGAAAGCCGCGAATAAAGAAATGCGAGTAAGATAACCGAGGAATTATGGCCAGACTGAGGCTGGAGAGTAAATGGAGTCTATTGTCTGCTGGCTTTGCCGGAAAGAGAAACTTCACTTCGTGTGCAGAAATTGCAACCTGCTCCCCTTTCTCCTCTGCACTGTGCAGCAACGGCCAACCTATGCGAGGAAATTTCCTAACCACACCGCTTGATTATGTCGCCGTCGGCTGTAAGTTACGCTCCTGCCTGCAGTACTCACTCGGCACCTCTAACAGATTCCTAGCCACCCGTTCTGCAGGAGTACATTGTTGTGTGGTGTAAATATAGGCCTGTACTTTGTAGTACAACAAGTATAGTGTAGTATAGCAATGTCGTCGTCATCGCCTTCATCATCATATCAGCCAAACTACGCGTACTGCAGAACAAAGGCTTCTCCATACCCTTCTTAGTAACGATGTCGTAGTATAGTACAGTAGAGTACAGTACAACATAGCGCAGCCCAGCATAGCATAGTATACTGCCATGAATCCTAAAGCCAGCTCTTAGAATTAACATCTTTCGTTACAGCCACCTGTCCCACGGCCTTATCATTTTTGTGTTCAACACACGGGGCGGTTCACTATAGGCGCACCTAAAGATAGTTCGCGAGGCGATGCCTCCCCTTTTGGCAAACACCGCGCACTTTTAATTTTTCTTTTCATTTCGTTAGCCTGAAACTCCTAAAAAGGAAAAAAGGACGAGGCACGGCAGCTAGACCAAGGGCTCGAAAGAATTCCTTCGAAAAATCCCAAGTATACAGCAGGAAACACGGACGCGAAAGTTTCATCGGACCCTTCGAGTTTTTTTTTTTTTCTCATCCCGTTGAATAAACACGGCTTCGTGTTTATTCAGCAGAAAGCTAGGGGGCGCTTCGGGGACGGCTGCTGGCCCATAAATCGTCGACCTGTATATACACCGGTGCAGCGCGCGCACAAGCCTATAGGAATCGCGGAAGCGATTCTTCAGCGCGCTTTCGTTTTGCGACGGTCGCTTCGCCATTCTTCTCGGAGGGAAGAGAGAAATAAAGAGGAAGGGGTATCCCACGAACGCGTGGAAGGCAGCACGCCCGAATGATGCTCGCCGGTGGCCGCTCCGTCCTCTATGGCGTCCGTATTCGCTGTGTATACGACCAGTCGACGCTACCGGGCCGTTTCGGAATTCCTCAATTTCGCGAAGCACTGCTCGCGTTGAGACCGGAAACAATGGAAACTCCAACTCGTGGAGAAGTCAGCTGCTCCGCATACGGCGTGACCTTTGAGTGTGTGGGAAGAGAATGAGAAAGAGAGGGCGTAAGCGATCCGAATCAGAATGGCCAATTCGACCCGGGCATGCCACGTGTCGCACTAATCTCGTCTTTCTTTCCTTCGTTTTGTAGGGTCTGCGCGCGAGCGATTTAAGCCGGAATGGAAAGAAGCACGCACTGAGCACTCAGAACGCTTGGGTCGCCCATTTGGTATCGTTTCAAGCTTCCCTTTCTTTCCTGCTCATGTCGTGCACATCTAATGATCTCTTGTGTACAGCCTATACAAGCAGCCCATGTTCATCCAAGTAAGACAATCATTTTGATGAGGAGAACATAGCATAAAAAAAGAAGGGGAAGGATTTTATATGAAATGTGCTTAAAGAAAGAAAGAAATAAAGGAAGAAATAAGGAAAGAAAGAAAGAAAGAAAGGAAGAAAGAGAGAAAGAAAGAAAGAAAGAAAGAAAGAAAGAAAGAAAGAAAGAAAGAAAGAAAGAAAGAAAGAAAGAAAGAAAGAAAGAAAGAAAGAAAGAAAGAAAGGAAGAAAGAAAGAAAGAAAGAAAGAAAGGAATAAATAAAGAAAGGAGGAGAGAAAGAACCATGCAATGGATATTTATGATGATCACGGATTTTTATGGCGCAGGGGCATCTATGGCCAAAGAGCGCCATGGCACAAGGTATTTTCAAATTCTCAAGGTGGTATCGAAGACCCATTTCCCAAGCATTTCAACCAAAATAAGCCGAGCACCAGACCAGGGGAAAGCTTGTACCCACTGTATCACCGGTGGGTACTCGGCGGCACTGGGGTTCGAACCATGCACCTCCCGCATGCGACAACGGATATTTACTATAAGTATATATTAATTGCTGGGTAAAACACGTTGTTGGGTTAGTGGGTGCATTGCATTAAGAAATTAAATCAGCCAAAAAGACGCACACAAGAAAACTGAGAAGAAGGGGACGATAGGAAAAAAGCTTAATTTTGGCCTAAGTAATAACGCACAGTTCTAGTGAAAAGTATTTTGTGCATCTGCTAGCTGAGATGCAAATGATGAGGGCATTTCTTTAACACGCAGCTGAACCTCTGTGAGATGATGTTGATAATTACATCACGACTTAGAAAGATCCCGATGGCAGCACTTTGAAAAAAGTGTTAAGGGCCACGCAAGCGCTGAGGATTACGTGCACCGGCACTATTACACTCTGTAACGAAATCTTCTTCCGTAACTGTCTTTACCCGTTTCCATGTATTTATAAAACTCAAGCGTTTCTACCTGCATAACTATATGCTTGCCGCCTAACCTATGAACACGAAAGCTGCAGCTGTCCGAGCGCCTGCAAAGCTTGGAAAAGAGCAGAAGAGAATTTGAGAAGTGCGCAGAATGTAATAACGTGAAAATGAAAACGATATAGCTACCATCGTTCAATACGAATGGACGCTTCACGCGAGTATTGACTCCTCGCACCACTAGATGGTGCCACTCGCCCCAGTGAAAATTTTTGTTGGTCTAAAGACAGCGATTCTTTAGTAATTTCAGTATGTCGTAATAGCTAAAAGGAGATCAAAGCATTAGTGGGCGAGAGAAAGATAGTAATGTTAAGCTGGGAAAAAACTGTCTTAATAGTTGCGAAAAAGACATGCTGCTTATTACAGGCGGATGGAAATTGTCTCCGTCTTCAGAAGCTGCTAATCATTTCCCCATCCAAATGCTAAAGCGGTTGCTTTATGGTTTGGGCGAAAATACGGCGTAAGCACTCCCGCGAAAAGGCAGGAAAACACCTCAATAAACGCTTTCAAATTTGAAATTATGCGATGGTGACCTTTCCCATCTTTTTGGGTACATTTTGTTGCTAATGTCGTCCTTGGCAGGCCCGTACTTTGACTACCGCATTGTAGCTTAAAAGCAAGTGAGATAGAATAGAATACAAAACAACCGTCGGCCATTTAATATCGGCCTCATTTCTTGGCCGCAAGAATTGACGTTTGTGTATGTGGTATGTTGAGGGCCTGCTCTCCGTGACTCAAAAGCCACAAATGCACGGTGCCAATAGATTCGATAAACAACGAACACAAAAACTACAATGAATCATAATAAAATAACAGCAAAAATACTGAAGACGGCGATTAATGATGCTTGACTACAGCGTCCGGCGTCAAGATAGTGCTGCCATCTGGCGGCCGAAAGCGAACACACTTCTCTCTAGCATTCGCCAATCGCTCGCTTTCTGCTTTGCGGCGGCTGCGTTTTTATGGAGGAAAAACGTTAAGGCGCCCGTGTGCGGTGCGATGTCAGTGCACGTTAAAGATCCCCAGGTGGTCGAAATTATTCCGGAGCCCTCCACTACGGCACCTCTTTCTTCCTTTCTTCTTTCACCCCCTCCTTTACCCTTCCCTTACGGCGCGGTTCAGGTGTCCAACGATATATGAGACAGATACTGCGCCATTTCCTTCCCCCCAATAATAATAATAATAATAATAATAATAATAATAATAATAATAATAATAATAATAATAATAATAATAATAATAATAATAATAATAATAATAATTATTATTATTATTATTATTATTATTATTATTATTATTATTATTAATAATAAATTATTAATAATAATAATAATAATAATAATAATAATAATAATAATAATAATTATTATTATTATTATTATTATTATTATTATTATTATTATTATTATTATTATTATTATTATTATTCTTTGTCTATTAACACGACCAATAAATAGTTCCAGACAAGCGAAAAAGATTCGCATTGTTGAAAAACACAAAACATGAAAGCCTTTGATCACTCTCGAGCGATCCAAGATCCAACATTTACCGATCCAACATTTACCAAAGCGATCCAACATTTACCAAAGTGCGTTAAGTGGGGCAACATTATACTAGGCGCCCCATTCAATGATAAGATCGGTTATCTGTACACAAAATAGACAAGCATATGATAAGACAAAAAAGATAGAACAAAAAAGGAAACACTGAACTACATAAAAAAACACTACATCAAACGAGGTCGGCCATACTAAACACATAAAAGTAGCACCAAGTGGACAAAACATAAAAGGGTTCACCTTTTATGTTTTGTACAAACTCGCTTCGCAGAGGACCCATGACAGCAAGCCTCCAATAATATGGAACAAATTGCTGCATGTTCTCTCGAAGAACGTCTATATTAGGCAAAGCGGGAGCACAAAATATGCAGCCGTAAGGAAAGTCTACATAGCGCAAGCCAAGAAGCACAGCATAAGCCTTCTGAGAATGCGAAACAAGCGACAGCGTCATCACTTTGCAGAGAGATTCGGAGCGCTCGATGAATCAGCATCGCGCCGCCTTTTTCGCTTGCCCACGCAGGCTGCGGCCACCGAGGCCTTTCGCTATCGATGCTAAAGCGCCGCCATATAGCATGTTGGTAAATCGTATAGCGGTGTAAGAGGACTGGATTGGTATGATATAGCGATTCTCATGGCTCGATTCTATTTGATTTTTATGATACGCCGCGCAGACTGGCTTATTACGCTGGTAGCGAAAACATGCTGGCGATTCAGCTATTGAAGATGAATGAAAATGAATTAACTGTAATGGGATATTTATGCTATTCTGACCCCGTGTTAGTCAGGTCTCGCATAACGAAATCGTTCAAGCATGGAAGGATAGCAGCGCGAATACGTTGTGGACACACAGGCATACAGCTGCCATCGCTCTTAACGCGAACGCAGCTTACGAGCCTTTTTAGCCCTGCTCATCACGGATTTTAAAGGGACCCTAAAATAATTTCGGTGGGCATATTCTGGTGCTCCACATCTGTAGAGGTGGTCTTTGCGGGTATTCGAGTCAAATTTGAAAGCTCTGATTTAACCCTATAATTTAGAAAAAAGAAAGGATAGAATCGTTGCTCGCAGTAGCTCGCAACCGATTAGGGCGACACCTCACTCCGCCGCGTTCCCCATCCCGATGACGTCAGTGGGCAGTCTGGGCGAGCGAGCAGCGATTTTTAAAAAATTATTCCTCAATTATAAGGTGCACGCAGAGCTTTCAAATTTGACTCGAATACCCGCAAAGACCACGTCTACAGATATGGCGCTCTAGAATATGTCCATCGAAATCATTTCAGGGTCCCTTTAAGTCTGCCTATATCAGTCTGGTGCACGGGCTAGCCAGATTCAGTCCCACAAACATACCGCCGTTTACTTTTTCACTGCCTGCGTGTCTTGTATATGGCCTTGATCACTTAGACGTGCGTTTCCGGATTAAGCGTGGGGACGGATTTACAGATAAAGAAACCCATCAGAGCCCACCACATTTATTTATCTTTACATAATTATGTGATCATGTCCGAAAATGTACGGCCTTTATAGCACCATTAGACTAAAACCGACCAGGCGATAAAACGAGTCTTGCCCGTGCTCTAAAACATGGTCGAATTTGCAACCAACATTCGAGCGTGTTTCACGACGGAACGTAAGCTAAGTTTAATTTCTTTTGAAATTCGATGCGGCTGCTTCAGTGAATACCACGTTTGCACGGTAGAAATTTCTGAGGGAGCTCTACGGAAGAGCACTAGTATATATGTTACGCGCGAAACAATTTCACATCTTAAATTTGTGATCTAGAGCGACGTCCAAAGTACCTTCTATTCTTGGGAATTATTCTCACATCCTACAACGCGACGCGTTTCGTAACCTCGTATGAAAGCTCTACTTCAACGACAACACCGATAAACTAAAGATAAAGCGACGCGACACTTTTAAGAATGTTCTGAATAAAGACATGCGTCTTTATTCAGAATATGTCGTTGCGGGCTGAATGCTAGTTTATCACATCTGCTCGAACACCAATATGACAAAAACTACAATGGTAAAATCATACGGTGGTGAAAAAAAAAAAAAAAAACTCCATAAAGTTATAATTCGGCCGATTGATAGGTCTGCGCTTTGGTACTTAATCTTTTCACAAAAACGTCCTTCTTTTTATTTTCACGAATGTTTTAACCCTGGTAACATGGAACACGCTTGATAGCCATGCAGATAACGAAAGCGAACGCCAGCAGTGCAGTGAAGAAGCCAGCGGCTTATGCAAGGAACATTCATAGGCAAAGCGTTCATTGCACATACGCCAGTGCATATCGGAGCTGTTATTTGAACTGTCTTTTCATTGTTTTCCTCTCGCTGTCCAGGTTTGGTCTGCAGAGAAGCGCGATTCATTAAGTGTTCTAAAAAAAGAGAAGGAAAGTATAATTAGAGACCTCGGTATTCCAGTGATTAGTTCAGTTCCGTCGCCCGCGGCCGAGAAGACGCATCCGACACCGACACGCCGCCGTATTAAAAATGTAGTGACGGTTCTCTCAGCTTCCTTTGATCTCGATGGCTGAAGCGTCACTGCGGCCGACGGGCAAAGAGAAAAGGTTGCGAAATTCCACGTGAACTACGGCGAAAGGAGCGCGCTGAAATTAATTGGCCAGCGGGCAGCCGCTTGTTCCGGAGAAGCTGACACACCTGCATATCATTTTTATAGTTCGTACGCCTGCGCCAGGAGGCACTGCTGGATGAACAGAGGAATCCGAAACTTTGAGCATCGTTTGAAGATAGTATATACAAAGGATCATTTCCGACTCGTGCGATACGAGGGCTCCATGTGTGCTGCGTGGTTTATCAGACTCACAACTGTAGAGGGAGAGAGAGGGGAAGAGAGAAGAGGAGGAAGACAGAAGAGAAGAGAGAGAGAGAAGAGAGGGAGAGAAGAGAGGGAGAGAGAAGAGGCCCGAAGTGACGCTGCTATTTGTCCGACCGACGGCGAAAGTTTGACAATAAAAAAAAAAGAAGTTAATAAAGCCGGCACGCTGCGAAGTAGTTCAGTGCGTTGATTGCCACATCCTCTCCTCCATACTGTCCGGAAAAGAAACACGCTGGTAAAAAAAAGGATTACCTCGTCCCGAGGTAATAATGGGCGCTGCGAGCCCTCAGCCGCGAGTCCCAACATCGTGCATGAGATTAAAAACTGCCTCGCTCTATATACCTGCATGCCCTCGAGAACTGAATGCGTATACAATGTGCGCTCCTTTCGTGCACAACGCGCGCACACAGACGCACACACCTGTACACACACACACCTGTACACACACACACACACACACACACACACACACACACACACACACACACACACACACACACACACACACACACACACACACACACACACACACACACACACACACACACACACACACACACACACACACACACACACACGCACACACACACGCACACACACACACATCACTTCTCGCGAACAGCGTGTGGGTGGAATTGACTGGCGAAGTGGGGTGATAGCGGCATCGAGACCCAGGAGGAGTTTGCGAGAGCGCGTGCGTGTGCTAGCGAGCTTGCAAGGCTTTCTCTCTATGGGGGGCCCGCATAATATAAGGGCGCCCGTGTGTAAGGCGGTGGGTGAGCAGGCGGAATTCTCTCGATTGGAGCACGGGGATGAGGTGGAGGAGTTTGTGCAAAAAAGGCGTGTGTAGTTGAACGGCTGTCTGGCACTACGACGAGCCGGCAAACTCGCCTAATTACGAGAGTCATTAATAGGGGGAAATGATGACGCCCGCCCCGGGGCAGGTGAGCGCGCAGCTCCCGATGACGGTGTGGTGTATTGGAAGGGCTGACCGGGAATACCTGGCAGGTATTGCGACGGGAACAGCCGGTGCAGGGAGGGAAGGAACGCGTATTGAGAAACTGCCGGCGCACGCTCCCGGTGCTTGGCATGGTGGGTATGCGTGCAACAGCGGGCGTACACCGTTAGTGACGGCACTGCAGCTTGATTGAGAGCTTCGATGCGCGCGGACAACCTCTCGTTTGATTGCAGTAGGGAGGGATTATGAGAAGCGGTTGTTCGCGGAAAAGTTTCGCTCTCGTCGAGCGAGCCTCGCTTCTCGATGAAATGTTTGGGAGTCTGCAGAAGCTCTCCGCGCGGCTGCATTTCTCTGTGCGTGCGCGCGCGCGTGTGTGAGCCAAGTTTAGAAGTTGTAGAGCTCGCCGAAGCGATTTCGAAACCGGCATCGTCTGCACAGGTGGGCTTTATGCTGGCAGTGAGTTGCGCATGCAGCCTTTCAATAACGACGCAGGTAATTTCGGGGCTCCGTTGATGAAGACCGTCTCTGCGGGGATCAATTATCGTTAGCCTGACGGAGGCAATCATGTAGCACTGATGACGTGTCGTACGGGCTGTATGAGTTCGCATAATTTCCCCTCCACGTAGTTCGTTAAGCCGTCGTAAACTGCATACTCCCATGAGTACAGTCTGCATCGCGTGCATCGTTCTATTGAGAGGTAAAGCTTCAGAGTTTGTCGTCTGAATACATGTTGAGGCGTGCATTTGAAAGGTAGACGAAAAAAAAAAAGCGGTTCAAATCTGTCGTTCGGAAACCCTTGCAGGCTTGTTCTAGGGAAAACAAAATTCATCGGAATTAGGACTACAGTGACTTACACCATAGCAGTACCGCTTGGCTGGGAACAAAAAGACTCTTCTTGTATAGACATCGAGTTATCTCTCTATCGTTTTTGATAAGCCGGAGGTCAAGTCGTGGCTCTGCATTCTACAAATCGACCGCCATCGGGTCGAATCATGCGCAAGTGGAGGCCGACTGTGTGAGTTTTAGTAGAGTTAGATAACCTAGTTGTTCTTTTATTCTTCTTGATTATTAATTTGGCACACCAATGGCGTTTTTAAACGACTACGTGAACGACTCAGTCCGCCCGAGGACTGCTGTGAGCTCGGTGTGCACGAATTGGCCATTAGCGCCGAATGCCAGCGAGAAATGCGGATAAAGATAAGAAAGCAGTGCAGGTCACAATGTCCTACACCGTTGGGTTGCCGGCACGACTGCGAGAACTGGTCACGGTGGCATTCGCTCCAAATAAAAGCAGAGAAAAATAGCTAATCTGAAGGAGTTTAATAGGAACAAAACGGGGTCATCTGGAAGGCGAAGTTTGCACATAGGCATGCTCAGCGGAGTGATAAGATACTTCTATTGCGGCTTTATTTTCGTCATACTCCTCATAATTTTTACCGAGGGCCTACAGTTAGCAGGCGGCCTGCGCACTATTAGCAGACACTACTCTTTTGAAAAAAAGAGAAAAAAACCACAACCAAAACAATTACTTGCTGAAATTAACCCGCCGCGGTGGCTCTGTGGTTAGCGCGTTCGACTACTGATCCGGAGTTCCCGGGTTCGAACCCGACCGCGGCGGCTGCGTTTTTATGGAGGAAAAACGCTAAGGCGCCCGTGTGCTGTGCGATGTCAGTGCACGTTAAAGATCTCCAGGTGGTCGAAATTGCTCCGGAGCCCTCCACTACGGCACCTCTTCTTCCTTTCTTCTTTCACTCCCTCCTTTATCCCTTCCCTTACGGCGCGGTTCAGGTGTCCAACGATACATGAGACAGACACTGCGCCATTTCCTTTCCCCCAAAAAACCAATTATTATATACTTGCTGAAATTAACCATTGCAAAGCCAATACTATTCACTGAATGATATTTTTTTTTTCGTTTATGAAGCAAACGCCAACGTAAGTACATATTTGGTAGGTGCATTGTCTTCGCAGCTGCTAGCTTCATATAGGGTTCATGTTCTCAAAGGCAGTGCTTCGAAACAGGACATATTTGTACAGACAAAGGTAGCTTCTGGGGCAACAATCAGACCCAATGTGTGTCATTTGTACGAGTGGAGAAACATAGTGGAGAAATTATTGAGCCGTGTGTCTTTATTTTGTTTCCCCCGCGGGGTATAGGAGGTACGCGATCTATAGTGCGCCATGCTATGCGTAACGCAACAAGGAAAAGATCGGTACAAGCTTTGGCCTCGTTTGAATGGCACTCGCGCTTAGCATTCGCAACTAGGGAGATTATTTGCATTCCTACAAATACTGACTCTTGTCGCATAGGATCAGAAGAGTGTTATTCCTAATCGTCAGTCACTTCTAACGTTTTTTTTTTGTAAAAAGTTTAAGCACCACTTATTTTAACCCCATGCGCGAATTTCTTTTCTTTTTTTCTGGTTTACCTTGTTTTGGTGAAGGAGTTTCTTTTCTTGACAAAAAGAATCGGCAGTGAATAAAACCAGGAACCAGGTTTGAAATGAAACTCCTCGCTTGTTCAAGTTGCGTGCAATGGTTAGAACGTATTAGTCGCCCCTTTAAAACTACCCAAAATAAATAAAACGAGAGAGAGAGAGAGAGAGAGAGAGAGAGAGAGAGAGAGAGAGAGAGAGAGAGAGAGAGAGAGAGAGAGAGAGAGAGAGAGAGAGAGAGAGAGAGAGAGAGACGGTAATAAACGACGTCGCAACCATCCCGGCTCGGTGTTCCGTGTATACGACCCACACAAGATAAAACCCGAGCGCACGGTTCTTAAAAAATGGATACCTCGGCGGCCTTCTCAAATGAGGTTAGATCGCTTCGACAGTTCAACCTCACAAAACGAATTTGCAGTCGCACTGATTATTTATCGTTGGACGATGAGATATTACATTCCGTTTAAGATTAACAAGCACTCCTCTGAGCAGTCCTTTACCGTTTGTCGTTTGTCACGTCAGCAACGAGAGTCTGAGTTTTGGAGCTTGTTTTTTTTTTCTTCTTTGTCTCTTAGCTAGCAAGGCGAAAGTTAGTAAGGACTGCTCTAAACGTTATGGGCCTTAGTTCTCACTAAGGTTATACTATCTCGCAGTGTAAAGTAATATCACGCTAAAGGTCGGAGGTAATAAGACATGAAAAAAAGTAACAGAAATAAAAACAGAAGAATCCATCACTGCCGCTGGACTCAAAGGTCGCTACTTGCTGAACAACATCCCGGTTTGTTACGGATCGACCGTAAGTGACACCGTGCTGTGTTCTATGTAGTGGAGTTTTCTCGAACAAACCAGGAAAAAAAATTATATTGTTTCATATCCTTTTCAACGTCCACGACAAGAAATACAAGAGGCAAGAAAAGAGCAGATTGAGGAAATGTGAATTATAAAAAGTGAAATTACGTAATGGTCGACCTTTCTGACACAACAGCAACGCAAAAAGAAAGGACCTTCGCACAAATGGATAGATGTGTGTCCTTCCATGCAACCACTGTTGTCATTTTTATTTTTTCTGCGCAGAAGTTATGCGAGGAAAGACAAACATACCTGCCGGAAAGATTGCATTAACTCAGTAGATAAACTAGCTAGCCACAGCTCCGCAGTTTCGGTGACGCGTGGAGTCTTCGTGTGATCTTGCGGCGTGTCCAAAGTGAGAAATTAGAAAATCCTGGAAATAATCTCAAAGCCCCGCACGTAAGATGCTGACATATTTTTTTGATGAGGGGGGGGGGGGGGGGTCTTTCAGGACAGAACAGTGGGATGTGAACAATCTTAAACCGCTTAATTAAGGACCCTGTGAAGGGGGTAAGGTGAAGTCAAAGCAGTGAGAATCGTTTCAAACACAAGGGACAGTTTCCAACTCTCAGAAAGCGAGATAAGCACACCAACTGAATGAGGCTTCTCAATTCAATAGACGAAGCACCCCCCTCCCCCTCCCCCCATTATATTTCGATATGCTGCCCATAGTCTATGAGCTGTCTATGGAGAGCGTGAAGAGAGTTTTGTAACGGTTGGCCAGGCATCGCTATGACAAAGTTATCTGTCATGTCAGTACCACGCATCAAAATCAAGTTCCATTAATTTAAAACAAATGCAGTTTTAGTTAATCTGGTTACATCACGCGCCAGTAATTTTTTTTTCCTCTTTGCCGTCACTGCAGATTGACTTTCGCGTTTTATTTCACCTTATGCAACACGCGGGTTTTTACAGTATCCCCTAGTTTCCTAACGCCCCAGTGTGGTTGCGCGGCCAACCTAACCACGTAAGGCAATTTTTTCCCCAAGGCTTAGAATGCAGTATGCCAAGAAAAAAATTATGTAAACACCCGTCTGTTCCTTTGAGATGTTCTTCTTACATAATTATTACGTAACAACAAACGCCAACCAGCCTAAACCGCCACCAGAGCACGACTGAATTTTATGTAAGCATTCGTTATGCGGAGACACCCTTACATGCGCACCGAGCGCAACTTATCGAGTGTTCGTAGCGAGGGACAAGTGCAATAGTGGATGTCGGTCCTTATCAACGTAAAAGTGACAAGACGGTTATTTTATGTAAGGCAGCAGGTATCGCAATGCGATATTATGGAAAACAGCCAGGCGCGTAAAGCTATTTTCATTTGCTTCAATTGAGAGCAGTCTTAGCGTCAATAGGGGCTCCATAAAAGTGTTTCTAGACATTTTGTGTTGTATAGGCAAACGTTAATGCTATCACAATCAGCCGCTAGCCCATCTTTAATAATAAAAAAATGCGGCTTATAATCTGAAATGCAAACCGCAGTACGCCCGCACACATACCAGTATGAATACAGGCCTTTAGTGGAATTTTTTTTTTGTGGACAACAGTAGGTTTATCAATTTGAAAATTATATAATTACTGGGATTGCTTTCTGCAGATGCATTTGTTGGTTACATAAATGTGCGAAAAAGCGCGACGTGATGGAGTCGAAGAAGATGACGAGTTACATGCTGCATGCAGCGAATGTCCGGCTGAAGACGCGGGTGCAGTTCTTTTTTTTTTAATTGTTGGTGAGAACTTAATCCTGTTTCACGCGCAAGCTCTTACTAAATCCGGATTTGTTTTTGTTACCGTTTACTCAAACGCTTGAGGGCACAATTTAGAAAGGAATTTAACAAATAGCCGATGAAGAACGCTTTGCTGGAAATCAACAGTTTATCTTTCTATTCTTAATTTGCGAGATACGTTGACACAGTGCATGCTGAGAGCAGGCAAGATCGTGGCTTGACGCCCTTACCATGGAACAGCTGTTTCTTTCCAGCTACTAGAGAAAACTAAATAAAAATTCGATTAGAACTCGGTTGCATCCCTGTTAAGGCTTACTTACTGGGACATTTTATTGCAGACGATGGTGTTTCATTGTTTCAGAGTTTTTTTTTTTGCGGTGGACGGTAACAAACAAATGTGAATATTTGAGGTCTGAAATATTGCACTTAATCTTTTGGATGGTGCTTGCAGTTCGAAGTTCTAGGAGAAAGCTTTTCAAGCAAATTAGAGTAATGAGACCAGAACAATTGCTTGGCGAAACGCTGCTCGGATCGCTCAGGTTCGGGATAGTGTTGTCATTGCTACATTTGTTTTTGATATCAGAAAAAAGAATACGAAACGACGACGAAGAGTGGAAAGTACTGTGCACCGTACATTTTGGGTATTTTTAATTCACACGTCTCTTTGTGCAGAAAGTACTTCATTGCAGAACTTAACAAGCCAGAAAGATGGGTGACTTGGTTTTTGCGGTCGGCGTGGAAGCAATGCAGTCCCGAGAAACGACAGAAAACGAAATAAAAAGCACGCGTTCGATCTTAAGCTCACTGCTCCGGTCGTTATTTGGCGTTCTGTACTAACTCCGGGCTGGATTTCAACGGCAGAGATAACTGCTGGGCTAGCTAACTGCACAGATCGACAAGGTGTTATCACGCCAAAGGAAACAGATATAACAAACCCTCTATTGTGGCAAGGGCAGGGACACTTTATTTTTTATAGTCCCACAATAATTTTTGTCCTCTTGTCACTAGCCCGTTATACTTAGTGGCACGGGCAGGGGCACTTTATTTTTCGTTCTTTTTATAATCCCACAATAATTTTTGTCCTCTTGACATATCTGTGTCTAAAAAGAAATAAAGAAGACGGTCGTGAACTGACAAATCTACATTCTTTGGTGTCATTTTTGTTTAATCACCACTCAAAAGACTTGCGCGCCCTTTTAAGCTTGTGTGTTATAATTTATGTTTCTCAAACTCGCAGGAGAACCTGGTGTCTCACGCACGCTTTGACGGATGGAGGGAGAAATGAGTAATCAACACCGGCCTCTCGGATACCAATGTTTCAGTGCAACCAGTCTAACGAAAAGAAGAAGCTTTATCGACTCGACCGCCGCAGAAAGACGCGTGTCAACCTGCTCTTTTCGACGGAATAAAAAATAGAAAGAACCAAAATGCAAACACACTTGTGCCGTCGTCGTCCCGTTATAGTCGTATAAAGTGAATAAAAAAAAACAGCAGAGTGATGAGCAGCAGCAGCAGTCTCACCTTTTGGCCGTTATTGAGCGGGCCCGCCGATGCGGGCACACGGAGGAGGAGGCCGTCTTCAGGGCGACCGTAGGTATCCGAGTTCGGCCGGGCACATATCAACACACGCTCGCACACGAGGCGGTGAAAAAACGAGAAGGAACGTTGGCGACGCTGATCCGCCGACGCGTGTCACCAACGGAAAAAGCTCGCGTGGCGGTGTCTCCACTCAAAACGTCATCTCCTCCACATCCTCCACAACGCGTCGTCGTTCAATTTCTCGTGGCGCCCTGGAGAACTGTCACCGCTGCGAGCGATGCCTCGGCGCTTCGTCGTTCGATCCGTCACGGCCACGCACACAGAACGGGAAGAGATTGATCCGCTTCGCACCGCTCACCGAACAGTCGTCGCTCTCGGACTTCAATTCCTTTTTTTTTTCTTCCTATCTGTCGTTTTCCAACAACTTCCCACTTTGTTTTCACGTTTCCGCAGGTTCGTCAGAGCACGCTGCTCACACGCAGCAACGCGATTTTAGAAATGTCGCCTTTTCGAACATAAACTCACTGCCTTTCAAGCGGGAGCTATGAAAAGGTAGAAAGAGCAACGGCTTCGAAGGGCACGCAAAAAAGACGGCACGCTTCGCCTTCGTCGACGGTTCGCCGCCTCACCACCACCGCGAGGAACAAGAGAGAACACGCGGGCACTGCAGCACACGCCGAGCTCCCGCCACGGCGCCCGTTCGCGATTAGAACTGCGCCCGAACTCTTTCGGGGCTCCGTTTTTCCCCCAAGCCGCATCTCCCGGGAGCCCGAGAGAAAGAATCGGAGTAGAGGAGTAGGAGAGGAGAGATGATTGAGCGCGAGGAGGTTCTCAACTGTCCAAACCCAAAGTGACTGGAGAGAGGAATCACCTCACCCCCGCCGCGCGCTCTGCCTCTGCTCTGCAGGTCTGCTGGGAGGAGGAAAGGGTAGCGGAGGCGGAGACCGGCGCCTCCTCTGTGTCGCCGCCTGGGGAACGGACGAGGAACCCGCTGACGCGCGAGCTTCGCCGAGCAGCAGCACGCTCGTCCCGCTCAGTGCGCTCGGTGATGCCGCGGCGCGGAGATGGCGAGCTTGTGAGCGCGTACGCGCCTGTAAAGCTTGCTTCTCTGTTTGTCACTCGTGCTCGCGGGGGCTTGTGCTGTTCGTTCGTGGAGCAGCATTTAGAAGTTACGCAACAAAAACAGCGACAGGTGTTTAGGGGATTGTCTCTATGGAAAAAGGTATGCCCGCGACCATTGTTGTGTGTAGTTATAACAAAATCAGGCCTCCCGCTTTTTTGTCAATTAAGAAACCGTTAACACGGACCGAGCAAATGGCATTTACCGAGGTGTCCGGGCATTGTGTGGTTATGCAATGTACGTGGGCTTTGCCCATGGGCACGTATGTTGAACCCTGTGCTGCTAGCAGACGAGCCACATTGACCGCAAAACAAGAGAGTCTTGGTCTGCTTTATTGAATGCCGTATGTACGCTGACAATAAAGAGCGCAACTCTATGGAGGTAGCAAGAACCTGTCATTACAACATCCCTCCGTATCTTATCATTGCGCTTATACGATAAATCCACTCTTAGAGATCTCTATTGAAGTGAGCCGTCGGGGTATAAAAAATAATGACGTGCGCTATATAAGCTCATGCCTCACCAGCGCCACCTCGCGTTTCCGCAGCGGTGGCTCAGTGGGTACAGCGCTCGGCCGCTGACCCGAAAGATGAGGGTTCGATCCCGGTCGCAGCGGTCGAATTTTGATGGAGGCAAAATTCTAGAGGCCCGTGTATAATGAGATGTCACATTAAACTACTTCACGTGGTTGAAATTTCCGGACCCCTTCACTACGGCGTCCTTCATAGCCTGAGTAGGTTTCGAACCTTAAATCCCCATTAACCAAACTACCATCTCGCTTTCTGGCGACCATTAGCCTGGTTTGTGCGTGTGCGCACATAATCTGGTTAGTCGGCGATCGATGAACACACGGTCGATAGAAAGCAGCGTTTACTATAATCCCTGTTTCCTATCAATTTTTGCCTTTTAATTAGAGAGCTAGTGTCTGGGGAGGCAAACTCTGTTCGCATCTTTTCAAGCAGTGAATCGTGTTTCGTTCCATGATACATTTCATGCAGCTAGATGTTTCGACCTGACTGACCTACATGCCCTGCTATCTTTCACGGAACAGAGAACAGCGCTCACAGACGGGACGGAAGAGAAGAAGACAGACACTTGCGCCGACTAGCGACCAAACGATTTACTACGATACGGAAGGTAGCAACATGAATAAAACATCCGTGGGGAAGAAAAACAATATAGCAGTCATCAATCGAGAAGAATCATAAAGCGTTCGTGATTAAGAAATGCAAGTTCTTGTAGAATAAGAGCCACAGATGGGTGGCTGGTGAAGTTGAGTATGTTGTATGCATCGGAAATCAGCGATAATTGCGGTTTTGTTCAGGAACACCCCACAGTGCTTCTGTGCTTGCATTCAGCACAATGTGTGGCTATGTTGTTTCTGCGTGACTGGCTCTCTATCTCTCTGGCGTACTCGCGTAGTGGGTCATTGATACAGTGTCCTGTCTCAGGGATATGAAATTTGCCACATGGCAATGAAATCCTATAGATGATAGACACCACATCAACAGCTGACAAAGTGGTTTGGTGCTTCTCCCCCGGGCATTCTTTTTTCTTTTTCATGAGCTCGCTCGCACAACCCTCCCAATTTAACTTCACGCCAGCTTAGCTCACAATCTTAGTCAGCAATGCAGGACATGAGTGTGCACGCTAAACGCGAATACGCCTACATGGGAGTAAAAAGGGAGTAAGTAGTCCTCCTGCGCAAAAGTTTAAGATGTAGCGCTTAAAGCACACACCGCGGGGGCTAATGCTTATCGCACAATCTTTTTCGGATTGTGAGAAAGCTTGGCCACATGCAGGATGCAGGTGTATGGTGTTGGTCTTCACTGGTTGGTCAGCTTTGGTACGCATATTCTTCTGAATTTTGCTTTCGGTGAACAATGACTCAGCGTTGCTTGGTTCCATCTTCATCGGGTACCCCGCAGCGGCTAGCCTTTTCACTTGTGCGTGAAAGCTGGTTCGGGTTTGACGCACACATGACCTGTAAAATGCGGCTCTCATGCGTGTTTTTGCTATTCGGTGCTGAACTAACTTTGAATGAGCCGATTTAAAGGGTAGAAGGCTCTTAAGGGAGTGCGGTGAGTATTCGCAGCTTCGTTTGAGAGCATAAGTTCTAGATCTAGTTGTTAGTGGGAAACTCTGTAGTGAATTGCAAGTCGTTGAGTTCTTTACAGAACACGTCAAAAATGTAAGCAGCCGTTCTACATTAAGGAGCACTTAAACTTTGTCTACTTAAAGGAGCAGTTAGTTTTTCAATAAGGGCGTGATTTGAGGTTCTAGTACTCTTAGAATGTCGCCACTCGTTTGTTTTACGCGTATCAATAACGTTCCTAGCTTTTCTTACACGCTTTCAGGCCGACGACATTGTTTTTAGCCTTACATTGTTCACGCCGGACTTTTATATATCATCATAAGCCTGACTACGTCCACTGCAGGACAAAGGCTTCTCCCATGTCTTTCCAATTAACCCTGTCCTGTGACAGCTTCGGCCACTCTATCCCCGCAAACTTCTTAATATCATCCGCCCACCTAACTTTCTGCGCTTTCTGCGACGCTTGCCTTCTCTTGAAATCCATTCCGATGCCCTTAAAGATCATCAGTACCTTTCCTTCGCATTACATGCCTTGGCCAAGCCTATTTCTTCCTCTTGATTTCGACTAGGATGCCATTAACTCGCGTTCGTTCCCTCACCCACTCTGCGCGCTTCCGGTCTCTTAACGTTACACCTACAATTTTCCTTTCCATGGCTCAGTGCGTTGTCCTCAATTCAAGTTGAACCATTTTCATTAGCTTCCCCGTTTCTGCCGATAGGTGAACACCGGTAAGATACAGCTGTTATATGCTGATCTCTTGAGGGATATTGGTAGACTCCCATTCATGATCTGACAGAAGCTGTCAGATGCGATCCACCTCATTTTTAATACTCTAGTTATTTTATTATCGTGATGCTGATCCGCTGTGACTAGCTGCTCTTAGTAGAGGCATTCCCTTACCACTTCCAGCACCTCGGTACCAAATGTAACCTGCTGTTTGCTTCAGAGACCGTTGAACAAAACTTTGGTTTTCTGCACTTTACTTTTTAGACCCATCGTTCTTCTCTGCGTGTCTAAGTCATTGATCATGCTTTACAATTCATCTTCCGAGTGACTCAGCAAGGCAATGTCACCAGCGAATCGCAGATTACTACAGTATTCTTCATTAACTCTTATGTCCAAATGTTCCCAATCCAGGCCCCTGGGTGCCACCTGTAAACAGGCAGTGAACAGCATTGACGAGATCGTGTCTCCCTGCCTGATACTTTTCGTTACAGAAATTTTATTGCTGACTTAATGCAGGTCTATGGTGGCTGTGCAGACGTTTTAGGTAGCTTAAAGTATTTTTGCATAAGGCTCATCTAACTCTTATTAAGTATTACCTGCATGACTGCTAAGGTTTCGACTGAATAAAATGCTTTAACGTAATCTATGAACGCTATATTTAGGGGTTGGCTATATTCTGCTCATTTATCTATGACCTGATTGATAGTGTAAATATGTCTTATTGTCCAGTAGCCTTTACGAAAGCCTACCTGATCATTTGGTTGACTGAAGTCTAAGGTTGACCTGATTTTATTAGCGTTTACCTTAAACACCTTGTAGGCAACGAACAGACTTTTCTTACAATTTCACTATTCGATCCCCCGCATTTTGACGAGGGCCCTCGTCCGTTGTAGACAGAGCCACGTTTCAGGCGCTTTACATTATATCAGCTTTTATAGAGGGACACTTGCGGAAACGTCCGCGGAAATGTCTGCACTGCAGTGCAGTGCATTCTTTCCCGTGTCCCTCTGAAAACTCGCAGTGTAACAAAAGCCCAACCTCTGCATTCCTCTTTCGAGCACAGAAGGGCTGTTTTTTTTTTTTGAAACAATGTTTCGCGACAGCTTCCCGCTCTGCTCATCGCTTTGCCGCCGTGCACTCGCTGAGTGCCGCGGCCTTGCACTGGAAGCTGGGGGCGCATGCATGCGTGCAACTGTGAAACTTCCGGCTTCCAGCGGTTACCTCGCGTTCCCGTGGGAAGCGAATGCTCGCTCAAAGCACTCACTCTCCGCAGCGCGCGGGGTCCGGTGCGGCAACGAGTGCGAGCAGTGCTGCAAAGTGCAGAGCCATGAAGGGACAGCACAGGGGACAACTGTATCCTGTTATCGTTCTCAGTAAACAAATGATTGTTCGGCTCTTTCTGATCATATCAATGCTTGTTAGGCAACTAAAGGCGCGTTTATTGATCACAAAATATAATTTTTGAAAAAGCAATTTGTTCCCGTCTCTCGACTCATATTTATGGCGTAAGACCGAAAAGGACTCCGGGATCTCCGTCAAGAAATGACATAATTCGAATAAATAAAACCAGCGGAAGGACGCAGAAACAAAGAGGCAGACAGGACGACGCTGGACTATCAACTGAATTTATTTCAGCGAAAATCTCACATATATACCCTTCAGCATCACAAGCCATGTGCGCATATCTGGTCTTATTGCCGACGGGTATGTATGTGTGACCTGCACTGAAATAGATTCAGTTGATAGTCTAGCGTTTTCAGTGAACGTGCTTCACTGTTCGAGTCGATTATTTGAGAGAAAGAGCGGGTTTACAGAAGGAAAGTCACCACTCGAGCTCTACTTTCTCCCTCGACACTTTTACACTTTCACTCAATAGGCGCACTCAACTCGACTTCTGTAGAGTTCATGTAAACCGAGCAAGTGAGGGTAGCATTTCTGTCATTAGAACGCACGCAGTAAGCTATCGGTACAGGCTAACTTCAGTTTGTCTACGGTGGTCCGTTCGAAGGTGCGTGAAAAGGGTGTTTGAGGTTGTCTATAAAATGATCGCATTATGTAGAGTGCAGGCCAATGAGCGTTCACGCCGCATACAAGACCTCAAAAGCGAGCGGTTAATTTGCAATTCAATTTTGAAAATTCCCGATTTGGCGCCTAGTGGCGACCTGCGGTGCTGGGCTTTCACCCTAATCCGCGCTCATTACGTCAGCATCCGCGCTCGTTACGTCAGCAGCGGACTGCTAGCATTGGTTCGCGCGCGTCGGTAGCCGGCGGAGGGGGCGAGTGCGACGCATGGTGCGACGGGCCGGCGGAGGAGAGCCGACATTTCAGCGTGTAAAAAGTGACGAGAGGAGAGAGAAAGGCGCGAAGACGCGGAAATTCAAATTTTGACTACACGTAACTCGGCTTTCACAAAACGCATCTAACAAATTCTTGCTGGAGGATATTTTTGAAGCGGCGTCCTTTAGCATGCTAAGCACATCGCATCTTTGTTGAGACCCCTTTCACAGCCCCTTTAATGATGACGGTGACACTAAACATGCACGTAGTTAGTCTGCCACGCACAACGGCGATCTGATCGCTGACGTCACGCCGAAAACGTATTCAAAAGTGAAAGCATCACGCTGCTGAAGTAGATATCAGGTTGTGCTGCGCTTGCAAGTCGGTCTGTCATGTGAGGCGAACGTTTTTTTCCTTCACTCTTGACTGCGGTTTTCATGGATGACCGGCATTTAAGGTGGGTGTAGGTTCACCATATGCAGCAAGTACAATATGCATAGTGGGATAGTATGATTGCATTTAGGTACTGGAATGTTTTATACCAACTGACTATTAACTAGTTTGTTCATTCGTTCTTAGTGTTTTGCGTCTGTGATGGGTCGACTTACTGATTATCTTGCTTCTACAAATACTATCCGATAAAACAACACGGAGTTACCTGGGCCTCTTCAGAGTGCTTGATTACAGCATTTACCGCAGGTACTCCACTAAAGATTCTGATCAATGAAATTTTTGATTGAACTGAGTCTGTCATTCTTCCGCGATACAAGGATATACTCAGACGTGAATGCACAGCGGGTATCCTGGTGATGGTCACGAATGAAAGGAATTAAGCGAAGGAATTAAGTATGGTATGCAAATGAGGGAGTGAAAATAAAGTAAATAAGGTCGCGTTTTTTCTTGCGATTCTTAAAAGCCAAAATGTCCCAGTCTGCAAGCGAAATATTAATTGCGTTCAAGTTTGGCTTATTAAATTTGTTGTCTTCCGCTACAAGCTTCAAGTATCCTTTTCGGCGTGCTGCCTACGGTAAATAAATGGCCCTTTCACCGGAAAATTATTGTGAAAACAAAAGCTGGTTTAGCAAGAGGTTACTATTAGTGACAGTGCTCGAGAAATTTAACAGCACGTTAGAGAGCGCTGATAACCATTTCGCGCGTCGCCGAACGCGGCTCCTGCACGCTTAACGAACGATAAGAGTCGTGCTCACTACTTATGAGGCCGAACCCCTGGCGTATATATACGTTGGCTGAATTCTGGTAATCTTGTAATGCAGAACCTTTTTTTGCTTCGAAACTTGTCTATAAACCTTTGCACGTCGGCATGTGCCAAATATAACCTTCCAATAACTCTTCGCGCCAGGCCTATCCCTCTGTTTTCAGAGCCGTAAATTTCGTGCTGAACGTCTAGCCAGCTCATAGCCCGGCCAGCGACGTCAGCGACAGAGCCCCGAGAGAAAACGTTCGATCTCTGCGCAGAACCCACGGTGGCCAACGAGGCACACCCGACACGGAACGCGTCGTCATCGCCTGTCGCTTTCGGCCCGCGAGCCGGGGAGTGTTTATTTTTACAAGCGCCGAGCCAAATATCAACGGCCGTTCGCCGAAAGGCCACCGCCGGTGCGACACGAGGTGGGGGCCGGAACAAGTATGTAGTGGAACGGAGAAGAGAGAAATGACGCTAAAAAAAGAAGTTTTGTAAACTTCTAGATGGCGCTCGCGCACCTCGGGCAGACTTATGTCAACAAATATACCTGATAACCTGGCAACAGGGGAAGGAAAGCACTATAAGGGGAAAATAAGGGAAGGTGCAGTGTTGGGCTTTCGGAGGACACGGGGAAAATACTGGAAAAAGCAAAAAAAAAAAACACGTGGCATTCTCGACAGTCGGCTGACTGGCTGGGTATGTACTTTGCGGTGAGGCATGTTCTGCGAAGGAAAGCATCGCACATTTCAGGGAAGTGTGCAGATGCCTCGGCGGAGTCCAAAATGATGAGATGAGAATAGGGAAAGGAGTCACGCTTAAGATGACGAAGAAGCTATTAAATTACGTATTTAATTAAACTTTTTAATTTCAGGGAAGTGTACAGATGCATGAGCAGTGTCCAAAATTATGAGGTGACAAGTAACAAGGTGTGGAGGGACGTTTAAGATTATGAAGATGCTCTCCTGGTCGAGCCGATAAATTATGTATTTAATTCAACTTTATCTTAACGGATAGCACAAAACAGGAAACGAGGTTTAGGTTGCAACCTCTTTAGTTGATTTCTTTCTTGTCTTTTACATTTTATTTCTTCTTTCTTTAATTTGAACCAGCAGTAGTTTAGAGATACAGAGCTGATGATGATTATGGATTTTTATGGCGAAAGTGCATCTGTGGCCAAAGAGAGCCATGACACAAGGTATTTTCTCCTACTCGAGGTGGGGTCAAAGACCCATTTTCCAAGCATTTCATCCTAAATAAGCTCACCATCAGACCAGGGGGAAAGCTTGTACTCATTGCATCACCGGTAAGTACCCGGCGGCACTGGGGATCGAACCCCGCACCTCCCGCATGCGAGGCGTATGCTCAGACCACTGGGCCACCACAGCAGTATACAGTGCTACTAGCTAGCTCGGTAGGCAGCCCAAGATCTTGCGTTTTATTTGTTTTCACCGCGCTGCAGAGTTCATAAAGGAATCAAGACGCTATAATTAAAGTTCCACAAAAAAAAATCACGAGCGGGCATAATATAGCGATTACATTGCAATTTAATTTTCCTTCTTTTTCTCTCCTCCTTGCGTTTTTGTTGTTTCAGGTGCGGTCGGAATCGCGCGTCCATTCAGCGTGGCGGGATATGAGTGCTGAACAGAACTGGAACGAAAATAATCGCGGCAGAGCACCTGTCCTATGGTTTAATTCACAAAGCAGTTTGTTACTGAAATATGTTTCGCAACTACGTGGATTTCGCGCAGGCCACGAGTGTTATTATTGGCTCCTATAGCTCGGGAGCTGTCCAACCACTCGGTGAATTTCCTCGCCTCGGTGAATTCCACCTCTGATAGAAAGGCTGAGAACATCTTCATAAAACCTAGAACAATGCACAGTGCTACTGAGAGCCAAACCTCTGCCTACTCTCTCTGCCCTTTAGAACACAGTACAGCAGGATGCAAAATAGAAAAAAAAACTACTGCTGCAATAGACGAGAATAGCCCATGACTCTCAGAGGGCTGTATCACTCCGTTCACCAAACACAGCATCAAAATTTTCGCGCTTGTAATTTAGCCTTGCGATTAGTGTATTTGCTTGAGAAGAAAAGTTTCATTAACGGGCTTTTTCTCTGCCGTAAAGAGACGGCGTGTGGCGGGCATTAATGTGGGCTGAGCTGCCTCACTGCCTTCTTAGTTTGTCTCCCACTGTATACCATATGCTGACCGAACAGAAACAGAGACTTTTACTGCATCCATTTAATTCATTACCGCTACATCACAAAAAGAGCACATTACACTTTTACTGATGGCAGAGAGCCTCGCACTGTCTTCCACATTACACATCTGCGTGGTTTCCATCTGCGAGACCGACGGGTGGCGGGAAGTTATTCAAACGGTGTATAGTGGGTAATAACTTCACTGGCTGCGTTATATGATGCGCCTCATGAATATCGTCCCTGTTGGCGCTAAATAGAATGATTTGGCCGCTAGACACTGCCCACACACAACGTCTACTTTAGATGCGCCTGGAGATAATGGTCATACACATATATGCCGCGCTGCATAGACGGTTTTGTATGACTCAGTCGTATACACACATTATTTCCTGTATAGACAGACTATGGCATGTGTAGCGCTTGTGCCCACATGTACGGCTCCATCGCGAATAATGACATCCGCTCCAAGCAGTCATCAATATCGACCTCACGCATAAACGAATGCGCCTGAGCGGGTCGCTATACAAGCGTTGTTTTACTAACATGCACCAAAACCAGAGTTAGATAGCACCGGCAAAAACAGCCTCTCGAACGTAAACAGCATGCACAGATGGGCAGGGAGATCAAATATTAACGAGCGCACGAAAACAAAACGCGCAAAGATAAAAAGCAGAGCGTAATGAATCCCGCGGGACATTATATTTCACGCGAGGAAATTATCCGCCTGACCTTAAGCGAGGATCAGTACCGACGCTGCGGAGGCTATTGTGACGTTCGTATATAGCGTGGCGCTCGCTCGCGCTGTTGCTAAGGGGATATTGTGTGCGGTAACCCAATTTCAGCGCAGTGAATCGCGGTTTAGCTCTTTCTGTTGTTCTTCTCGAGATCATCTTCTAAACTCGATATATGCCACGTTGATTGCTACCCAACTATAAACGCAACGGAGAACTTGAATTTAGGGATTGCATGTACTATAACCATTACGAAGGCATATATAATAGCTTCTGGTTTCCTCTGCAGCCCGCTTGGAAATTTAGTTTCTAAGTTGCCTTTGAATGTAGAAGAGGGCGCTTGGATGACAAAAAGAAGAGAGAGAGAAAAAAAAAATGCGTTTCGATTTCGACACTGTCGCATTAGCCGTTTCTGAGAGAATTTTCTATAACCTTAGAAAGCATACACACCGAGTAAAGTGAAACGCGATGCCCCAGGAAGGCACATATACGAAGGAGGAACAGCAATTACCTGCCCCCACGCATATCGGAGGAGAGATCGGCTAGCCGAACGCGTCGACACAATCAATACATGTGCACACACACGCACACGCTTGTTCGGTCCCCCACAACAAGAGCAGCATCAGCAGCAGCGGCGGCCCCAGAAGCAGATCTGGCCGCGCGCACACACGAGAATCACCGCTCCCACAAACAATCTACGGCGACTCTTGCCGGTCGATCGAAGCTTGATTGCTTTACGAGCGCCATTTCCAGATCACGCACTGGCGCATGCGAATAGCCAGACCAGTGCGAGATTTGTTGCCGGGCACCACGCACGGGCAGGACCGTCGCGTTCGTCATTCCCCCCACAAGTATAAGCCACGCGCACGCAATCAAAGACAGAAAGATTCGCCGCCCCCCCAGACACACATGCACACGCACACCCAGATAAAAAAAAAAAACTCCTCCCGTTCCCAAGACAAATCGCCGCAGCGCGTGCAGTCGTCACTTTGTGATGAGTGAGATGGAAATATTTAGCATCCGTGCGGCACGCTTGCATGTTCGTCATGTGTGCGCGGGCAAGCTCGCCTGTGCTGGCGTGCTTTACTCCGTACGTGCGCCGCCCTGCACCGGGCGAAGACCGAAATAGATCGCACGTTCGACTGACCGAGGCGCGCACTCCGTTATATAGTTGCCCAAGCTTTTCTGTTTGCCGCTGGATCCAGGAGGTCCGGGGTCTCCGGGGCCTAATGATCCCGCTAGTGTAATAACGCAACCGCGCGCACGCTGCCTTCCGCAGGGTACGTCGCTACGTAACGGTCCGCCAGTTTAGTTGCCGGCAGCGCATGGTGGCTCAATTCTACGCTGCTCTGCCGGCCCCGTGCCGATATTCTGATGCACGTTGAGTCGAGGCTAGGACCTCCCATAGGGCGTTTCTCGTAGCCATGGATGCTGCTGCAGAATTTTTCTATTTCACACAGCCAATACAGCACTGCTTGATAAAGTTTTTAATGTCAAAGCGAAACTTAAAAGCTTAACTGTTTCATACACTACATTTTTCACCAATCAACTTTAGACCACATTTTCACGTCAAAAGAGCTACAACTGGGGCTAGTTGGAAATGCATCCTTGGAGGTATTGGTGAGCGCTACCAAAATACGGAAAAGGACGAACAGCGCTTGTCTTGTGTGTTCGTCCTTTTCCGTATTTTGGTAGCGCTCACCAATACCTTCAAGGACACATTTTCACGATCACCGATCGAATCAATCAATCAATCAATCAATCAATCAATCAATCAATCAATCAATCAATCAATCAATCAATCAATCAATCAATCAATCAATCAATCAATCAATCAATCAATCAATCAATTCCGTGCAAAGTGCTAAATAGTCTGAAAAATGGAAACCCGGCCAGTGATTAGGTGAGCGCGTTCAGCTTCGTTGTGTTTTCGTATTATGCCGACGCCACTACACTCAAGATTAATTCGAACCCTGCACCAAATTCACGACTGCTTTGATGCGTAAGATTGTTTCGAAATTGTTGTCTTGGGTATCATATCTGATGAACAGAATGAACAGATGCCAGTTGATCGGAAGTTGAACCTGCGCTGAAATGACGCTGTGAGCTGTGTGTGATTCAAGCACAAGTGTGCCTCCGGCTGTTATAAATACTCCAGCGACCAAGTGTGTCACCATGTCGTTTCGGCACTGCAATTAGCATTTGCACAAGAACTTAACTTCGCAGGAAAAAATGACAAGACAATCGGTATATTGAGTGCTAACTCTGAAGCCGTCGCTGATCTTCACAAAAAAAGCTATGAAATTGTGTTAAAACTAAGCCCGATATCAATATGTACTCATCGAAACCTGCTGCATGTGTAAAACTGTATGATTCTGCCTTAATATGGGTAACTAACTCACATTATTAGTTTAAATGAAAAAAATTTTAAAGCAATTCACAATGAGGAAAACATGTTCTTTCTACCAACTCTTAAAAAGAGCAATATTGAAATTAAATTGCCTCATCTGTTTCGTTAAACTGAACATTGCCTGCGATAAAACGTGAGGACGGCAGCATATCTACGATGCATATCAACCAACGTTGCATCGTGTCGTGATATATACATGGCGATTTCGGGGCGAGTTGGCAACTAAGGGCTCTTGAAAATAAACTTAAGTCGCGATAATATATAGCACTTTCAGAATGCATGAATTTATTGCATGAGTACAGACGTTTCTATTGTGTGAACGTAGAAGTCGGAACATTCATTGCTTGGAATTTTGCGAACAAGTGCGGCAGGTTCACGCTGTATACGTATAGCATTTCCTCTGCGCTTACTGTTTTTGTTGTATCCTCTGCGATTACTAGAGAGCACACAACATTCTTCTTCCTCCATCTTCTTGTCCAGCTTGTATAAATGAGGCTGCTGAAACTTGTGGGTGTTCTCCCTTCCTTCGCGTCCTGAACTGTCTCCATGGGCAGCTCCTCCTCCTTAAGATCTCTCCATTGTTATTTGATCATCCCTGGGCCGTCTTCCTTCTGATGTACGTCCCTGACAACCTCATCCCGATATGTTCATGTCTTCTGATCACATCACCGAATCAACCAAACCGAGGTGTACTTAACAGTGCAGCGCCCGCCGCGGTGGCTCAGTGGTTAGAGCGCTCGACTACTGATCCGGAGTTCCCGGGTTCGAACCCGACCGCGGCGGCTGCGTTTTTATGGAGGCAAAGCGCTAAGGCGCCCGTGTGCTGTGCGATGTCAGTGCACGTTAAAGATCCCCAGGTGGTCGAAATTATTCCGGAGCCATCCACTACGGCACCTCTTTCTTCCTTTCTTCTTTCACTCCCTTCTTTATCCCTTCCCTTACGGCGCGGTTCAGGTGTCCAACGAAATATGAGACAGATACTGCGCCATTTCCTTTCCCCCAAAACCAATTTTAATTATATAAGAGTGCAGCGGCCAATGTGGAGCCATCCAGAGAGCATTTTTCGGAAACGTCTATAACGAGCAGCTGTGGAGTCTTTTCAGGCACGTCTGCACCGTTTGCTACGCCGTCCAGAAGAACCGCGCTGCAGTTGCGCTATTCTCAACGCAGTGTCATTCGAAATGTATAGGCGCGCCAGTACTTTAGGCAAATACGGGACCTGGCCTGCTCGATAGCCTTTATGGCATGCGTTGTGGCAATCGCGTGCCCGCCGTGGTGTTCCGTTACCGCAGGCGTCAATCGATTTGTGTGGCTGATGTTCGCAGCAGTGACGCAACATTTTTCCCGTGCACGTATAAGAGTTTGCCCTTTACACTTTTATTCTCGACCACGAATGTTTCGGAGAGTCCGGAGAGCCGATGCATCGTTGCTCCTACGAAGGAATGCCCTGCGTTAAGGTCTGCTTGTTTCTGAGGGCTATAAGGAACGCTGGCTCCGCAAGCTATGCACTCAACTGAAGTGCATCTTCGAGACGCGATTGCCGACAGTGGTTCAGTCAGACTCGCGGCTACTGCAGAACTGAGGCTTGCACCAACGCATTTAATCGCTCCCCCTGGCAGTCGATCAGCCCCCTTATCCGTTCCCTGTTCAGTGCGTGCATTGAGAACAATACGTCTGGCGAAGATGGAGTTGGAAACCGCTTGGAACCGGCGCATGCATCGCGGAGGATCGAATTCGAAAGAGAATTTTGCCGATTGGGTGTCTTTTGCGTCAGTAGTTTCATGAACACGATTCAACGCAAACCTAGGAAAAAAAAAGGTTCAGCGTTTTTTACTATTGAAGTTACTGCAACAGCCTCTCGTTCCCTCATTCATTACTCACATTCCAATAGTAAGGAGTCAGTAAAAGTACTCGGGCGGCGCTTTTGCTCAAGCGCTGCACTGACGCACAGTTCGCCTCTTACTAAATGTAAACGTAACGAACAGAGTTTAAAATCAGAAGCAAGTACTCGTTTGTGTTAACGGGGCGACGCAGGTGCGCAGTAAATTCGATTTATATGTAGCAAAACATTTTTGTTTGAATAATTAATAGGCCATTGCCGTGGCTAAGTACTTATGGTGCTCGAATGCTGACCCGAAATACGCGGGTTCCATCCCGTCCGCGGCGGCCGCATTTCAATGGAGGCGAAATGCTACAGAGGCTCGTTTACTGTGAGATGTCAGTGCACGTTAAATAACCCAGGTGGTCGAAACTGCCCGAAGTCCTCCACTACGGCGTCTCTCATAGCCTGAGTCGCTTTGGGACGTTATTCCACATAAAACCAAAACAATAATTAATTCATCAGGAATTCTCCGGGGCCTAACATCTTGTTCCTTCCCCTGTAGCACTGACACTCTCTCCTACCTTATGACAGTCGCGCCATTTCACTTTAAGCAAGAATACGCCTATAGGGGAGTAAAAATGAAATACGCCAGAGGGAAGCTTACTCCTTTCTGTTTAAAGTGTAAGACGTGACACGTCACATCACATATTCAAAGACAATGGTGCTGACAGTTACAAAAGGACGCGAACAGTATCATCTGGCCGCTCCCTGTGCATGAACAGTATTGTAGAAAGGACAAAGGCAAGGACCTCAATGTAAGGACGAAATTACCTGTACAATATTTTCGAACCTGGTAGCAACAGAAATACCCAAATAATATGGAAAAATCTAAATTAACTGTTAAACCGTTTTCCCCAAAACAAAGGCCCCACCGAAATAACAATAAAAAATGATGTACTACGTGATAAAGAATTAGCTGAAGCCTTTAACCATTTTTTCATAAACGTGGTTTCGAATTCTTGCTCGCTCTCAAGTTCTTGCCCTTTAGCGACGAATGCTGTAGTCAGGAACCCTAACACACTTTTTTTAGATCCAACTTCTGAAAGTGAAATCTACACAGTGTTTGTTTCACTTAGTAACAGCCATGCCACTGACATAGATAATATTCAAATAACCCCAGTTAAATATGCTCTTGACCTAATTTTACCACAACTGAATCACGTGTATAATCTTGCCCTCTAGACAAGCGTCTTCCCTGACAGAATGCAGTTATCTAAAGTTATTGCTGTGTTTAAATCCGGTGACAAAAATTCTTTATCTAACTACCGCCCTATTTCTATTTTGCCGTTTTTTTCAAAAGGCTTAGAAAAGATAATACATCTCCGAATAACAAAGTTCGCCAATAAGTTTAATCTTATCAGTATCTCCCAGTTTGGCTTTCGTAAAGGCCGTTCTACCGAGACTGCTCTTTTAGCTCAAAAAGAAATAATCCTCAAAGCATTTGAAGAGAAATAGCTGCTGGCCTGTATATTGATTTTTCGAAGGCATTCGACTGCCTGCAACACACAACACTACTAAAAAAATTAGAATTGTATGGCATACGAGGAACTGCACTACAACTAATAACGTCATACATGCAAAAACGGAAGTAATGTGTAACAATCGGAAACTACATGTCAACCTACAAAACAATTAATGCAGGCGTACCTCAAGGGAGCATCCTGGGGCCCTTGTTATTTAATTTCTACATCAATGATATCACAAGAATCCCTACAGCAGAAAAATTTGTAATCTATGCTGATGACGCTACTTTGTTGTTTCGAGGCAATAGTTATGACTCCCTGGAAAATAATATTAGGAACTCTCTGAATTATTTACATTCTTGGAGTGTCGCAAATTCGCTGCAGATTAACAGCAAGAAAACAAAAGTCGTTATCTTCACTAAAAGGCAGTCATCAGCGCAACGTATTAATTTAACCTTCGGTGACACAACAATAGAAGTCGTGGATACAATAAAAATACTTGGTGTACATTTTCATAAACACATGTTATGGGACACTCACGTTAACAATATTGTTTCCCGAATTGCCAAAAGCGTCGGCTTACTAGCGAAATTCAAATATTTTCTACCGACCCCAATTAAGTTACTTTTGTTCAATGCATTGTTTCAGCCACATGTAAACTACTGTTTTCTGGTATGGGGAAGCACAACATTTACAAATTTACAACAGATTCACATGCTACAAAAAAAAGCAGTTCGCCTTATCGCAGGGGCAGATCCTTATGCACACACTAGAAGCCTGTTTACGCAATTCAAAGTACTTTCTGTGCATCGGCTTTACTCTTATAATTTAGCCAAAAGATATAAACAGGATGTCCAAAACAATGAGGACCTCATTCAAACCATATCAAGTCTAAGTTTAAGAGAAGGTAGATCAACATCGCGGTCACCTGAAATTTGGAAAATTCCATTCATACGCACAACCATCAGCCGTCAAATGCTCGAATATTCACTTCCAACTTTGTTAAATTATCTCCTTAAACATGATATTAATATCCGAAGTGTTAGCACCCAAACTCTGAAGAATTTTTTTGCACAACAAGAGTGATGGTTATGCTCGCTATAATTGTATAATGATGTTTTTCTTTTCTCAGGTGTATTCTGCTGGTCTTGATGTGATGGGGATATCTTATTGTTGTGTAAAATGCAATTTTTTCTTTTCAGACAAGTAGGTCTTGACTCACTTTCTATGTGTGTATGTCCTCGTGACTATGCTGCTATACATGTAAATGTGCAACTGCTGTATGCCTTGTAAATGGGGGCTCGAACCACGTCAAGTGATATGTTTTCACTTTTGTTCGAGTCCCTTTCTGCCTCGACGGAATAAAGTTCAATTTCAAAGTCAAATGACCTTGGACAAAAGAAGTTCAGGCCTCGTGGCTGAACTGAGATGACAAGTCGGAAATACACCTGTACCTTGTTAGAATGAAGCTGAAGGGGCCCGGTGATTAATATTTTTTTTCGAGCGATGTTTATTGTCTCAGGGCATAAAGGTTATGAGATGAGAGATGAGTAAGATGCTTAAATAAATGAAAAAAGGTGGGCTGATCTAATGAAATCAAGTAGTGAACGATGATATGGACCCTGTGTCCAGGCAATATAGGAATCCGGATTGTCCGGTGAGAGACCCACTGCCGCCAGGTGCCGAATTCTCGTCGGCTTCGTCATAGCCGTAGCTTCCTTATAGCCCGTGTTCACCGAGCTTTCAAGAGCAATCATCATTCCTTCGTTATATCCATTAATCGTTATAAACCGTTTCGTTATAAGACGACGACACATTCCGCGTGGCTTGACCGGCTCGGCCTGCCGTCCGCGGCGCGGGAGCGTGTTTTCCGGGGCCACGGACAAGAAGAGAGGACGCCGAAGCTCGTCTCAGGCATCCAAGAACAATGAGGCTTCATTAGGGTGACGACGCGAGGGGGCAGGAAAAAAGGTGTACGGTTGCGGACGCTGATTGCGGGCTTCGTGTTACGGGACCTATGCCAAGCGCGTCTGTATACACGTAGCCCCCGAACTTTGCCCGACGTCGTTAAAGACACTTCTTTGGCGGAACAATGTCGGCACCCCGCCGCGGCGCAGGTTCCTACCTAGACAGACGTCAAATGAGGCGAAGCTTGAATGTCACTCCGAGCTGCGCGCTGAGCACTTCCGCGTTTGCAAGAACTCGAAGAAAGTTTCCCCGGAGTCTGGCTCGAGGATGCGACGCATGTTTCATCGGCCGTGCCGGGGTTTTAAGTTTATGCCTTCTTGTATGTCGGTGAGGACACGCAAAACAGGAAGCTAACTGAGTTGGATTTGGCTCGTGGTCAGGTTTAAGGCACAAACTTTACAAAGTAACTGCAGATAGAAAAGAAATACAATACACGTGCTGTCTTTCTTCCTCTTCCCGCTCTCTTCGTTAAGTTTTCGTGTTACCAGTCACCTTGACATGACAGGTCTGTTCACGGATGGAGCATGTTTGTTTCTCGTCTGTGTTCGTTTCTTCTCCGCTTTGGAACATAGTCGTCAGCGATCTTTGCGCGCTGTTATTAATTATTAATATGCTTCCAGCATATTTAAATCATATAATCTCATAGAAAGTACTCAAGAGTATCTGCTAAACTACTCTAAATAATTCATTGTAACAGCCGTCGAACGATACCTTCGTTGAACTAGAAGGTATGCTGGTGCTGACAATGGACTTATAATAGACTGCACATTACCAACCAATTACGCGCAGCATATGCCATTTACAATGGGCCCTACATGACAACACCTTGTAAGAGGCAGCTGAGGTGGATTCTCAGGGAATCCTGGATAAGGTCAAAGGAAAAATCCCTCATTCGCCATCGGGACCTCCTGTGTGACGTCACTATACTGCAAGTACGCGTGTCAACGTAAACGTCATTGTTCAACAGAAAACATTGCGAAATGCAAGAACGGTTCTAGTTGGCCTACCTCTTTCTATAGTCGGCCTGCGTATCAATTAAACTGCTTCTTAGAGGAGCGAGCATACATGTTTTTCAAGCGAGGATCATTGAATGAAAGTAAGATTTACCGTTCGAGAATTTCTGAAGAACAATAATAACTGCTGCTGAATAAGTAATGTTCACATTTCATGAGACGTCATAAAGACAAAAGTTTGAAATGTGGTTTATTCTTTGTAGTAGTTAATGCTTCCATGTGCGCTACGTTTAGGCCAGACAGCCTGAGACGGTCGCAGGAAATGACAAGTTCACAGGGCGAAGCGCCGCCATCAATGGTTTCTTTTTTCTTTTGTTAGGTCACACGCCTCCTTCATGAAATTGTTAACTGCGCATATTAGAGTGATGCGTTGCTGGCATTCACAGCTGTCGGCGCTTCTCAGATGTCTCATATTCGTTTAGTTTGCAGACACGGCACACTCGTCGCTAAACGAACATCTTTGAATCTCTTTGTTCTTTTCTATTTGTTAACCTTGCTGGGGTTGCGCTATACTGCACCAATAGTGAAATATCTTCCTCTTTTTTACAGTTAAACTTATGCGGGACACTTTTCGGTCGTAAGCCACCGTCGTACGTTGCAACTGAAAACGCTCCTGGCTGCCCAAAGAGGATGCTGCCCAGGTGGACCGGAAATGGCAGCTATAGCGAAACGATTGAAATGTGGCACCGAAAATGACACCGTGATCGCTGTTTGCAAGTGAATGTTGATGTGGCCTAGCCTCAAGAATCGGCGCACAGAAGGTGCTATGAAGCCCCTCTAGTTTGCTTGCAAAAAAGGGCAGATGGAGAGATGACGCCACCTGCATTTAATTTTTTTACCTTTTCCTACGTGACGAAAGCTCCATTTTCAGCCAAACTAGCCCCATTGTCTTGAGACTGCGGTAGTCCATCGACACAGCCTACCTTCAATTTGTCCTCTGTGTCCCTTTAAGTTTTTGGCCACTGTTTCGAGTACGGAACATCTAGAGTACTTGAACACGATAAGCGGTGTTGCGACTATAGACGAATACAACTCAAGAACGAAGCGGCTTTTCCCCGACAAAGGATCGACCCCCTTCAAGCCAATGGCGTCGACCGATTCTCATGACCCTGCTAGCGTGACAATGCAGGGAGAGGACTGTCCACTTTCATCTGCCACTTCATGCATTCTCACTCTAGCAGGTTTATGAGAATCGGCCGACGCCATTGGCTTGAAGGGGTTACTTTGAAGGGTAAAAGTCACTTCGTTCTTGAGTTGTATCCGACTAAAGTTTTCGCAACTCCAAGAAGGTGAGACTGGCGTGCAGCTGCCGTTTCGAAAGTGCTTTCACCATATACAGCATTCGCCTATCCACACGGTACAGCTGCATCCTAGAAAGTATAACGACCCGCAGAACTCGCTATGGGTGCAAGGTTCGCTTCTCCACGCCCTCACACGCGTTTGCGTGCACTGTGCGCGCCACCGCAGCTGTCCAGCTGCTTGACACGCGGGCTTTGTTCAAGTCGAGTGCGTGGCCTTGAAAAAGTTTTGAAGCCAGCGCCCGCGGGCTGTGCAGCCGTTACGCGCTGCTTGCGCTACTCAGTGTGCGTCGGGAGCAGCTGGCGACAGTCGGGGCCACGCCGTTAGGCGCGCACACTGCCGTCACCGGTTCGCGCGCGACCAGGCAAGCGCTGAAGCATTCGTGCGGCGAGGGTGGCTGTCGGCGGCCGCGGTAGGCACGGCCATAGTTGAGCACGACTTGCCTGCATGCGTTCGAGGGCGTTCGTACACATACTGGCTTGCCATGTGCCAATTTGGAAAGCGCGCTTTCCAATTTGGAAGAGCGGGAGGCGTATTTCAGAGATATTGGGGGGGGGGGGGGGGGGGCGGTGGAGGATGTTGTTATAGGGCAGCTTGTATGAACCCATGAATATACCAGGCTACCCACCGTGGGGGCTCAGTGGCTCTGGAATTCGGCCCTTGGTTATAAGGTCGCCGAATCGAGTACGGGTGCGAGCGCCCAGTGTGCTGTGAGGTGTCAGTGCGCGTCACTGAACTCTAGGTGATAAAAATACAGAAAATAACACAGCGCTCCACTACAGCGTCTCACATGGCCCGCACGTGCGGCTTAGGGGCTTAAAATACCTCACACAAAATGTTCTTCCTCAAGAAGTAGACGCCATATGCTTGAGACATACAACGAGCCTAGCGGTGCAGTCTTTTTGTGAATATACAACTTGTATGTCACCGTGAAAACGTCGAGCGAAGAAGGCTGTTTAAACAAATGTTCGCGCTTATTAGCCCGCGAAGAGAACTCACAGGGAGATTAAAGAAGCAAAAGGTGGCTCGTGTGCAGTCCCCAACTTTCAGCAGTGATTTAGTTCACTCCGCCATGTCGGCATCGCGCACTGACTATGCTGCCCACGGTGTTGCGTAACATGGATGGCTTGAGCGTAACGTCATAGGCAGCACGATGGCGCTGGTGACACAGGTTCACTACTGTTCCTGTATATGCTCCCAATGCTCCCTGCGGGAGCGTATACAGGAACACTAAGGTTCACTGGACAGGCGCGGTAACTGGATTCAGCGAGCGAACGGGCTTTCACCGAGCTCCTTGCCTACCAACCTGGCGGCCAGTGCGACACAGGTGCAGGCCATCTGTAAAGGAACACTCCATTCCGGGAGCCGAAGGCGCGTTCTCCGGCATCCTGCGCATTCGACAAATGGAGGGCAAAAAGCTGCTCGAGTTACTGTATGACAGTACAGCACGTTACAGTATGACTATTAGACACGCCTCTCTTTCCCAAGCGAATACGCTGCGTGCCATGGAATGTCCATCGTTACTCGACTCGCGTCAACACCTCACACCCCGGCCAGACACAACAATTACCCGGGAAAGCGCCTCGCTGCAGTAATACGCGACGTTTCACCCCCACCACGAAAGAGCGTCGCGTTCCGCTCAGCGCAATTCGTTCGCGGTCGGCTACAGCTGCGGAGGTCCGGCGGCGGACATTCGCGTCGCACTCTCCCCCTCCCCTTGCACCCAAGAACAATGGCGACTCGGCTGGCCAGCGCGCAACAGCGCCCGGCGCGACAAAGAGCCCGCATTGTGAGCGGAGAGGAATACTCTCCGGGCCTCTTCGTCGCACTCCATCTGTCGTCCGCCGGCCCGCACTGCCAGGAATAGAGACACCGCTGCACGCGTTTGTCCGCGCGCTACGTTCTCTATCTCGCTCTCAAGCTAGCGCGCTTGTATGTCGCTCACTTTGTATGTATACGTACACAACGTACCCGACCGTGGCGTCGTGTTTGTAGCACGCGCGCGTTGCAACAGCGTGAAAGCATGCGGCTCGGAGGCACGGGAAAGCGAGGCAGGACCCTGTGCGAACGAAGCCAGCAGAGGGCGTCGCCAATTCGCGTCGCGCACGAGGTTCGCCGCCCGTCCCGCTCTCTCTCTCTGCGTGTTTGTGTGTGTTGGAATGTGAGCCGAGCTCTCGCTCGGGCCATTGGATTCGGCCTCGCCAGAATAGCACCGGCGAGTCGCCCGAGCGCCATTTCGGTTCCCCGTCGGCGGCGACAACGCCGCTGCGTCCCGACGCTCTATTGTTGTGTCTCCAGCTGCGTCCTGCGGCCGGGCTGCGTGAGCGCGAGTAACCGGATCGCACGCATCCAACGCGCGCAGAGTCACTCGCCGTTGACGTTGCCCTTGTACGTACAACAAGCGGCTGCCCGACGGCGGCGGCGGCTCGACTGCGGTGTATACTTACAACACGTACGACTGCGTCGCGCTTGTGGACGAGACCATGCATGATAAGGACGAAGGGAACACGCAGTCGCACTGGCATGCGCACGGGGTATGGATGCGCGTTGATCGGGTTACGCATTTTTTTATGCGTGTGTCGGCGGCGCTCCGAACAAAAGACGTGCGTATACCGAGGCAGTCAAAACGCTGGAGCGAAGTGCAGGTGCACGTATGCTCTCACCATGGGCCATATGGCGGCGATCGGGAGGAGTCTTTGGTGTCTGATGTCCTTAGCCTAGCCTTTCCCATCCTTCTCAATGTGATTCAGCTCAGAGCTTTACAGTTTTGTTGTCTTTTGTTAGGTGATAGCAGCATGCATCGATGTACAGCGATGTGCGATGCTGCAATGAGATAACTTCATCCCGGGACGATGCAAGCATCGCATTAGGCGAGTCTGTGTCGAATTAGATTGCATATGCTGCGACGACGGGCGCATTTTTCATAACAAGATTCGGGAAGTACTACGGGAAGAAGCCGACTAATGCTGCGTTTAACTTTATGTTCGTAGCGAATCTATGCAGGAAGGGAAAGAGGAGAGAGGACAGTCCGAGGCACCCCCGCAGGGCTAAGGCTTCAGGGCATCCAAGTCCTGTGAATGCGCCCATGGAAGGTTGCCAATACCGACTCAGACATTTCAACTGTCCCAACGAAGCGGACGCAACGTGCGCCATGGCGCCAAGCATGTGCCGAATACATGCCGGGCACCTGAACTTCGCATAGCACACGGGCGCCTTAGCGCTTTTCCTCCATAAAAACGCAGCCGCCGCGGTTGGCTGCACGTTAAAAATCCCCAGGTGGTCGAAATTATTCCGGAGCCCTCCACTACGGGCACATCTTTTTTCCTTTCTTCTTTCGCTCCCTCCTTAATCCCTTCCCTTACGGCGCGGTTCAGGTGACCAACGATATATGAGACAGATACTGCGCCATTACCTTTCCCCCAAAACCAATTAACCACCGGAACTCCTCTGGAGGCCATTCAAACGGGAACGCATGCCAGAGAGCTCTGTTTACGTAAGAAAATGGAAATACCAACTAGCTCAGCATTCTGTTCAACTCTAACCAGAACGCAGCTCACCAAGGTCTAAGAGTTTTCTCGCTCATAAATACGAAGTTGCTCGACAGAAGTGCTGGAGTGAATGCGTCACTGCTTTTAAACCGTTCAAGGGAAACGTCTTTTGTCGCTGCGGCTAGGTATATATTCAACAACTCTGCGCGAGATCTTCAATGATATCGGATGGTGGCCATCACGTGACGCGCCGAACGCTATGTGAAGAACGAGAAACCCTCACCGCAGCTGCAAGCCTGCCTGCAGCAAACGTAAGGGTGCACAGCGCAGTGCTTGCCACAAGTTCCTGGGAAAGTTATGATTGTGGCAGGCAAGTGGCCAGCCGAACTGTGCTCCCGTGATTCCGTTAGGCTTCGACCGTTCTGTCTGCTTTAAGCAACAAGAGGAAATATCATGCTCACTTTCAGCAGTGTCTAGAACGATAAGCAATAACTGTAAGCTATAATATATTCCACGTCTTATCAGCGTTGCGAAGTGCACGTGCAGGCACGGATCCAAAGCAGCAATGCGTGTATGAGAATGCGCTTCGTGCCAAGTGGCCGCAGTCTCTTTCATGCGTCGGCAAACTCACGGCCGAGGATTCGTTCCGACAGCTCTTACAAAGATTTTTTTATACAGTCTATAGACTGTCCATAGACCTCTGTTTATAAAGTCTATAAGCTGTCTATGTACAAATGCTAGAGAATAGTCTATAGGCAATACAAATCCTATCGACAGTCTGTAAACAATCTATGAATTTATGACCATACAGTTTTCGAAGACTTTTGTCTATAGACAGTCTATATTCTATGAATAGACAAAAATAAATATCTATCAAAAGTTTATAGACTACCTATAGACCATTTTATAAGGGAGCGCGCCCGAATTCGTGACCTCAGTGAGTAACATCTGTTCATGTGACGAATTGCTATCAGACTGCTCAAAGCCAGGCTTTTGAAGTTTTTCCGTTTTAAGGATGTCAGCTGTCGCGGCCCGTTTTCGTGATATAACCTCATATATGCAGCTTAGTATAGATAGACTACATTTGTTGAATTTTTTTAACTCGTCCGGTCATGGTGTCCCAGGAGAAACCTAGGAACCGTCGACGATTTCTGCTGCTTCTCACGCGGCTTGTTTGAATTCCGTCGCGGGTTAACGCACGCACTTTCCAAGCGTGCGCAGTGCTATCCAAAATAGCGGCTTCGTGCAATTGTTTTCCTTGCTGTGTGTAATTCCGCCAATGGCACAAAGAGCCGCTCTGCAGCGCCCTGTGACGCCGGTGGCGAGCCGAGTACCTGGGAGCGTCCATGCAGACTTCGTGGGAGCGTGTGACCTGGGCGAGTGTGTGCGCTGTGGGAACTCGCGGACCGACGGGTTGTGTGGGTGCGTGCAGTGCGCGAAGAAAAGATTGCGCGTTCCAGAGTGTGACTAACACATTTGGTTTACTGCGCATGAACGTTCTTGCTTTAATCTCCTACTAATCCCCCATCCCACAAACCATGCTTTAATTGGTGCCGATAATCTTTTTAAAAAATCTTACGCATTGTCGCTTATTTCAACCTTAATTTACGGTGATTATGGGATTATGTGTGTTAACTGCACATTTGGGTTAAATGGATACAGAAATTTGGTTACAGAACCACAGGAGCCGCTGAAACAGCCGAAGTTGGTGTGAAATACAAGCCGGCCTGCAATACACACTAGCCAGATACGTGGAGCTTCTTAATGCATTACGACCAATGCTCATGCTTTTCTGCGATACACGTCAGGCGCTCACGCTGACAATAAAACATGTGGTCACAGGACGGGCGAAGAAGAGCAGGATTTTTTTTTTTGATATGCAATGCAACAAAAAGAAAAACTTTTGACTGTCATAAACGGAGCAAAATAGAGTGCGAGTCTTTCAGTGATTGAATGCACAGTGCTGTATATTTTTTTTTTCCTGCGGCACTTTCGAATGTGTTATCTTAGGGTTTCTTTTCCTTGTTGCTTCTGAGCAGCTGTCCACAGTACCTGTCTGGCGTTGTGCCGCAGTAATGGCATCAGCAGTTTCAGTACGAGATCACGGGACAGGATAAAACACAGCGCCAGACCTATTACCTAGAGCACGTTAATTTTTAATTGAATAACACATCTCAAGCTAGCTTGTTGTTCACCTAGAATGGAAAACAGCGCAAAAGCACACAGAGACGAGACATGTCTGTGTCTGGTCTCTTTCTATGTCCTCTGTGTGGTCTCGCGCTGTTTTTCATCTTAATTTTTAATTACTCATATTACGATCGTAAACTTGAACGCTATATTGATTACAGGCTCATCCAGTTTACAAATCGAGTCTTACCAGAGTGCAATAGACCTTTGAGAGATTTTGTAGATTGCATTAGCTTGTGCAATCAATACAGTGGCAGGGATAAATATATTAATTGCAGAAAACTGATATGTCCTGGCAAGCCACAGAGAAAGTCGTGGACCATACCTCCTTATTTTGTGCCCGCCTACCCTTAAGTACTGTATTTTGAAAGAAATGATCACGTATGCAAACTGAACAATATTCCAACAGCTGGCCACGTGCTGAAATGAAAAAAGAGGGACACCGAGCCTTGAGCGACCCATCTCGCCGCCCAAAGCACGATGGACAGGAAGGGCCGCTTCAGCCGCAGAGCCCAGGTGACGTCGCAGAAGGCAACAAAATGAAGGGTACAACGTAACCTCTAATCTGCTCACACATGACGGTAAAAATGAAGGTCACAGCGTAACCTGTAAAAGGTGTACGGAATCATCCAAAAACGACCGCGCACAAAATTTAAAAAAATGTTCATTTCTAGTAAGGGTTACCAGGATTAGAGTGTAGTACAGCCAACGTCCTCTGATAATGTGCCGATAACCCTGGTACCGCAACGCAACCGGCGCAGATAGCACAGTGCTGAAAGCCTTATCGCGTGAACTTAACTGATTGCAGGAGACGTTCTAATGAACATCTCCCATATGACACCTCCTCACACCTGTCAGGATGGCCGAGTGGTCTAAGGCGGCAGATTTAAGCTCTGGTCCTCGTAAGAGGGCGTGGGTTCGAGCCCCACTTCTGACACATTTTTTATTTCCAATCGCACCAAGGAATAGTGAGAGCAGCACGTTTGACGAGCTCATAAAAAAAAAATGCTCTTCCCACCTGATCACAGAGTTTTGCGTGAAATCTTTCTAAGCTCCTGATTTTTATTTTTATAAGCGGAGAAAGGGTCGAGGAAAGCCTACAGAGATGTCGCATTTGTAACTTTGCATTGTTATAGGGTCTTGAAAGGCAGGAAATCGTGAAATATCCCAACAAAAAGCAGTAAGATAAATAACCATGCCGGCAGACGGGTTTATGATGGTAGGCTTATGACGGTAGGCGTTTTGTTTCTAGAAGAAAATTGTGAACGGCAGAGCAAACATCCCCATTGTTATGTCCAAGCATAGAAGCGCCAAGGGATAGAACAGCAGAAGATAGGTGCATACTGAGTTTCTGCAATGGAATTTCTAACAGTCACCTCCTTACCGATGAGCAGCGACGACAATAGAGAAGAAGGTGCTCGACTGTTTCCGGCTCAGCACAATACGGACACAACTGGGAGATCTCAAGACCAGGCATGTAGAGGCAAAAATTCAGTTTTGTGTAGCAGTGCCACCCCCTCTTCTTCGGCGTGCCGCCGGCGATGGTCTCGCGGGTCGCCACGCACGAAAAGCAGCGAAGGTATCCGAACACTCTATCGCTTGCTTAGGAAGGCTACTAAAAGACAAATGACTGACGACGCAGGGGCTGCACAGGACTCGAGTGCGGCTACGCCCAACTACGAACCATCCTAGTGTGCTCTACACCTTTCCTGCAACACATGTCATGCTTAAATCTACTCGGGAAGAACATTTACAGTGCAAAAACCCTTAATATACATTCGACAGTGTTTATTCTATAAGGTTACCCTTACAATATGTCCAGTTCGGGGGATATAAAGGCCGCATGCTGCATACGTCCGTCCCGCCATTTGCAAATACGTAAACCGCGTGCACGGGAACATAATCACCGTGCAGCATGAGCGATCGAACCCACCGCGTTTCCGACAAATGTCAGGGGTATTTCTCGCGCCTCGCATATATGTACATCCTGCGCAGCTCAGACACCAATCCGCAAACTTTCTGTGCAAAGCCCTTTGCGCACAGAGCCGTCGACGTGCATTAACGGCACTGCACACGCTTTCAGTGCAGAGCGCTCGCGCTTTTCTTATTGCAGCGCAAAAGTATACTCTCTCTCTGCGATGCGCTCACGCACTGTTTGCCCAGTGCACCCGAGCATGTCGCGTACAACGGGCTAATGAGAACGCGCTCGCTCCTGTATTATACGTTAAGCTGGGCGAAGAGCGCGCTGAACAAGTACCGCAATTCGGGGAGGAAAAAATAAAAGCAAAGAAAAGAGAAAAAAACGTTTCTTTTATCTTTTTTTTCTCGCCGCGGAGCACCGTGGCGGCTGATGAGTACACAGAGCGCGTTATCGAGATGCGGCGGCCACGTGAATATTCATAGCGCTCAGCCGCACAGCAAACGGAGCGGCGCATCAGCCGAGCAACACGCGTGAGTGATCCCCATTAATGACGCCCGCGCATTTCCTCCTCCTCATTTTCCCTATCCTCTCTCCCTATTCCTCTCTCTCGCTTGCCCAAGTTCTTCCCGTTCCCTGGGGAGGGGAGATCCGAGGAAGATCAAAGCTGGGCGCGGAGTCACTTAATCCCATCAGTGGGACCAAACGAACGCAAAACCAGGCGCTAGTTGCATCTTTCTTTATATATATATATATATATATATATATATATATATATATATATATATATATATATATATATATATATATATATATATATATATATATATATATATATATATATATAGAGAGAGAGAGAGAGAGAGAGAGAGAGAGATGCGCCTCTTATGTGCATTGCCTGCTGTTAATGCCTTCTCTGGTGCAGTTGCGGGAACGAGATAACGTTGAAGAGGATGTATGATGAGGAAAATGTTTCTCGTGGAAGGCACGGTGAGGCAAGAACTGGAAGAAGTATGATACGCTGGTGGCGAGGCGAATGAAACTGAGATCAGAGCATGCCGCGAGGTGCTCGGGTAGCTTCGTGACTTTTTCAGTTAATCTTCGAGAAGCATAAATGCTACTTCGGTTGTGCAGCCTGGAGAATGTCCTTATCGCTGAGGGAAAAAATTGTTATATTTGTTTCAATCCGAAACAGCGCCAAAAGCATGCAACTGGTCACCCCGAGTTCCTGCTTTCTGTGCTTGTCCGCGTCCAGTGCGCCCAACTTTCCGCTTGGCTGACTTATATATTTAATACAATATTTGGCGTGAAAAGTTCAATTTTTAGGTTATTGAACTGAAAGGATCAGTAAGAAATTGTTCAGTAATTTTATTACGAGCCGCGGTGGCGTTCATACCATAGGGTCACCCTCACACGCGAGACACCGTGGGACAAAAATTCACGCCTGGAAAATAAAGCTTAATAGAGCAGAATGTTGGGCCACTTGGTGTAGAGACATATTCAGGAAAACTTTGCGCAGATTGACACAGAACGGGAGGAATAAACACGCACACAGACAGACACGAGCGCGCGCGCGTGTGCGTGTTTCTCGTGTGTGTGTGCGTGTTTCTCCCGTTCTGTGTTAGTCTGCTCAAAGTTTTCCTGAATTTGGAAAATAAAGTTGCGGATAGCAATGTGAATGGCTGATTTAGGGCGTCCAGTTATGCACGCGCCTTAAATGGAAGGATATATCAGAACCTGCTCTTATTATTCTATGGACTTAGATGAAATATCAGTGCTTGAAATATTTTCGCGTAATTAAAATTAACATGAGTGGCGAATGGAGGGAGAAGAAGCAACTGAAAAAATCTCAGAAACTTCCAGGATGAACTACCCTGCTTGAGTTCAGGAGAAAGTTGAATACATCCCAGCATGCAATTAAATACCAGAGTAAGTCGGGTTAGTAATAAAAAATTTCTTGGCGTATGGCTTAATGAAAACCTTTCTTGAAACATTCATGTCTCCAAGCTGACTAGATTTAAGCAAAACTGTCGGATGTCTCAATATAATTGCATTGGTAATACCTTTCTTGCTATGTGCTCTTTTCTGTTCAAGGCTTTCTTACTGTATTCTAATCTGAGGAACCATGACAAGTGGCAACATTGAAAAACTTCAATTGCTTCAAAAAGAACACTTCGGGCAATTGAATGATGTTATGCGATACTTTTAAATTTGCCAAACCCAACCCTTCCTCTCTTCAGAAAAGATAGTTTGCTAAACCCTAAGCAGATTACAACTTTCGCTTACTGGAATACGTTACAAAAGTCAATTATATGACACTCCCAAAGATACTCCGACAATGAGATACCCATTCAGCCCAATGAAGAAACCAGTTCTGAGAATTCATGCAAACTGAGCTATACAGAGTTTGAGGTGTCAGGTACCAGTCTCTTTGAATGTGTTTAATTTGGAACTGAATTTACCTTATCCGTGAATTATTTTAAGAAAAAAAAAACAAGAGATATTTCATAGATACTGATCCTCATCTACCATGACCCTTTCGTAAGGTTTTGTTGTCTTTTGGCCTAAATTTGCCATTATTCTTTATTGTTATTTGACCTTTTCTGTCATTTTTTAAGTTGCTACTCCTGGTGCTAGTTGATTACCCAATATCTGTACGGTCTGTGTTTCCCATGCAATGATTATTCAATTGTATTTACATAAACGCTGTCATCACTTTATTACATTTTTTTGCCTTTGTTGTTTCGCTCCAACTGCTTATAATGCAATGCCTGCTCCCGTGCCTTTGTGTAAATATTCTCATACCTTCATTATATATTTTTTTGCATGCATTGTGTACCGCTGCCCCTATTACAGGTGCCCTGTCATTCTCAGATCAATTGGCCTCTTGTCTCCACTCGATCTTTCTCTTCTAGGAGGAAATAAATTTAAACCTATAAATCTTTGCCCGGGAAAGAAATTTATCTTTAGCTACTTGCTGCGGCTTGCAAAGCAAGTCTTTATAATTTTCGGCGATCGAAACGGGTGGCCTTACGTAAAAAGGCTAGCCTTTTCTTTTCGTGCAGGTTCCCTCATATGCGCATTGCCAAATAACATGATGCCTGAGACGATGTGCCACCTATACCACTGCCAGTGTGCAAGTGCGGCGAAGTGACTGCCTGATTAAGGTGGCAGCCTGATTTTCAGTGACACCAATCACCGTCACGTGTTAGTGGCACGAGCCAAATGCCGCAGGCACCCGCATGGGGTAGCCTGCGGCAGGTGCGAGGGCGCTCACATCATCAGTCAGTGCATCAATAACGAGTTTTATGACAGACACGCATGACCTAAAACGACGTCGCTCGCTTTCACGGTAGACAGAGAGGGCTGAAAAAAAAAATAAAGCGAGAAAGAAGAGCACAGTGAAAAGTGCTTCAACCACCGCTCTCACCAAGGTCAAAGTTCGAGCACCAACCTCTTCCCCCACTGCGAACGGTGAACGCGAATGAACCGAACTCTCTCGGCACATTTACCGGCCACGTCCGCCAGATTGGGATCTTCCCAACCGCTCCGCCATCGCAGGGAGGCAAAAAAAAATAATATCTGCCAGCCTCGCTCACTGTCCATTGCAGTGCTGGTATAATACAACGCGTACGCACATCATAAGACATTTCGCATTCGCCGTAATCACCGCAATTCCACGTATATAGCTACGGCGTCGGCATGCGTCGCAGACTCCTCTCCCGTTCTTCTTTTTTGTTTTTTGTTCGTTAGCCGGGCAGGCTCTTTTTTGTTTTCTTCCTAGCTTGTCTGCTTCCTCAGTCACGGTAACACGTTCTCAGATCATCCACCACGCCGAGCCTCAGCACGCGCGCACGGTAGTTAGCACAGCCGTGCTCCGAGCCGAAACATCGCGAGCCGCCACCTCCGACCCCCTCCCCTTTCCCCCACTCCCTCATCGTCCTTCTCGATCTTGTACTGCAGGAGCTATTTTGTACCCTTCGTCCGTTGTCTAATGTTTCGCCAGTGGATCCTTTGCCTGTGTGAGCTTCCCGACGTACTTTCCTGTAGACGCCGACGAGTGTTGCGTCTGTCCTGTTGCGCGCCGGACAAATGCGGTCCGGCCTAAAGAAAAATAGCAGAAAAAAATTACCGCGTGGTTGCACGCTGGCCCGTTTTGCGCCGCGTCTGTGTATAGTTCGGCGCAGTGCAGGTTCAGATGAATGCGTCACGCGGAGCGGCCATAAGGGCTGCTGCCGCGACGAAGCATAGTTCGGTCGGCACTAGTAACTTCGTCATCCGCGTGGTCAACTGCGGATGACGAAGTTCGCCAAGGGTTCGCTAGCGGTGCGCCAAAGGATCACCGGTTGCCCGCAAGCCCACTTACAAGCGAACCGGCGAGACCATGGCGAACACTGTTGGCGAACTGATGAACTTTGTGCGGGACTCAAGTCGAGAGACTGGGTAAAATCCGGATGCGGTTTCCGAAAAGCTGTTGAGTCCAAGCGCCCGATAACAGCTAATGCTACGACAGGTATTCTTATGTTCGTGTTAATTCCTTCATAATGCGTGTTCATCACTGATGACGGTGCAGCCAGGCCTTCAACAATGGCACTACGTGCGATTTGTTCGAATAGAAATTATAACCCACTATATAGCAAAAAATCAAAACAAACAAACGAATTACGCAAAAAGGGCTCCGAAACTATATTCTCAAGCGCAATTTGTCATCGCATGAGTAAGCACGTGACTGCACAACTCGAATGGTTCTCAAGAGATCTCGTTTCCACAACCTTATCGTTGTAAGTTTTTCTGCGTTCCTTCCACGAACTTTCGTGTGCAGTACTAGGCGACTATAAGCACCGACACTCATACCGGCGGAGGAGCTTGCATTTTGTATGGACATTCAACGGACGAAGACGTTCGCGGTGTGATACACATGGGCGTTCGAACGCTTTTGCTACCGCCATTGGGCGGACATAGCGCGCCCTGCTGCTCACCTCGGCAGCGCTGCACGGAACTACAGCGGCGGACCGCACCACGGCAGGGCCAGCGGCGACGGCGGCGGCGGCCAAACCACGCACCCGATGATGAATGGCGCGTGGATAATTTTTCATCTCGTCCACCCCGCCGTCTGGGGCTCACCGCCACGCACGCCAGTCGCGTCCGTCTGCGCGGCCGCCGGGCGAAACAGCCAGCGGGTCACGAGGGGAGGGGGGGGGGGGGGACAGCACAACGATGCTGCGTGCGTTTGGTCGGTTTTGGCATAGCGCGTTGCGCGGGGCCACTGTTTCTGGCAGCAGAAGGGTATGTGTGTGTTCGCATACCACCTTGAAGGGGCCTCCGCAGCACCCCACCCCACCCCCCCTCCTGCACCCCGCTTTGACTCCCCCGCCTGCATTTCCCAACTTTGTGCTAGGTACGCTGTTGATAGAGTATTGCTTTCATTTTTATTTTTTAACTGAGACAGCCATTACGCATAGGGGCTCGCATGTGCGTGTGTACGTGCCAGCGTGTGTGCGCATGCCCAGCTTGAAAGTCCCTTCTTACATAACGCGCTCTCTCCTTTGCCCAGGCTTTGTAAATGTCATCGCTTTCGTAAGGAGGCTTGTTTTTCTTAATTTTTTGCGTTTTTCCGCCAAGAGAGCACTTATGCACATAGCAACCCTCAACCTCCGCTGAAGCGCTGCCGCTCTGTGGCATTACCGCCACATTGTTTGACTGTGCGGATGTCCGCTACACTTACAGCTGCCCCTTCTTTGCGAAGCCAGAATGAAAACGTTAACAGTAATATATTGGCGCGTGGAAAAATTGCCAGAAATTGTCCATTTATTTACTCTGGTTGTTGTCCTACAGTGAAGTGACGTGGAAATCATTTCCCACTGCCTTCTTATGCTTGCTATGAGTCTATTTGGTTGTCGACAGTATGCAGTCGAACCTCGTTATTACGAAACGGTTTACAATGAAATAATGAATATAATGAAGGAATGTCGATTCCCCTATGAAGCTCGGTCAATTCGGGCTATAATGAAGCTGCGGATATACCAAAGTAATCGACGGGCTTCTTCAACTTCGTTATGACGGGGTTCAACTTTAGTTTAACTTTTAGTTTAACTTTGATTTAAGTTTAGCATGAAGTGCACTGAAGATAAGGCGTGGCACACTCTATGACGGTTCATAGATGGTGATAGACTAACAGTGGGTTTTGTCAGGGCCTTTTCCCTGTTGAAAAGTGCCCCCGCCTTCGCCAGCTTCTGTTCATCCAGCTTGGCGGCGCGCATGGTCTCCCTGGCTGTTTTGCCGCCTTGAGGGGCGTCCGCCATTAGCTTCCTTCTTTAGCTAGACTGCGCGCTCAGCTTCCTTCGTCGCTACTGAAGCTGGTACTGCAGTAGCGAGTGAAAAAAAAAAAAATGGCGGAAAGCAGACCTCAAAAGCGCCATTTTGCCAAAATTATGTAATCGCATGCTTTTAGGAAACTCAAGGTTAATTTTAGCCCTTCAAGCAGCAGGTCGCTGACAATTTTTAACCGAAAGTAAAAATTCATGTGGTAGGAGGTTAGGACAGGAACTAGTGCTCACTTGCAAGGGAAGGGAAGCGCAGCATGGGGCGGCAGAAAGTTAGGTGGGCGGATGAGATGGAGAAGTTTGCGGGGACAGGGTGGCCGCAGCTGGCACAGGACAGGGTAAATGGGAGAGATATGCGAGAAGCGTTTGTCCCGCAGTGGGTGTAATCGGGCTGATAATGACGATGATGGCTAAGGTTTTGTCGCAGTTTTTACTACCTGTACCGTTGTACCGATAGTCTCACCTATGATTTCTGGAATTGGAATTGGAGGTGACACCTAAGCTCCGCCTTAAAGGTATGACATGATGGTGTTAATTGGCCAATGCCCAAGTATGAGGGCCTGGTCATTCTCTATTTCACAGAACCGTGATAGCCCTCATACCCTTCCTGGCGCAGTGGTGCAGCGGTTAAGCGATGCGCCACTGCCCTGCGATGGCAGGTGCTCTCAGTCGTGGACCTTGTGCGACCCAGATTATCTTCCCGAGCGACCAATCATTAATTTAACCGCCACTAGCCGGGGTGGCAAGTTTGCTCACATTTCGATGGGCACGTTGTGATGACGCCAGAAGGTCACGTGGCACAGGTGGCCCACCTAGGATGCTTCTCTGGGCTTTTTTGTGTGTGGATTTTTCGCACACGGTCAACAACACCGACAACGGACACCCACAACGCATGCCGACGACGCCGGCCGACTTTTCTGCAGCACGGGCTCCTTAACGCTGAAGCGTAAAAAATAAAGAAGAAAAACGTTCCTTTTCATAAGCCGCTCGTCCACATTGCCTGTGATGAACATGGTGTCATGTACACTGCCTGTCGTGAACATGCCATTCGAAATTTGTATGTCGTAATTTTTGTGAGCCATGCCGTCATAAATGACATTTCCAGACTCTTGGTGAGCGCGGGAAAAACACACCGCCTCACTTTACACACTTTTCTTAAGAAAACTAAAAGTAGTAATAAGAAAACATTCCTTTAAACACCTGTGAAACCTAGCGAAGGAGCTCTAAATCCATCTCGCAGTTTTTTTGCAGTAGGATGAAACCTACGAGCACGACGCAACTGTTTCGAGACTTCTTACGTTGGCTTGCGAGCGGATGAGAACAAGGAGCTCGCGGAAGCCGTCGCCTCGCGTTCGTAGCTTCCACTTCACTGCAAGGAATCTGGATGCAGTATAGATTACGTATGAGTTTGTCGAAGCAAACGGACGAGGAATCAAAAAACATTTAGTGTGTCTTAATGCCCTTGCCAATACCTCTATCACTGTCTTCGCCCCTGGCTATAAGGATGAGTCCTACGTGCTGCTTCGAATGGCAAACGCAAGCAGTTGGAGATTCAACGTACGCCTGCTCCTGGCTGCAAGGCTATGCTCGGAAACAACTCAAGAACGGAGCGCCTTTTTCCCTTCAAAGGACCCCCTTCCAGCCAATGGCGTCGGCCGATTCTCATGATCCTGCCAGCGTAGCAATGCCGGGAGCGGTGCCACAATGCAGAGAGGGGTCTATCCCCGACCATAGAGGGAAAGGATTATCTCGTTTCATCTACCACTGCCAGCTTTGTCGCACTACCAGGGTGATATGTATCGGCCGACGCCATTGGCGGGAAGGGGGTTCCTTGACGTGGAAAAGCCGCTTCGTTCTTGAGTTGTATCCGACTCATGATAGCATCGCCCTACGGCAGTAAGTGTTATAGAAATCGGCCATAAACCAGCCCGTATAGCAATGTTTTCGCACACCTATTTTAATAAAATAGCATTCTTCAACAATGTTATAAGTGTTTCTATCGTGTATCTGACATATTTGATATCCTTAATTTGATACTGCTCAGTGTTTCTTTTTCGTATCTTGGATTTGTGGTTTTTATAGCGTTCACAGTGATTAGGACATACCAATGCTTATATTATTTCTCAATTTTATGTCGTTTGGTAATGTCATTACTTATAGTTTGTTCTTTTTTTGTTAGCATTTCTGGCGTCTCCATTTATCACTTGTATTTTGAATTGTGTGTGTTGCAGCTGTGCTTTGTTGAGCGCCATGTAGCCACTTCAAGTGTTTTTCTAATATTGCGTAAAAAGGAGCAGCCGGCGCCACAATCAGGCACCAACATTTCCTCTTGAGTTCCATCATCATCATCATCATCATCATCATCATCATCATTAGCAGCAGTAGCAGCAGCAAGCAAGCAGCAAGCAAGCAGCAAGCAAGCAGCAGCCTGACTACGCCTACTACAGGAAAAGGCCTGCTCTCTGAACTAAAAATTCCGAGAAAGGGTGAGGCAAAGAAGCAAATGAAAATACAAGACAATTCGATTTTTGTTTCTGAAAATAAAATGACACTGTGCATCTGATGCTCATATAAGTACAGCGTTAGAGTTACGTGCAGCTCCGCGTGTCCTCTTACCTCTTTGTCAACGCCAGCTCTTCCAAATCGCCATGTACACTGTAGGGATGAAGAGAGGGGAGAATCAAAATGAAAATTAGACAGAAAATTGCTCCCGACCATGATTAGGCAGCGGCGGAATAAAACAAAGCACGAGAGAAAACAAAGTTTCGTAATCTGCCAGCTTCAATCTTCCAGATGTCATTCGCCTCGCGAAATTCATTACGCGCATTAGAGCGCGCTACGTGGGCAGGACGACGTTGTTATACACGGCGGCACAATCGATATCTCCGCGGACAGTGGGCGGCCATTGCCGAGATCCAGTCGGGTTTCCTTTTTTATTTTGCTTGTTCCTCTACCCGCTATATTTTCGTGCAGTCCCCCCTTTTTTTTCTAACTCCTTTATATAAGCTTTTCGCCTTGCTTCGGCTCCCTTTCCGCGGTTGGGTTGGGTCTCTGTGATCGGGTCGTCCCGAGACTAGACGCCACGTCAGCTCCCCCTGGCGTCCGCGCGCGCGGCGCCATCAGCGAAAAAGCTCGGCAAACAGGGCCCGTGACTCGATACGGAGGACACGCCCTCATCTGCCTGAAAACATGACCGCAGCTTCATCTCACCCTCTTCGAATTTGACTTGTTTTATTTCGCGTCTTCCACGTTCCCCCCAGTTGCCGTCCGTGTTTGGACGTCTATCAGAATACGCCTTACTTTGGGAGGATATATATATATATATATATATATATATATATATATATATATATATATATATATATTAAGCAAGCCAACAGTCACCGAAACCAAGGTGCATAGGAGAATGTTTCTATTTTTTTTAAATTTGTAGTGCCAGTCAATTGGTTTAAAGAAATTTACTTATAAACAGCAAAAAAAACAACCATGCCGCCGGTGGGAACCAAACCCACGACCTCCGAATATCGCGTCCGGTGCTCTACCAACTGAACTACGGCGACGGCTGTCCAATCTGCTGCTTTCGTGGGTATTTATGTTTTTGCGTGTTTTTGCGTGCGTTTGATTAATCTAAAGCAAACATGGCTAAGCTGTAAGGAAACGCGAACCTCCGAAAACTTCGGGACTGACGTTTACAATATGAAGGGATTTGCTTAAAAGGAAGAATCAACGCGAACTCGACAACTTAGTACAAGCAGGTGATGCGGGAGAACCGCAGATTGACAGACACGCTCGGCAATGACGGTGTGATGTTGAGATTTTTCTATAAATAGTTAAGATGGGCGTTAAAAAAAGGGAATAACTTGTTTCTTTGCCGGAGTACAAAATATCGTTGTGCGTTGTTCGTTTTCCTTGCCGACGTGTTGTGTAAGCGTCGGTTCGAAATCGAATGCGGGTGGTTTTGCCAGGCCGATTCGATCTCAAATTTCATGAGAAGAGAGTGACATTAAACTGCACGTAGCAGCAGATGATGACATGGCATGCTAGTATCATTGCATTAAAACTGGCAGTGTGAAAGAGTATTGCTTTTCTTGCTTTTTCTGTCGTTTATCGGAAGCATCGCACTGCAGCTCACACAGGAAATGTATAACAAAGACGAAGCCGTAATGATTGACCAGTTGCAAAACATTTCTTGCACACACACACACACACACACACACACACACACACACACACACACACACACACACACACACACACACACACACACACACACACACACACACACACACACACACACACACACACACACACACACACACACACACACACACACACACACACACACACACACACACACACACAGGCACGCACGCCCGCACGCACACAGAGAGAGACGCACGCTCGCACGCAAACACAGAAAATTACTTTTCGAAAGTACTCAAGTCAGATTACTAATTACTAAGCAGCACTCTAGAAAATGTGATCAAATTTTATTTCAAATTACCCCTCGCAAAACGCAGTGATATTGCATTATAATTACTTCCGAAAAGTAATGAAGGATAATTAATTTTAAATACCTTTCTAACTTTGACAATAGAAGCAAGCATACCGGTCGTAGTCCCCGCAAACATTAGATTTCTTCATCGCACCGCCACTGTGCTTCTTTATTGGGCGCCTAGAATTTTGCCTCTCTTTACGAAAAGAGTGCCCTAGACCATGCAGTAAAGCCGCTCTGGTGGCGTAGATGAGTGTGACATCACTCTTCTTCCAGTGATGAGATTCAGTGTTCGATGAGTCACGTGGTGCCGTCCTCCTGACTTCGAAGAATTCGTGCAACGACTGCTTGTCCACGCTCATCGCCTAAAATATACAACTGGCAGATTCATGCCTTCCCTTAGGGCGCGGTTCAGGTGTCCAACGATATATGAGACAGATACTGCGCCATTTCCTTTCCCCCAATACCTATTATTATTATTATTATTATTATTATTATTATTATTATTATTATTATTATTATTATTATTATTATTATTATTATTATTATTATTATTATTGTTATTATTATTATTATTATTATTATCATCATCATCAGGTGGGGTGCGGACAAGGTGCCATTTCTGTTTCTCAAGTTGCTCGTCCCAGATTCATGCCTGAGAACATAACTTTCACGTCGTGGTGACATTACCGCCTCTGTTGTTCTTTAGCTCCAAACATGGCCTGAAATCCGGCCACAGAAGTTCGTTTTCCCGAAAACTGGTTTGCCACTGGAGCGACGTGCACAAAAGTAAACAGTTGAACGTGAATGACTCACTTAGGCGCTCGTAGTGCGCCTGCGCGCCGGAGCACTACGGCATGTCATTGTCACAGAACTCTCCTGGCGGACGATCTTGGGGAGCGTAGGTACAGTTTTTGCCAAAATTAGCCACGCTAGATGGTTTGCTTCTCAGTCGTATATTGAAGATATTATGCCAGCGTTCAAGCTCTAACTCTGCACGGTAAGGAGAACCCTTGCCCTCACCTTCCGAGTGCTTTTTGATCTTTAGGGAAGCCGTGAGGGCTCTACCATTGGAATGAGAAGCAAACCATGCAGCCCGCTGCATGGTTTGCATGCGAGCGCATGTAGTGTTGGAAGATGCGTAGCAGCTGCTTACTATAGTCGAGTACAACTCAAGGCTGAAGCGGCATATGCCCCTCAAAGAAGCCTCTCTAGCCAATGGCGTCGACCGATTCTTCCCGTCTCCATCTTGACCTTTGTACCTGCTAGCGTGAAATCACAGGGAGTGGTAGATGAAAGAGAGATAACCGCGACTTCATCGGATTAACCGCGGTTTCATAAAAATCGGTGGACGCCGTTAGCTGGAGGGCCTCCTTTGAGGGACACCTGCCGCTTAGTTCTTGAGTTGTATCTGGCTATAGTCGCCAAGCAGGTGGCTGATGCCCGCGCGCTCATCGCCGCTCGTGCGCATGTGTCGCTTCATTGGACTGCTGGCCCATGCTTGCAGAGCGTTTCAGTTACTTCCGAGGCGCCCGATTCGGCAAACGCGAGGCAAACGCGAGGGGCGGTCAAAAAAGAGAAGCAAATAAGGAAGCAATTACTCCTTAACATTCACCCAAGCGCAGCCATACAGCTACAAAGGTTGTGCAGATTCCACAGAAACATGCGTACTTCAAAAAAAAAAATCGTGCTGGTCCGGGGATCCACTCAGGAGCCACCACCTGCCCGTAGTATCGTCGCTCTACCAATTAAGCTAACCAGGACGGCCAGCAGATGGCAGGGCGAGACGCAATTAATCAGCAACTCGAAGTCGGAGCGGTGTTGGTTTTAAGGTTTAGGGGAATCCCCCAAGGTGAAGAAGATTTGTAATAATGGAGTAATTACTACCCCGTTGTTACTTCGAGCTGTTGATGAGTTCTTTCTTGCCCTACCATCTGCTAGCCGTCTTGGTTAGCTTAGTTGGTAGTGCGACTGCACCGGACCGGTTGTGGTTCTGGGTTCGATTCCTGGTCGATGACGAGTTTCGTACGCTCTAACCAGTGTGTCTTAACAGACGTACTGGTTCACCTGTCGCTACTGCAAGCGATCCTTCGAAAGAAGTTCGTTTCAGATTATCACTGCGGTCTTGGGCAAGTCCGGATTGATCTACGGCTCTCTGACTGCGAGAAACTACGCAGAAACTACGAAATTTCTGTGAAAGATATATGTAGTTTTCCTCTGTAACTGCATGGCAGCGTTTGGGTGGATGCTAATTAATGACGACTCCGTTAATAGAAATATACGCTATAATTTGGGGATCCCTTATATTTTGGATCAAGAAGAAGGTGAGGTTCATTTTCAACAAACGCATTTTCGTAGTTATTTCACTGCCGCGAAATTGCAGGGCCAAATTGAGTCATTAATTTCTTAGAATATTACTCATATATGCCGGAAGTTCAGGGAATGGCTAAAATTAAAAATAGTGTTCCCGATAGTCAGTCGGATACAACTCAAGAACGAAGCAACAAACTACCCTCAAACGAGCCCCTGCAGCCCGACATCCACTTCACCTATCCCTTACCCCCCTCCCCTTTTCCGATAAAAAAGGAATTGACTCGGGCCCCTCTGGAATAAAATCTCCGGCTATGTGCCTGATGCCAAAAGTCTATATTACGCAACCCTCGCCATCACTGCCATCGTCAAACTGCACTTCTGTGATCTGAACAGACTGTTTTAACATTCCCTATTAAAAAACCGCAACAAAGCGAGAGATTTATTTCGCACATTAAGATCTGAAGACGGCTCTCTATATCAAGAAATAAACGCCATCCACTGTCCTGTTGAGTGACGAAAACTGAGTTTTAGCATTCGCCTTCTTCGGCACATTCAGATGAATGCAGTTATCACCCCGTCCCGCCTCTTCCTCTATCGCTATCGATCGGACCCTTCCTGTCCCAACTGCCCCTGCATCTATGCGGACCTGGCCCATTGCCTCTTCTATTGCCCGGCTGCTCAGCAGTCGGGTTCCTTCCCCCCACCCTTTCTATCCATCACCACCTGGCTCGACTGGCTTGGCGCTGAAGGGGAAGAAGAACAGCGGCTTCTGGTCGCCCAGGCGGTCGACATGCTCGGCCTATAACTTATGGTCGAATAAAAGTCTTTACTACTACTAGCATAGCGGAGATGTACTAGCGAAGACCTAAGCCAAACCAGATCAGCCGACTGCGCATGCCAGTTGCCAGGTGTTACCGCACACCTACCACCGCGCATGCGCCGCAGGCAGCCGGCTCGTTCAGGATACTCGCGTACGCTGGTACGTCTACCACTGCGCTTAAGCTAGACTTTTTTTAGCATACCGCAGACGTATTAGCGGAGACGTATACCGGTTTACCGGACCCCTCTCGCGCATGCGCAGAGGCATTGTTGGGGTGAGGGGGAGCCACTGCGCATGGGCAGCCGGCGTCCGATAAACCGGCATACGTCTCCGGTAGTACGCCTCCGGTATGCTAAAAACGTCTCTTTTCAGCATACCGGAGACGTATACCGATTTACCGGACGCCGGCTGCGCATGCGCAGTGACATGGTTGGGGGAAGCCGGCTGGTGTCCGGTAAACCGGTATACGTCACCGCTAATACGTCTCCGGTATGCTAAAAACGTCTTCTCTCGAAAAAGGCGTTAGTTCGACCACCGAAATAAGACGCACAGGGCATTTAGTATATTCGCTTAAAGAGCGTGAAGAGGCCTCGTACACGTTTGTAACATGCATGCGAATCAACGGTGGTGTCAGCCGCATGCCACACAGCATGGCGCACGACGTCCGCGCACGGGTCTTGGATAAAGCGTGCAGATATGCGTGTCCCGCAGCAAGCAAGAAGCGCCGTCGCACGCGTACATGAGGAGCGAGATTGTTATTTACCCGCGGTGATGGATCCGGCGAGACCGGGAAAAGCCGATTCGCGCGGGACATGTGTTTGCCTTGGAGGCGATGCCCCGAGAAGGACCGTTGTGAAAACAGACGCCCTGCTCCTCCTCTTCCCTCTGCTCTCTTCCTCCCACACAGAGAGTGGGGGTGGGAGGCGTGTACAGTGTGTGCATGTGTGCGGCCGGCGTTGATATTTGCGTCCGCTTTTCGCTCGACCCGAACGCAAACAAAGAACCCCCTTCCAGGCAAGGCGGAGGTGTTCCCTCACCTCCCATTTCGATGTGGCGCTTGCACGCACGCCGGCGGGCGACCCATGCCATTCTTTCTCTGCCTGCATGCTAAGCCTAAGGGCGTACACGAGTATGATCGTTCTTTAAGGAGTAGTGTATGCAGGTATGTGTGTTGTGTGTGGTTACTGCGGCGGTGAAAAAAAACAAACATTTTTTTATGCGCAAATCGTAGAAGTTATTATGCAAGAGCATAAGAAACTCTCCGGGCCATTTGGCGCTATCGCCATGGCGTGTCACACTGGATGACGTCGTAAGTGACACGTGAGGATAGAAGCATGTCATCTAATCACACATCATGACTGAGAGAGCGTGATGTAACGTACCGGCGACGTCATCAAACAGGAGGAGACGTCACTAACCGGAAGTGAGGACCGGAGGTGACGTGACCAAATCCCAAGTGACGACTGGAAGTCACCGAACCAGGAGTGTTCCGACAATGCCCCGACGGGCTCCTTGTCCTATCACAACCGTCCGATAATTTTTTTGAAGCTAAAACGAGCAGTAGATTCCAGGGCTTTTGAAGTTGCGACAAACACTCAGGGTCTCCGTACTCCGCTTTTGCCTGTCGCTTCTGTCGTCAAACATCTGCTCAGGGGTCACAGGGAATAGTGGAACATTTTTGTTGACGCACAGTTTCTTTTTTACTCGTACAGGGGAGCACTTACGGAACTCCTGAACAACAACAGGTCTTGAAAGGTGATGACTAAGGTTATCCTCGGCCAATAGAGGAGGGTTTCACAGGTGTTTCACTACACGGCTGATGAGCGAACCGTACGGTTTGAGGTCATTTGACCGGGGTTGTACGTCTACGCACAGACCTAGGAAGCAAAAAAAAAAAAGGAACAGCTGATTTCCACGTAACTCTCAGGTTCCTCTGAGAATGGTAGTAGTGCGAATCCGGGTATTCGTATTTTACTAAGTAGCTTTCCTTTTGAAGAACGACTCCTGAAATGTTTTCAGGCAGACAAAGCTTTAGAGACAAACGGCAGTGCGTTCAGAAGGACTCATCAGAACTGAGTAGAAGGAGGATAGGCCGTATTCAATGAATCAGACTGGGCTGTACATAGGGCGTCTGCATACAATACACGTATGCATGGGTCGCTTAATCAGAAACGTCTTGAGCGAGCTAACATCGGGAAGCAAGGCAACCGCCCCGCCTTCTACCACTGACTTCTGCACGTCACTGCCTGCGGCTTTCATTCGACACTATGGCCAGCTGGCTGTAGTCACATGTTTTAGTACGAAATCACTATTCCGATGGGTAAATTAACCCAGAGAAAGATCCTGCGATGTTTGTGGGTTTGTGCCAAGTGAAGTAAATAAATTGAAATAAACCGAATAAATATCTGCGACGGGGATTCCAAATCGCGGCGGCGCGAAACAGCTCAGCTTCGCTGGCCCCTGCGCGGGAGCACTAAGCTATATCGCTGCAGCCGATCACGCCTCGTGTTAAACTGCAACACACTCTCGCGCTGTGCACTGCACATCATCATCTTCATCAACTAATACTACTGTCAAACTAATATTCGCGCTTCGAGCTATATATGTGGCGGTAGTGAGAGAGAGAGTGAGATGTGCGCTGCATGCGTTGGCGTGGACAACGTACAAAAACAAGGCACTAGACAAATACGCGTTAGCAACATTGCTGTAGAAACGAGGCACTGAAGCATCGGCCACTGGCGTACATTGGGTAAATTGGCATTGACGATGAAAAACTTGAAGATGTGCATAAATGGATCCCTGGGTCAGTGGACACCTCAATCGCGCTTTCACGGGTGTGGCGGCGGTGCCCACTTGCAAAAAACTGTGCTCTCGCACAATATTATGTGCTTGGCTATTTATTTATTTTTATTTATTTATTTAGAACATACTGCAGGCCTACAGTAGGCCCAAGCAGGAGCTAAGCCGTGAGCAATTCTTTTTTTTTTTTTTCAAAGAAGAAACGGCATGCTGACTGCAAGACAAGGACAAGGAAATAGGGGCTCTCTTTGGGGACAGTTCTGAGTGCATCGATAACCTTACTCGAAACAGCGGAAGCAGCGAAGCTGTTGTGAACCACAGCGTGACAACCGGCGTTGGCGCAACACATCACGTCACCATCTCTTGATCACTTAACCGGTGACGTCACCGGGAGCAGTCTCAGCTCGCGCCGCACAGGTGCTGCTGGACTATCTTCACTTTATCGCAGAGAACAAAAGCTTAAATTGCAAAAAGCAGCAACAGCTGCCCTGGTCAAACGCATTAATCATAAAACATGATCGCAGCTGGCAGCAACAATCCCTCGTCTATCACCGCGGTGGTTTTCTGACTGTGGCCCACGGCCTTGAACTGAACCCAAGGTTGAGCCCTTGAGGCTAAAAACAAGGTCGCGGGTTCGATCGCGGCTTTGGCGGCCCCAGCGGCTGCATCTCGACGCACTGCTTTGAACCGTAAAAATCTATACATTAATTAATCCATCAATACCCCTGTCTAGGTAAAGAACACCGTCATGCGATAAAAGTGGCCGTGAAGATTAACAGTGTTCAGCTGGCTCAGGAGAAAGACGCCTCACTTAAATAAACACCACCCTTAAAAAATGAACTGCAAAACTGCTTGAACAATCAAGTAAAAAGTAAAAGTGATACCATCGAACAGGACTATCAAGACTAAAATGAATGGTCGAATGGCTAAAATAAGAAGATAAAAAACAAAATACGGCGAGATTCGGTTTCGCTTTGAACGTTGCTAAAGAACGAACGCGTACGCCGAACTGTACACCGTCTCTCTACATATTTACGGAACAAGGGGATTCTTTCCACTATCTCGGCATAGCCCATTGCACACGCTAGGGCTCGCCCCCTGTATACACACATTATGCTGTGGCGAACGTTATATCAGGCACACACGGCTGCACACTTTCGATAGAATCAGTCCACATAGCAAACATCATGGCCCCGCATCTGTCTGCGATATGGGAGCGATGTGCCATCGATTGCTCTTTTCTCTTTTTAGTGAAATACGCTGCCAAATGGAGGCTTCGACCCAGGCGCCTGAAATTCTGGCCAGGAAATGTATATGCGACTGAGCGAAGCAGTAGTAGGCTAAAGGCCACGACCGTGGCGAAATTTACTGTCTCAGAGAACGCTTGGAATAGTATTCAATGACTTACATTCCCCTAAACAAATGAGTTAGCTGACCGTTTCACTTTTCGAAACATGTTCTTCTTTAGCTCTTCCTCGTATTTTCCGGGGTCTGCAAATACGAAGAGTTGCAAAATTGCAGGGATCGAAAACGACCACTCATTGATCATTCGACTTGCGAAACGACTCGCCGCAGGCCGAACTTTGAATACCGGCCACTTTAATCGTTACGAAATTTATAGTTGTGGAGATTGCTGCGTCGTCCCTAAGCCGCATGAAACTTGCTGCCTTACGTATACGCTCAAAAGTTGGGTTTGGTTTGGCTTATGGGAGTTTAACGTCCCAAAGCGACTCAGCCTGTGAGGGACGCCATAGTGAAGGGCTCCATAAATTTCGACCAACTGGGGTTCTTTAACGTGCACTGACATCGCATAGTACACGGGCTTCTAGCAGTTCGCCTCCATCGAAATGCGACCGCAGCGGCAAGAATCGAACCCGCGTCTTTCGGGTCAGCAGCCGAGCACCATATAACCACTGAGCCACCACGGTGGCTTTCAAATCTGCACCGCATCCTTCGATACATGTAGCGGAGCTCTCAAGGATGCCCTTCGCGAGCACGGACATGCTAGCGTTGAGGTCGGTGCGCAAGTAATAGTCTATTTTAAGGCGAAAGCCTTTAATGGTTCATACTCGCGGTGACCGTCCGTCCGTTACATCCAAAGCCTGGAACAGTGACAGCTGTTACCCTCCCCCGCACCGGCGCACACCCACCTCGCCCCTCGGCGAGAGATGGCGGCGCTGAAGCGCATGCGCAGCAGCGCATAGCAACATTGACGTCACCTGCACCGGCAGGCGGAGCGAGTACGCGCTCCTTCGACGGCGCACCTTCGCCAGACGTGTCGTTGCAGTGGAGTGAGTGAGTCGGATGGCTCCCAAGCGGTCCAGTGATTCTGCACCAAGCGGTTCGGACAAGCGCAGGAAGGCGGATTCCCCAAACACCAAACGGCGGAAGATCAATGAACGAACGGCCACAGGCTTTCGCCGAACACACTTTAAAATTTCCAAAGTGTCCTCATAATTTTTTGGCCCTTATGTGTCAGGTAACTCGTTGAGGTCTCGAAGGTGTGAACCTTTTAGTGCGCTTTTTGAAACCTGACATTTAAATGCGCTTTCGTAACCAGTATCCTTGTAATCGCTACACTGGTCAGCATCATTTTGGACTTTATTTACTATGATGGCATGTCTTTAAAGCAAGATGACTTGGTCATGACTTTGAAGCAAGATGCCTTTGAAGCAAGTGAAGCAAGGTGACTCAGCAGACTATTGATCTGTCAGCCCCGATGTGAAAGCTAGGGAAACGCCTTAACTTGGAAAATGTAAAAGACCTCGATGGGAAGCATCATTGTGACAAGTTTTGCATGGTTACCGCTGCCGGAGTCAGCAAACAAACGGCGCTGACAGAAGAATCCACAGGGACACCTAATCTCATTCTGGGTGGTCTAAAATGACGCCACTTCCAGTCCGGTAACGTCACTTCTCTCCAACGCAGGCGGGAATTTTATGACAGACGACGTACTTCAGTCCCGTCAGATTTCTGATTCTATCGCATTAAAAAGGAACCAAATAAGAAAGGTGGAGGTGGCGTTGGTAGAAGTAGCGTTAATAAGTGGCTCTGGGAAAATTGAAAAGGATAGTGCACTATGCCCTTCGACTGGCGTCAAATGGGCCACAATCGCTGTCGCGTGCAGATGGGAGTACGGTATCTTTTTATCCCTTTCTTCTTTCACTCCCTACGTTATCCCTTACATTGCGGCGCGCTTGAGGTTTCCACCGAGATGTGAGACAGTTACTGCGCCAATTAGGAGCGAAACGAAGAGAATAGGCACAACGAGCACTTCAGACTGGCACTGCCAGCTTACACTTCAAAAGATGGTGTGATAGAGCGCGATACGTTATGGTGTAGCACGATACATTATAGTATGGTATGGTATGCTGTATGCCATGGTATAGTATGGCGTGCTGTGTGTTATAGTGTTTTGGTATATGGTATGGCACGGCATGGTAGGCTATGGTGTGGTATGGTATGGTATGATATGGTAGGCTACGGAATAGTATGGTATGGTGTGGAGGGTCTAGGTTCCAAAGTGGGACCTAACCAAAGGTCACGACAGACAAAATACACCACTCAAGAGCCTAACGGCATCAGGGTGGAGTATGCAGTTTTGAAGATTACAAGAATGAGCAAACCACCGGATGGAAAGGGGATGGCGGCAGCTTCAATGAGCGGTCACCCGTCGCAGTGGCTTAATTAGTGCCCATGGTGTTGGGATGCTGAGCAGGATCGAAATCCGGCCGCAGCGGCCCCAGAGCTGGCGTGGTCTTGGGCCCCTCTCGAAAAAAAAAAAATTCTGGCCACGTGCCTGATACTTTACCACACTTTGCCACAGGACACCATACAATACCATATCATACCATACCACGCCATTATATACCATATCATACCATGCCATACCATGCCATACCATATCATACCATGACATACCATATCATACCCCATACCATACCAATCATATCATACAATATCATACCAGACAATATCATACCATACCATATTATACCGTATCATACCATATCACACCACGCCATACCATATCATTCTATACCATATCATATCATACCATACCATACCATACAATATCATACCATACCATATCATACCATACCTTACCACACATTACCATACCATGCGATACGATACCATACCAACCGTACCATACCACATCATACCATACCATACCTAATGAACCACAACCAAACAGCCTTGAACCATACGGCGCACAATTAGCGTTACATTTACTGAAGCTGGGATGGTACTCCTGCCTTGAGCCTATGACTTTGTTAGCGCCGCTGCGCGCCTCGCGACGAACGACATAGTCGATCATTCACTGCGTGTACACCACCGAAGCAAAATCGACGTTTCAGGTTGCCTAAGACAGTTTGGTAAGCAACATGAACAGGCCCGAATACATAGAAGCGGGTGCACCCACTATTACTCAAAAGCTAACCAAAGCTAACCAAAGACTGTGCGAGTTTTTTTTTCCTTGTAATAACCTGCACTGCCTTGCATGATTGTATGCCTTCAACCTTCAATAGTGCAAGCTTTTATTCTGATGTTCAAACACGCCTATTTTACGCGCTTATGGAGATATACTACCTATTAGTTGATAACATGCTGTGCTTGCAGAGTTCAAACCTGCGTGCACAAAGCTTCTTCGATTCAAGCGTACCAGAAGCATGGAAGTTTTAACAAAGTACTGTTCCAAACAAAGGTCAGGTCGAAAACGAAGAATTATTCGCTGATTAGTTCGTAGCCCGTTGTTTACGCATTTACTGACGTAATTATTGACGAAGTCAAGTCAAGCTAGACTTCATTAAATCGAAGCAGCAGCTCGTTTTTCAGAAACTGCACTCGACCATAAACTACATTTATACAAACGACCAGGGAATCGAGAAATGGGCATAATATAATGTGGCACTGTGCATATCCTTCATACAACGCCATAATAAAGAAAGGAATATGATTCAGTTTAAACATCAGCAGTCATGCAAGCATCGTGAAAAATGTATTAAAACTTGTCGGTGACTCGGCGTTCGTATTTAAGTTTTAATATGATTGTCCCCGACCAGACGACGTGTCGTCTAACTCTCGACTTCATCGTGCAAACAATGTTCTATGAAAGCATGGATATATATATTTAAAAATTTCTGCAGCATAACAAGCAGTGTGCTCAGAAGGAGTGAGGAAGTTAGTCAAGAAAAGAGAGAAAAGTAAAGAGATACAACTGTGAAGGTGACCAGAAATAAAGTGAATTACTGAATAGCTGCTTAGCATGAAAATATCATCGCTTCGAAAATATGCTGCCACACAGGGTTCAAATGAATTGCCTATATATGTATATAACAAATAGAACATTTAGTTGCCTTACATGCACCTACGAAGAATAGTATGGGCTAATAAAAAGAATGAAAAATAACATCGCCCGGCCCGCACACACTTACCTACAAGGAGTGCAATAGGCAAGAAAAAGAACTAAAAAGAAAATTTCCCGGCCCGCACCTCCAGGGGACACTCACTTGCTGTATTAATCGACTAGCTGATGTTACAATACGTAAAAAGCTTCCGCGAAGTGTACTCATTAGAACGATTGCGAACAGATGAGCGCTACATTCTTTTGAGTGTTCGCGTCGGAATCCTGTCCAATAACACCTTGTAGTGTTACTTCATTGTAAGTCTTCAGTTTCTTTTGCAGACATGAAGCCTCCCATTGTTTTATTCTTTTCTTTATTTAAGACACTAATATTCTGACAACTTCTGTATGTTTAATGCGCTTACGTGTTTCTCCATCTTTCCACTTCCCTGTTTTGCGCGTGGCTGCGTCGAACCCATACACCGAAAGAGGCGAATTCCAAGCTATACTACCGGTCACCAGTTAAACAAGTATAGACACATTCACTTTTCTTGTGTGTTTGCTTCTTTCAAACGACGCGTCAGACATTAGTATAAATGAATCATCCCTTGCTGCTACTCTCCGGCTGCATAACTTACAATTAATTTCTAGATGAAATAGAAACCTATTTCGGTTGTTGAAACCGAAACCGAAACAGCATAGGAAGAGAAATTCAATTATTAATTATTTAGCCATCGTAGGAAAACACCACGTGCTCATATACGCATTTTAATCTCAAATTCATCATTGCAGATGAGAAAAGATGCAATTAAAATTGGGTGCCTGGTAGTCAACTTAACAGTCACGTGGAGTTATTAATCGCACCCAGTTATTTTTCACAAGTAATTCGTCTGCCTATAGTTTGCATTGAATGCGTTGCAATACCGAAGCTTCCAGTGCAGCCAAGAGAGAGAGGAATGAAGCGAGAGAAATGGAGAGGGAAGCTGAGGAGACGAGTGGCGCCCTCTCTCGCTATGCAGATGGTTCGCGGAGTGACCCCATCTTCTTCGCCGTCTCGCCCATTCGATGCCCGCCGGGAATTCCGGCGGCGGTGCGTATCTCATCGGTAATGACGTCATTTGCCTGCGATCCTGCTCCGCTCCCCACAATGTACCCACCGCCCGATGGGAGCGCGGTTTCCGAGACAGCCGCAGCCTTCGTGTTGCTATCGCTTTTTGTTGCTTCTACGTGAGCTGCGCAGTCTGTTCCTTTGATCTGGCGGCTTTGCGGGCGGAGCAAGAAACCCACCGTGATGGTTCAGCGCCTATGGGCATCCTGCTGCTCCCGGGTATGAGACCGGAGGTTCGATTCCCGACCCCCGCGGTCCCATTTTAATGGGAACGAAATGCGAAAAAAGCCGGTGTAGGGAGATCGTCGCTGCATGCGTTAAAGAAAACTTCAGGTGGCCTGATTTATTCCGCATTCCACCTGCTTCACGCCGTAGCTCGCATTCCAGGTCTCGAATTCAGGGATGTCGAAATAATCTTCTCTGCTTGTAATTTCAGGGCGCCAAGAAAAAAAAAAAAACAACGGTCGCTAGTGCGGTACAACAGGGTGGACAACGCTGAGCGGGAACATTTGAGCACGTGGTTCTGGGGCTCACGCAGCGCCAAATGTGGGCGCACACTCTCATGGTGCCTGGGTCCTCTCATACCGTGTGGCCATGCTGTCTATGTGAACCTCAAAACCACGCTCTTGAGTGTTCCCACTAGTGATGTGTGGTGCGCCCTATACGTTGTGGCGTCTGCTGTCCTACGTCATCGAAATAAGCGATGGCAGGACGCGTAAGTTATTTTAACGCCACAGAGCCTAAGACTTATGTTCTCGTAGACAGCGTACCCGAGATGTTCCTTCAAAAAATTCTTTTATTTGATGGAATGCGCTGCGTGGACTAGACAGCACGACACGAACGAATCAAGCAGGACACAACCCTTACAAAAATTGCCTATGGAGAGTCTATAGACTTCATATAGACTCTATTGCCTTCCTATAGATATTTCTTTTTGTCTATTTATTGTCTATGGACTATCTATAGACAAGTCTACTAAAAGTGCATGGCCATAAATCTATATATTGTCTATAGACTGTGTAGAGGGTTTCTATTGCCTGTAGGCTGTTCTCTAGCGTTTGTCTATAGAGAGTCTATAGATTTTATAGACAAAGTCTATGAATAGTCTATAGACTGTCTAAAGAAATTTTTTTTAAGGGAAACTCCCTTCCACAGCGTTATACGACTGAGAAAATTTGTCGCACCTGTCATTGCTGCAGTCATTGTGTTTGTGGCTGCAGAGTGGCTCGTGTGATAATATTGGCCTTTATTTTACTGGGGGTCCTCCCTAAATTTAAGTTCAGAGTCCACACTAAAACTAAGTTCAGACTTCACAAGAGTGAGCACAACGCAAACGATCGACATTCACGAATCTATTTCTGACCGTCGAAAATGAGTGAGCAGTCTTGACGCACATAGAAATTCGACACGAGCGCATTTTTGAAGGGGTGTTGTTTATTAACCCAATTTTTGGCACATCATAAGATGTCATCATGATCCATGACTACAGCGCGACGAACAGGACATCGAACTGTGGTGTGTCTCTGCGTGCCTCCTTCTTCTATGACCAGTTTGTCGCGCTGTAGTCATAGGACATCGTCACAAACTCGCCCAACAAATTATCTTGTCGACCATAATCAATATGCTCACAGATTCCTGCTCGGGGTGCTCGCAGTTTTCTGCGATTTATTCATGATTCATTGCTCATTTTTGCTATTTATTTTTTGGTGTAGAACTTGATAAACATTTACAACTTTACAATCATATCCGATTTATTTCGCGAAAGATGGATTATGGTATAACAAAAATAATTAAAGTTCGCCCATAGTTTAGTGTATCTACACTCATTTCTCCCTGTAACGCGTTTATTCACAACCACATTCAATATTGCATTTCATCTTGCGGAAATACGGCTTCGCATTTATCTTTCCTGTAAATCATTAAAAATAAATATATACGCATCACAGCAAACAGTACACGGTCAGAAAATGTCCTTTCCATACCAAACAATTCTGGACAAAAGCATTCTTGAGCGGGAGACCATTTATGAGAGCAATTTTTTTCATACAATGTAAGATTTCACAATACCAATCAATGTATCTGCAGATCACCCAACGGCAGTCCGGAATTTTTTTTTATTAACGGTTTTACTATCGTCAAAAGTGTTCCCTGGTGGTTCTCTATGGCAATCTTAACTGTTCGATGCGATCGATGGAAACACCATTACCTTCAATATTTACATACCACTATCTTGCAATTTTTCAATTTTCAAAATTTGTGTCCGAGAATGTTGGGCATGTCTGCTCCGACCACACAATATTCTATCTGTTCCCAAACTAATTCAATGTCCTCCTCGTATCCATATGTATAAATCTGTCAAAGAACACCAGTTCTGTACTACCAAAAGTGACCAAATACCTCATCGCAACGAAACTCAGTTTGGTTGCGTTCTTACAGCCAAAACCAAACACAAATTACGGCAAACAAACTGCTAAATTCTGCCATCACTCATTCGAGTTTATTACCAGTTAGTGTTAAACAATAACTAAGCATTTAAACCTTCAAACCCGCTCCCCATCAGCTTTTACAGTCATCCTAATCATTATATGCGTTGTATACCTGTTTTGTATTATTATACATATAATTAACAACATACACACACATATATATATATATATATATATATATATATATATATATATATATATATATATATATATATATATATATATATATATATATATGTTGCTCATTGTGCGGCTAAATGTTTTTGATTGTTCTCTACCAAACTGAAATGCTTGTATTTTTTCACAAGTATTACTTAGCGCCCCCTGCTGATGTTAATTACTGTATAGTTTTTCGCAACCGCTAATTGTATGTTTTTTACTGTAGTTTTTATAGAAGTCCCCCCCCCCCCCCCCTTTCCACAGTCCTACAATTTGTGACCTCCTTCTGCATACACGTATTATGCAACCTGTACTTCGCTAAAGTGCAAAAAAATTGACTCAGTTTGAAAGACGCACCGCATTGGTTTTAGATGGCAGTCTTAACGGTGCGAGCGCAGACCATTCCCATCAGTACGTTTGTAACAGTACCTGATAATATTACACAGTTACGCCACAATTAAAAGTGATACCCAAGAAAGTCGGACTTGTCCCTCGATTAAGCCTACAAGCCGCGCGCGGCAATTCGTATGGGTTTAAACTCATACTGCGTTTTGGTTTATTTCTGGTAAGAACAACGAGGGGGTTAAAGGTGCACTAAAGAGGAATCTGAACTCGTATTTTTACCGCGGAAACTCGATCTAAACGTTCCAGGCATTCTTAGAAACTACGAATTATTGTCCTGTGCGGCCGATTGCCCTAATTTAAATCGGATTAACCGTCCCGGCTCCCGCCTTTTTTTTTTTTTAACTCCACGCTGAAGGTAGGAGGAGTCAACCAACGCGTGGAGTGCCTTTCAGCCAGTCCCGCGGCGGCTTGCCGCTCTGCCATCGGCGGAGTGATACGTAAATCAAAGCGTCCACGTGTTTTTATTTCCGTGGGCCTAATTTGCGGCTATGTTGTCCGCGACTGAAACTATTTATTCACAGAAACCTAAAAAACTAAATAAAAGCGAAAGCGAAGCCGCCACGGGACTGGCTGAAAGGCAATCCACGCGTTGGTTGACTCCGCCTACCTTCAGCGTGGAGAAAAGAAAAAAAAAAAGGCGGCAGCCGGTACGTTTAATTCGACTTAAACTAGGGAAGTGCACCTTTAAGCAGTGCGAGCAGTGCCGAAGCCGGATCACCGAGTCGTAACAAGAACAGACGAGGAACAGTTGCTGCCATTTTACAAACACATACACATTTATTTCAACATCGATGATGTCAGGAGTGTACTTAAAAAAAGCCTATAACTAGCTTGATATAGGGATACATCCCTACATACTGATAAAGCGGCAGAAACAGCGCACGGACAAAATGCCATCAACAATAAAATGTCTACATAGCTGCAGATTCTCTTGCAAGTCACAACAGGTCAGAATGGTAAGGAATTCATAACGGTGAACAAAACACGATAAAATTTATGAACACAGGAAAGGAAAAAAAAAGTAGGTGCAAAAAGGTACCAAGCTTTTTGGAGAACGTGCGCAGCACGCGAAACTGCATAATCAGGCGCTCAAGACTCCCGATGCGAATTAAGCAGGTTTGCAATTATATACGCAAGCATTTGATGGCCGCAGTTCATGCGAGAGGATGTGACGTAGGAGATGTCATTGTTACTAAGACACATCCGTAGCACTATGCTCGTTTTTAATTGCAACAGCTTGTTTACTTATATAACACAAAACATGTAGACAAGCATTCAAAGCATCGCCTACAGAACTTTGTCTCAACCGATAGTTTCTAGCAGCTGATGTACTCAACGGAGGCTATCTACTCCTGCGGATGTTATTGCTCCCTTTTCTTCATCTTTCTCTTCTTGCGAGATCAGCTGGATAACATGGGGAGCCTGTACTCTTATACTTACGCAGCCACGCGTGCAGTATACGACATGCGAGGCCATATATAAGGTGTTCAGTTCGCGCTTTTCAACGGATACTGAGTACTAATTCCTTTCGGCCTGTATCAAAATGTTACCGCATTATGATGAGAAATACGTTACTACCACTGCAAACTGAGACTTCCTAAGGTATAGAAGGCCATGCAATAAAACACGGGACTTAACTGCTTTACGACGACACATAGTTACAGATCTCTGAGGTTAGTCTACATTAAAGTTTGCTTGAAACACTGATCATGGAGTCCTTGGTGTAGACGCCATGAGTTTAAATCTAGTGGCCAGAAAATTTTTAAATGCAATTTTCGCGGCAATGAATGCGTCTTTTCTGAGGCCGGACAAGACGCAGAAAGAGTCACAAAAGCGATCTTTAGCGAGAAGAAAAATTGGATATAGTAGCTCTCAGTGTTCCTTTAAGGGCACGACTGATCTTTGCTGTTATCCCGGTTGTCCGAAGATGGATTGTTACACAAGTGAGCTCTGTAGTGTGGACGCAAAAGTGTTTCTGCGAAGTGCAGAAGCAAAACTCAGACCGCAAAGCTCTACCTTGAAGCTTTACAAAATCCATTCCTACAATAAAAACATGAATGGAGAATGTTGGTTAGTATGACTTGCGCTTTCTGTTTCAAGCCAAATAGCTTCAAGCTATATATATATATATATATATATATATATATATATATATATATATATATATATATATATATATATATATATAGCTACTGTAGCTACTATAACTATATATAGCTACGTCCGCCGCTACGGATGAGGGTGGCGCTGGTGAACACTCTCAAGGTTCGCTTACACTCAATAAACATAAATACCCACGAGAGCAGCAGATTGGACAGCCGTTGCCGTAGCTCAGTTGGTAGAGCACCGGACGCGGTATTCAGAGGTCGTGGGTTCGGATCCCACCAATGGCATGGTTGTTTTTCTGCTGCTTTATAAGTAATTTTCTTCAAACCAGTTGACTGGCACTACAAATTAAAAAAAATAGAAACATTCTCCTATGCACCTTGGTTTCGGTGACTGTTGGCTTGCTTAATATATATATATATATATATATATATATATATATATATATATATATATATATATATATATATATATATATATATATATACCAAAAGTGATTTCTGGCAGCTGATTTGGTCAATATAATATAAAATCATCAAAAATTGAAAAACTAAACATTAAATTAAAAATTAAAAAAACATTAAAAACACGACGTTTCGGCTGGAGGACCAGCATTTTTCGAGTGTTTCGACTCGAAAAAGGATGGTCCTCAAGCCGAAACGTCGTGAATCTTGTTATGTTTTTCAATTTTTGGTGATTATATATATATATATATATATATATATATATATATATATATATATATATATATATATATATATATTGCTTCAAAAATACTTCTTTCCGGATCCAGAAATACGCACGTCTCGAAGAAGAGGGCCGCACGACCGAAAACGGTGATTTATTCCCAGATATATACACACACGAGTCGTCCAGAAGACGCGTCCATACAATGTACGATCATTCACGACAAATACCTTTTTCCGGTCGAAACGTTGAATGAATGCGTTAAGTGTTTCAATGTGAATCCTCCAAGTTATTATATTTCTGATCAGTTGCCTTGAACACTTTCATATCCCTTCCATATATATATCCAGAGAGGCGGTTTGCGTGATGGCCGGCACTTGCCTTCCAGTATCGATTGACACAACAACCCGGACCTGCCGAATGACCAGTACAGGCGGTGAACAAGGCACCCCCGACCTCCGCTGAACACTCACATGATTTATTAGCCAAGCGAGGAACATTTACTGCGCTCGCAGAGAGTGACATGTCTAGCTCCATCGTTCTGGCCATCGATTACACGCACCGAGCTTTATTCATAACTTTCCCAGCTGAGGCTCAGTCGCAGTCAAAAGCGAGGCGTATATGCCAAGCATCCAAGCAAAATATGAGCTCAAATATATGTTTAGTCCTATATACATGCCCCACAGCTGTCCCCACATGCACTGTGGGGTAGTGCTCTATCGACGAAACTTGGTTGTACGGGTTGTTTTTCCTGCATGTGTTGATTTTTTCGGCCAAGGATACGAAACATTGGTGTGCTCTTCGTGATTACCTCTTTGATTAAGCGGCGCTTTGAGATTGACGCAAAAGAAGAAAAAAGAACGAGAGATGGAGGATTGGTCGGCAAGATTTAAGGCCATTTGCTGAAAGGAGGAGGGAACATTTGACATGAAGCATTGTGAAATACACTTGCGTGCGCAGTCCTCCGAAAAGCCTCTCGTGAATAGGCCAGGAAGCGCCTTTCGTTGTACTTCTCAGTTTCTCGCCTCTAAATATTTGCCTCAGGTGTCGTCACCGCCAGGACATAGTGAGGTGTAGAGGGCGCTGCACCAAAGGTCGCCACACAGTAGCTTTTTTACAAGGCACGAAATGTAGATGGTTTCACGATGTTCACTGCCTAAGTTTCCGTGACACTTGGCTCGTGGCGCGTGCCGTCGTTTAGTCGGCAGGAGAGCAAATACCGTAGCGGAGAAAAGGTGTCCGCAGCAGTATATACTCAGAACTCCGCAAACGTCGCCTACATGAAGTCGTGAACATCCCGAGTTGCATACGTGGAGCGAATGGAAGCTTCAACGGCAATATGATGTGGACGTGCTATGCCACGATGCTGAGGAGATTAATGATTAGGGAGTGCGCGCCCTCGAAGAATAAGCCGTCAGAGGGAAGAGACAGGAGAACGACGATGGCGCCCCTTTGCTCGTGAACTCAACGCCAACCTGTTCGGCCTTGAATACGCTGCGAATTTTAGTGGAAGCAGTACGAATAAAACCGTCTTATTCACCAGTAACATCATAGCGCTGAAATTGGCAGCATCTTTTACGTTGTATCTGGTAAATTTTCCTTGCTCTTTTATTCACCGGAGCGTTATCTAAACTTTCAATGCCCAAAATATGAAGGAAATAAAAAGAAGAATGACCTTAATATTACGCTTGCTAATGTATACCTTCATTCAAAACCCGACAAAAAAAAATTGGTAGCGCCGATGAATTCTGAGAAATGGATATGTCGCCATTTGGAAACAATGAAATTTTTATAACATTTTGTGCAACTAGTCCCAGTTGTGCGAAATAACATTACGAAGACCTCGATCCAACTCAGAGGCCTTGGGACATTAGGTAACGCTTTAGACAAGAAAATGATTCCCTATTTTTCGCGCCAAATTTGTCCGAAATTAAGACACGAGGAGTTGTCGAACGCCGGCGGAAGGTCGCACATTCGCGCTACCATTTTCTTCGCACAGCTTCCACACAATGACAATAGAGATATTGATAAGAAATTTGTATGCAAGCTCCATGAGTAAAGAGCACACGCGTACAAACGATATGTCGCGAATTCGCTACACTGGGCTTTAAAGGGTTAGGGGGGCAATGACGAAAACTGCATCTAATTTTTGTTCTTAGCAAAAATCTAGTCTATGACTGTTTGTGGCTATTTTGACATTTGTCCAGCAGCAAGAAAACCAGAGACGCAAAATTGAATTTAAAAATGAAAGATTTTTTTTACGGCATTGCATTCAAACTCATGACGTTCGCACCAAAAAGGACTGCGTGATCCACGCCTGGAAGTGAATGGCGGTGTACATATCCTCGAAGATCCGCCCCGCAATACACCGCGTTCACGCCATATAGTTTGCTTGCAGAAACAGGCTGACGGTGGTCACACCTGTATTTCATTCTTGACCTTTTCCAGCTTATAGAAGCTCCGCCACCAGTGAAAAATAGCGCCTTTTTAATTACAGACTGGTAACCTATCGATAATGCAGATTTCGATTTCCCTCAATCTCGCTTTGATCTATCTAGATAGATAGATAGATCTATCTATCTAGATAGATAGATAAGATAAGTTGGAGTTTATAATCCTAACCGCAAAACAAATATGAATGGAAATAGAGAAGTCACACAGGCAGTGTGGAGACAGGAATAAGCGGAACAGGAATAATTAAGCAGATACCTCAATACTTCGAAGGCCTAGGACCACAGAACCAAATGCTCACACACCAACCCACGTGTGCATGGCTCCACTCCATTCAGAAAGTGAGCCGACAAAACGCAGTGATGCGGATTCTTCACTCTTCTTCGACGATTAAAAATTGGCTAGCGGGTATAGACGCAGTGCGATTTCTCTCACGATTTATCCCTAAGTTTTCACTGGGGTCCTAATTTAATCTTCACTCACACGTGCTCAGACTTTCGCCTCGCAACGCACGAGACGGAGAGAGGCGCCAGCAAGAAAAAAAAAGAATAAGAAGTGTCGATAGTAGAGCAAAACAGAAGCGAAAAAAAAACAAACGACAAATAAAGTAAGTGCAAGCTTGGACAAGACACGGACGCTCGATTGCGTTAGCCGGGATTCCAGGCAGACCATAGAAGCACTGCCGAAGCGGCACTGCATATGTGTGAGTGTGTTTGCTTTTGTTGTGTCGGCGGCACGGGCATGCAGCAGACACATCTCCGCCAGCCGCTTCTTTTACCGCGGGCGCCGCCGTGGCGCGATACACAAGAGAACACCGATTTGGCATTCTCCTTGGTCGGTGTATGAAAGAGAACACAGGGCGGCTGTCCAGCCACGGAGTGCTAGAGAGGGAAGAAGGGGAAGGGGGAGGTGGTGTTGTTGCCGATGATGCCACCGCGCCGCCGCTCTTCTCGTGTAGTGCGCGGCGAAACAGCCCGAATCGGCACATCGCACTCAGCTCGCCCTCCTTTCCCCCTCTGCATCCCCCGTGTCTCTGTTCCCAAGCTCAGAGCATTCGCTCCAATGCGCTTTCCCCGCTCGCCGAACGAAGCGTGTGTGTTGGTTGCGCACCTGCCTCCTCGTCCTCGACGCTGCCTTGATAGCCCATAGCGTGGCGCGCAATTTCCTTTTGTAGTGCAACGCCGCCAAAGCCACCGCCGGCGCCTATACAGCCCTCTGTAGACCACATGCGCCGCCGTGGACCCAACAGGGCTATCGCTTTTCGGCCCGACAACAGTACATGGATGGATGCAGTGAACGGCGATGGCGATGCTGCTCCTGCTGCGAAACACACCGAGCGGGAAAAGGAACAAGAAGTGAAAAGACCGCGTGTACGGTGGGCCTCGGTGCATCATCTGACTTTTTTGGCGGCTAGCGCGCTTCGAGCAGTTCGTTCGCGTAGGAACTCGGAGGCAATATCCCCCCCTCTCTGTGGCACTCGCCTACGCGGCTCGCGCAATCAGCCCTGCGCTTCTCTGGGTGTTCCTTTTGTGAACCTCCCCGTAGTCTTTCTGCCTCCATCCGCAAGGCCGAAAGAGACCGCCTGTGTTCGTATATTCCTTGAGTGCGTAGTGTTTCTTTGCTGTTTTACGAATTAACCTCTGCGTTTCTCACTGGAGGGAGGTAATGATGTCTAAATGATGTAATTTAGATTTAGACCACAATGCGGGCATCATGAAGGACGTACAAGTTTTGGCCGAAAGAGACCAGAGGGAGTATTCTATAAGCTATCCATTTTCCGTTGTCCATTTCGCGTCCATTCGGTACTCTGTCCGTGGTCACTCATATGTGTATCCGCAGCCCTCAAGCGTCCGGTGCAAGCTACCCGGCCATTGGGTGGTTGACGACCAGACCTCATCACTGGCTGCATATCGCAGCCAATGGCAGCCAGTGGTCAGGCCCGGTTGTCTGCTGTTGACCGAGCGCTGCGATGCACCTCCCCATTGGCTGCATATTTCATCCAGTTTCGGACAATGGCAACGTCACGGCGCCAACCAACCAATGGCCGGGTCGCGTGCCCCAGACGCTTGAAAGCCACCGGTATATCTGGGTAACCACTGACATGAACACGAAATGGACAATGGAAAATGAACTGATTATCGAATATGGCCCCAGGCCAAATAGTTACCTTTGCAACCCCGAGGTTACCGCACAGCTGAAGTTGCGGACCTTAGGAGAGGACCGAAAACTTATATTCTCACACCTCCAAACCTTCCGAGTTTTAGGGATTCCGTAGGTGTCCGTTTACGTGGCTCACAACAAGGCCCAGTGGCCATAAGAATTTTGACGAAAGATGCGTAGGTAGTCGTTTGAAACCATGGCTTCGTTCCCTCATTGCCTGTCGGTCGTTGAGCGTAGCTTTACTTTATAGTTTTCAGCTTCGTTTTGGCCTACCTATTCGAAGCCCTGGTTGTGAAAGATGTGGCTGCGAATAGACCATCGTATATCTTCTGTGTGAGTGTCCTGCTTTGGCGACCGAAACACGTACGTTACGTTGTGCCCTGGTCAGCGTCGATCCTGGATGCGATCCTGGGACCGTGGCCGCAGCAATCGACTGCCCTCAAGGACTACAATGCACTGTTTAGCTTCCTGAGAGCGGCTGGCTTGAGGAACCAATTGCGACTGTGCCCCTCGTCTTCTCTCTCTTTTCTTTCTCAATCCCATCCTCCCTACTCCCCAGTGCAGGGGTAGCCAACCAGAACACCCTTCTGCTTAACATCCCTGCCTTTCCTCTTCCTCTTTATCTCTCTCTCTCTCTAGCAGCGGTCGAGTGTGCTCGCGTGTTATGTCAAGTCGGCGAGCGAGGCTGCATAAAATATATCAATTCAGTTCAATTAAGCTGAACTGTCTTTTATTTCCCAGAATGTCCTTGTCGGTTTTCTGGGCTGAAAGGTCCGAACAGACAGCTTGACGGGGCTAAGTAGCCGTTAGAAGGCGTAACAACACACAAACATGGAGATATTCACACTTCACCAAGCAAACTTGGCAGAAGAATATTTCATTATACTTTCTCCACAAAACCTCTTTTTTTTAAAGTATGATATTCTTCCTGTGTTTTGTTTGTAGAATTATAGGTGGATGGTATATTATATAGCTTTTGTTAAATTTGGCATAGATGATGCAATTCGCCTTGCAAAACTAAAGGTGCACGAACACAGGCGTTCGTCAGAACAGACACAAAGAAATGTGGTTTGTCCCTACACCTAGGACATTCCGTGACGAACAATATATCTCACACACTACCTTCGCTGCTAAACCGAGTAAAGCGAAAAAATTTTGACCCCGCCTGTAGCCAAAACTACCTCATCAAATGCTTTTGCCAGCTTGTTTTTTTGCCGGACAAGTATAAGGCTTCCATTTTCGTTCCCGTTCTTATTGACCGCTGCTGTTTATATTGTTAATTATTGTACCGTAATTTTTGTTTTTCTTTCGTGCTTTGCCATTTTCATTATCAATGATCCATTCTCTCTGCTAATTCTCTATTTGCTGCAACTACTGTGTATGACTGGCCCCCATCTTGCTGTTCACCAACTAGTAAGGGGTCGAGACATCGTCAAGCTCTTCGGGCTTTTAGTCCCGTGCCCCTCCTTTTCAAAGAAAATAAAAGTTGATTGATTGATTGATTTAAACGTGCCAGAACAGGAGCATCATTTAGATAGTGCCCGGAATTTCTCTGCTAACTAGTATGGCACCAAAATACAAAAATAAACGTGAATTGCTAGCTAGGAAGAAAATGTCTGCAATGTAGTAATCGATAAAAGAACATTTGTTAACGTACTTCATCAGAATTAATACGACCAATGTAAGAAAAGTTTGTAAAATCCGCAACAACAGCATAGAGCTCAGAACGAACTAGAACACAGGAATACTAGTACATAACTAGAAAAAGCCAACGCAATCAAGTTTTTCGTGAAGTTATTTACGCCTTTGTATTAATTTAAAATTAAATACAAAGGCAATGACATTTCGATGGAGGCGAATGCTAGAAGCCTGCGGGCTGTGCGATGTCAGTGCACGCTAAAGAAACGCAGGAGGTCGAAATTATCCGGAGTCCTCCACTACGGCGTCCCTTCAAGGCCTGAGTCACTCTGGGACGTTAAACCCCTTCAAGTCAAATAAAACTTGTTTAAAACTGCCCGAAGATTATATTGTGATGTCTGCAACTTGTAGTCGGTTGCGAAAAACTACTGCTACCCATGGTTCTGCGTTGCGCGCACTCTCAAAGTGACTGCCTCCTCTTTCCCGTTTTCGTTTTCGGGTCACGTGACGAAGTCGAAGTGCGATGTTATACTGAAAGCGCTCTGCAATCCCAGACGCACCGACGAACATCACAGAATATCTGCCACCGGTATTTCTGTTTTGTTTTATTCCTCCCCCCCCCCTCCCCTTTCATCCCGTTTTTATGTTCAACTGCAGCACTCACAGTAAGCAGGGTTTCGACTGCGGTCTCTCTGTATGTCGATTTCCTTTCCGTTCATGTACTACAAACGCACACGTCAGCATGGTGAGCGTAATGAGAACAGGTGCGGGGCAGGTATCCGCGTACTACATGTTGCCAAAGTTTTCAACATGCCGTCGTTAAGTCACTCCCGGGATTAATAAATAACCGAAGAGAGGGTACCCAAGTTTTTGTGTCAGCATGCTCATAGAGCCCTGTTTGGTGCAATCAACTATCGGTTTTTGATTTAAGATGCTCAATATTATTAAAAATAGAGGTAAAAATTTAGCACGCATGTTGTAACGGACTAGAAGGACAAGAAAGCGGGAAGGGACGGAGCGCTCGCGCTAGTCCCGCAGCCGTTGTTTCATGCCATCACCGTGACAGAACGACATGTGCTCACACATGCTTTTTGGTGACGCGACTTCGTTAATTAATCTACGCGAGTTCGCCGTATTTAATAACAAAACGAGCAAGTGATCCCCTGCGGCGCCGCACAGCCACGTTTATAGACTGCGATGGCGGGAGTCTTGGGACTTTTTGGAAGACATGATAGGTATACGCACACAGTATACACGCCAGTGCATCGGAGGCCCTTTGTTTGGCCGGCCATCTTGCGAGGCGGTCTCGCTGGGGTGGTCCCGATTGATATGCTCGCGTTGTTCTCTCGGTGCCGGGCGTTACGCATTCAGTTCCGCACGACCGGCCCATCACAATACTCTTCGAGCTTCCTTCTGCCACGTGTGCATGCATGGACGCAAAGGCGGCTTACGGTTACGCCTACTCGACTCGACTGCCTTTGCTCTCGCCCCAGACCATGTATACCTGCGCCTTCCACAATGACGCCTGTGCGGGTCACGGTGGGTTAGTGGTTGTGTGACGCGCGGTTACTGCGCGTCACTTCTATATGTAGTAGTAATAATAATTGGTTTTGGGGGAAAGGAAATGGCGCAGTATGTCTCGTATATCGTTGGACACCTCAACCGCGCCGTAACGGAAGGTAGACGAGTGCAGACGAACCAGCATGCTGGGATTTACGAGCGCCTTTAAAGAACCGGAAGTAATAAAATTAATTAGTAGCCCTCCAATTCAAGTAAGAGTGGTCCTACTAATTATTTTTTTTTGGGGGGGGGGGGGGGGCGAGGTCCCTTGGAACATTTGGAGGTGAGGAACCTCGAAATGCTATCGCATTTTCTTCTTTACGAATGTGGTTAAGAAGGCTCTGAAGTTTTTGATCGCCGTGTTCACAGTTCCCTTTTCGCAGAGAAATGTGGCATTTACGGCCTTCGGAAACTCACGATCTCTTGAGAGCTGCGCTCTGTAATCATGGAGGTGCAGAATCCGCCATGGAAAGCACGATTCGCTTGCACGATATTAATTTGATGTAGTATTAGTTGATGAAGAAGACGATGTGCAATGCACAGTGTGAGAGCGTGTTGCAGTTTCACACGAGTCGTGATCGGCCGCAGCTATGCCCTAGTGCTCTCGCGCAGTGACCAGCGAAGCTTATCTATTCGCGCCGCCGCGGGTTCGAATCCCTGTCGCGGCATTATTTTATGTATTTATTTGTGGTTTGCCCAAGGTCGCCCTCAAGGTCAAGCATCACACAAACCGGTGAGCCGGTTTGGCCTCGTGAAGTAGTGCTTTCCCACTAAAATTAGAGACCGTGTGCCACCGCCGCGTAGTAAACAAAAACAAATGAAAAGCGTCCAGTCGTATCCCAGATTTCTTCGCTCGCACGCATGCAGGCGCTGGCAAAGGTCGCCGCGGCTACGCGCTCGTCTGAGTCGGCTCGTCTTTGTGCCAGCGTGCGTGCGTGCGTGCGTGCGTTCGGCCGCTCGCTCTGTTCGTTGTCTGTTGCCTCGCTTTCGGAGGCGCGCACTTCGAAGGAAGTCATCGTGGGAGCAGCGCCGAGCAGCGGCAGGGTCAGTCAATCAGCCACTCCGGTGTCACTGGTGCGTGGCGAGAGCATGACGGGACGGGAACAAAAAAATAAAAACGTGAAAACGAAAGCGAATAAAAGTAAAGAAAGCGGCATCATCCGGCGTTCTTTGTCCCCGACGGTACTACACGGCTCGCTCGCCGCTAAACAACCGGTGCGGTGCCCGCAATTCGTCATCGTCGCGAGCGCGCGTGTAGAAGACCCCCCGCGCTGCTGCTGAAGGGAGCAAATCGGCTGCTGGCCGTTTGTGTCTGGCCACCTCTGAGATGAACTGAGAGCATTGGTAGCGTTCCGAAACTGGAATGCATATGCGTCGCTGGACCTTAATACGCAAGCGTGCAGCATGACTGCGTGATATAGGCTCGTTGATATAGGTTGATATAGGCTTTAAATCTCTTTATTTCGGCGGTCTATTACGCAGTGACGGGATGCGCATTCTCTGTTGCCCCCTCCCCCACACACACACAAACACACACACGTTCCTTTGCTTGCTCCGCCAAAAGTATATAGTAAATGACGCGTCTTAGGTTATGTTGGCAAAGTGCGTGAAATTGACAGATGGTTATGAAACGCTTTCGCTTAATGCACCTGGACGCAGCACATATTACTCCGGCTGCAATTATTTCTTGTCTCGCGACACACGTATAAGCACAGTGAATTCAACTAAAGTAAAGTGATGTATGTGGCTGCACTGGGGAAAATTTTCGAGGGAAGGGGGCGCAGTAAAGAGGAAATTCGCATATTGTGTGTACTGTAGCACAAAAATAATTCGTTGCAAATTGATTGATTGATTGATTGATTGATTGATTGATTGCAATCGGTCATTAGATCGATCTATTAGTGATGGTGAAAAATGTAAATCATAAGTTGACTGGCGATAAAAGCAGTGTACGAAACAGCTGGAGCCTTCAAGTTTCGATTTCACATTAAAAGCCTTATCTAGCATTGATCCGTTGGCTGTGTGTGAAATTGAAAAATTCTGCAGTTACTGGCACAAGTGATTTCGAATTGTTTCGTCTGAAAGTTTTAAACTTAGTTTGTACGCGTGAACGTATTGTAAGCGCGGAGGCATCGACTCACACGGTCCGAAGCGCAGGCTTTGTTACGCACCGCGTTCGACAGGGACCAACGAAACAGCTATTGGCGCTGAACGTTTAGAAAGCCGTACCGTGCATTCGCCCACTCGACGTGGCATCAGCCAGTCCCGAATACCAGTCCCTGCCATCGCGCCCGAACTTCTGAGGCCGCCCGGACAAACATTTAGCATGTGAGATCTATGCTTTGCATTACAAACCAGGAAATGCTCGCAGCAGACTCTTTGGTTGGTTCCTTCCTATAGAGAGCATTAGTGTCGTCGCGCAACTTAGCTCTCTTTGTTGCTCAATCGTACTGAAGCAACGTTGTATAGGTCTATACTCCTTTTTTAGCACCAGGAAACAAAAGAGCCCGAAAAAAAAGCGTAACTGAAAAGTTATGAATGCCTCATCTCGTCAAGCATACGACTGCTCTGCCTCCACCCCGAAACAAAGACGAAACGTATAAACTTACTCTCCTAGGGCTATATATTATAGGGCGCGTCTATTTTCGTTGTCACGGGCGGAGGATTTCCATCTGTGCCTTGTTGCTTCGCTTCCTAGAGTCAGACGGAGGGGTTAAACCCGCAGCACGCGTGTACTCCATGAGGGAGACGCAGGAATACGATGTCAATGACCTGTTGAATGCACGAAGAAACAAGGACGTAAAATGCAGGCTCATTGAAAACGCTGAAAGGTATTTTCCCTTCGGAATGTCGATGCCGAAGGCCGAGGAGTGACCCCCGAACAGACCGATTTGCTTGGCGACGCATTCTAACGCTCAAAACAATTTGAAGGCGAACACTAAAATCACTTGTCGAAGCTGTGGAATAGCTGTAAGAAAAAAAGACAAACATTTGTCGCTTTGCTTTCTGTGTCTGTTTTGCTATGTCGAATGAACCTCAGTTCAACGTCTTCTGCAAGTTTCCTCCACTTATATATACGTTGACATTTGTCCATTTTTTTTATTGACTGCACTCTCAAGGATAAGAATGGGACAAGCTGAGACGCTTTGCTGGGCGAAACAAAAATATAACGGCGAAATAAACTGCGCGTTGCAAAGACATGAGCCTAAATGAAGGCCAGGCCTGCCTGAACGCAGGAGCGCAGTCGATTTCAGGAAGTCGTTCCAGCTCACGGACAACATTTGAGCCGAGACTTAATTCCGCCGTTGTCGGCGACTGCTTCAGATCCCCCCTCTTACCTCGCCATAAAGCTAACTTCGCTCTTAGTCGAATTAGCACAAAACAACGGCGTAACCGCCCAGATGGTCTCATTATGCGTCTTGAAAAAAAGTGCGTGATTCTCTCTATCGCGAATACAAAATTACCAGTGCTCGCGGTAGACGAACAGTTATTGGACGAGGCCGCATGATGGGAGAATTACGCTTCATAGCTTAACGTAATTATATGCACCGCCCGCTCCTCGGCCTAAGCGCGGAGGCAGGGCCGTAAGCAAGCTGGGAAGATGCAAGAGAGTAACTCTTCCGCGAACGATCCAACCAACCACGACCTGAAACAACTGGCTTATTTTCTTCCTCGTGGTCCTAACAGCCGGCCAACCATTAAAACAACCAATTAGAAAAGGCGCTGTGAGGAAGGAACGAAGCGGAAACACCACCTGCAATTCTTGTTTCTTTTTTTGGCCTCTAAAAGAGGCACGCTATGTATAGTTAGGCTGATGCTGGTACATGTTGCGCCATCTCTCGCCAGGTAAGTGCGCCGACGTGCTCACATTAAGGAGGCCGCGCGCGCGCATTGCGCGTTAAAAAGCGTACCCTTCACGACCGCCGGCGTTGATGTATGGTGCAGGAGGCATTGTCCACGAATAGAGGAACAGTTGAAGAACAGAAAAAAATAAAGAACAATGGGGCAGGGGGGGTGGGGTGGGGGGTGGAAAGAGGCTCTGCTTGCACGCGATTCGCGTGCTTCCGTGCTCGCGCAGGTGAGGTCGGCATCTTTGCACTCGGGTGTCGTCCGTCCGAATGCCCTCCTCTCTCTCCTTCTTTCTACGTATATACACCCTCCTCGTCTTTGCACTCGGGTGTCGTCCGTCCGAATGCCCTCCTCTCTCTCCTTCTTTCTACGTATATACACCCTCCTCGTCTGCACCACGCTATACTACACCGGAAAAAGAGTCAGGCTAGTGCGAAGCGAAAAAAAAAGAGACAAGAGGCAAAAACAAGAGGAACTAATGACACGGGCGCAGGGAAGGGGCCAGATACAAACCTAACACGAACGGCGCTTTCCTTCCTGACACCCTCTCCCTCACAGCGCAGGCGCATGAAAATGAGCAGAAACCCCGGAGGTGGGTAGAGTGCATACGTGCGCCGGACGAAAGCCTCAACCAAGCGGGGGGTGAGAGAAGTGACAAAAAGAATAATTAAAAGAAAAAGACGAAGAGAAAAAATCCTTGATGGAGGTATACGTGACTGCAGCTCACCGAATTCGTGACCACAAAGTTTCAGGGACGGAAGAACGATAAAAAGTAGGAGAGAGAGAGAGAGAGAAGCCACGAGGAAACGGAAACCGGCGGCTTCTGTCGCTGCAGCCTCTGGCGACTACGGTGACGGCACGGAGAGAGAGAGAGAGATAGAGAGAGAGAGAGAGAGAGAGAGAGAGAGGAGTGATACAGGGGGAATGAAAGCTCAAAGCAAGAAAACAACAAGAGGGGCGACGCTCAAAAACGACGACGAGCGACGGGTCGAAGGTTTCCCCGCGACGCCTTTGCGTGCCACTAATTGAGGCCTCCCCGCGAATCACTCCTCTCGCGCACTCTCCGTCTGTCGGCGGCAGTGTCGGAGGATACGTAATCTGAGATACCGTCGTCGCATGCTGCGGCCGGCGTGACCGCGGCTACTGCAGCCGCCACTGCCTGCTGCGCGTCCGCGCACTCTTATTGCCCCTTTTGTAGCTTTACTTCTTTTTTTTCTACCTTTGCCGTGCTGAGCTGCTCGTAAAGTTCTCTAAAACCCTTCGAGAAAGAAATATGACGCTCGCTGAAAGGTGGTGGTCTCCGCTGTTGATGAGTGGGGCCAAGGGGTCGTGAGGATGCAAACTGAGGGTTTCTGAGATTAGACACTTTAGAGCTGTAGGTGCGCTTTATAAGCCACCCTTGCGTGTTCGCTCGTCGGTGAGAGCCATTGTTTCAAATCTCTTCACGGCCTTCATCATCGCCTCGCATGTTTTCCCGGAGTCAAATTCATCCCGCTGACACTTGAGCGGGACATGAAAGCCGCTCTCCAAAATGTGTCTTGTTTTTCTTTTTTTTTTGCCATTTTCCCGAGTAAACCCAATTAAATGCCGATTTTGTGCTTATTTTTCTCACGCAATAAGCATAGGCGTAAGGTATGGGGAGGGAATTGCTGTCCAAGACTGGAGTACTGATGTGCGCATCGAGTATGGAATATGTGAATGTTCACCGGACCATATTTTGAGCTACGGTTTCTACTCAAGAAGCTCGACGTCAAAAACGAAGACCTTAGAATCTCGACAAACGCTTCTAACGGGCGCTTGTGAAATAAAAAATGAAAACGATAAAGGTGTGCCAGAGTTGCGACAAAATGTTTTCTCGTCCTATCGTAACGACCGATTCTTCTATAATATTGTGAAGTCGCCTGTCGTCAGGACAGAACTGGTCTGTTGTTACCACACGAATTTCTTTCCTTACTTCAAGCCCATGTCCCAAGATACTACAAAAAACTTTTGTTACAACAGAAGATTTTCTGTTGCGCTTTTCAATAGGGATATGCCATTGCGTGGCTGCCTGGCCCTGAATATACAAAATTAGCGTACGAATTTTGAATGTTTGGCGCACCCCATTGATTTTCCACGGCCATACATCGGAACTAGGCGATGTGAGCGTAGGGGACCATTCACTTTACAGCTAAGATTTTGCGGCCCGTACGTAGGAAGAGCTGGACATCGCTATCAACATGTTCTCTCTGAATCTCATCACGCATCATAGTTTTCTCATAGTTATAGGTGAAAATATCCCCTTTGAGTTACAGTTATGCAATGTTCGCTACTGGTAGCCGACAGATGGTACCAGTTCGTGATTTCTAGGATGGCTGCATCATGCTCATGATCGGTACAGGAAACCTTAATGTTCAGTCGGGAACTCAAAATGAGACATATACAGGGAAGACGCTCCACGGGGCACTGATGCTGATATAAATTGCTTGCTAATTTCTCAACTTGTAGCCTGACAGCAACAGTCAGTGAATAACACAAAGCCTCCCATCCAGCTGAACTCATATTCTATCACCTACATTTCCGGCCCTAGCGCGTGCTTTGTTTGGGCAATGAGAACAAAGTATCGCGACCATAACTGCTTTCGTACCCAGCTGGTGTCGTCATTATTTCTTAACGAAAATATGATGCGGGAAGCAAAACCTTGTTCTATCATCTTTTATGCACCTGGAAGCAATATCGGCGCCCCCCTCCCCTTCTTTCTAACGTGAGCTTAAAAAAAGCAAATAATCTACAAACACGTTTGTAGAAAGCTCTGGTGTTACTGCCATTGCATTCTCCAAGCCTCCCATTCTGCCAACGCCAAGAGAACCGAAGCAAACTGGACCTATGAACACGAATGAAAAGCAACTAGACAAAATGCAAGAGGGGGGGGGGGGGGGGGGGGGGAGCTAGACCACTACATTCTCACACATACGTTAGTCCAGCCCCTGATTCACACGGCACGTGCCGACTGTTTCGCGAAGCAAATCATCGGCGTCTTCAGAACAGCAGGTGGCGGCTTTAAGCTGTCCCCCTGGGCTTCGAGTTGCCCCGTTGTTGTATTATCTTCATTAATTCTTCTTTAACAGCTCTTGCTAAGCCCCGCTTCTTTTCTACACAATGTGCCACAGAGTTCACCGCGGCGTATTCGAAGTGCCCCTCCCTCGCCCCATCTGTTTTTTTTTTTTTGTCCATTCAACAGAAGTCGCTCGGCCGCCCCTCCACAGCGGTCAAGACAGAGAACAAAACAAACAGGCAAAGGCGCAAAACGTGAAAGGCATAACAGGCGGCGCGTGCGCGTGGAACTGATGAATAATTCAAGACGCAGCAGCGCGCCGTCACCGCCCGCCGAGAGCAGGCAGCAACCATAGTCCCTCTTCACCCCCCTGCCCCTCTAGTCGACAAAACGCGACAGCACAAAAGAGAGCAGTCGCCCGCAGATACGGAAGAAGGCGCGAACGCAGTTGCGGCCTATAGTCTCTCCGCAGTAGCAGCAGCGGGAGGTCGACAACAAACCACAGGCCACAGCCGCCTCTATCAATATACGGTAGCTCGCCCGCGCGCGCTCGCGATTCAGAAAATGAGGTGGAAAGGGGGAAGGTAAGCGCGAGAGGAAATGCGGCATCGGCGTATGTGTAAAGGTGGCTCACTTGTGCTGGCTGGGACGCACCTGCTGACGTGGTCGATGCGTATGTATATGAAAAAGTAAAATGGAACCCGCACCTTGGCGGGCGCAGGCGTTAGTTCGATGTCATAAAGGCTCCCCGCGCGCGCGCTTTCTGATCGTAATGACCGGGCGTGAGGGGGTCTTCAATTTGGAAGAACGAAACCGGGCTGGCTTGAGCTATGGCCAAGAAAAAAAGAAAAAGGGGGAAGCGGCGACGGTGTGTGTCCATAACGACCGCGTAATCGCTGCTTGCCGGGTGCACGCAGTCGGTTGTGTGAGCGTGTGTGTGCGTGTTTGTGGGGGCGCGTGTGTTTCGAAGTTTGTACATAGGTCTTGTCGCGAGCCGCGTGCACCTTTCGGGGCGCGCTATAATAGCCACGGCTGGCTTCCGAGTAAGCGGCTTATACTAATCCCCTTCTCACCTCCTCCAGATTCCGCCCGACTTCTGATCAATGTGAGCATCCTGAAACGCTACCGTCGTTAAATGTCCTGCTATTCTTTCTTTAAGAGTGTCTCTTTTCGTGGAAAAATGGATCGAATTCGAGCATCTAGTGTGCGACATTAACGCAGCAAACAAATTTCTTCATAACTCGCCAGTATACAGGTGTGCGTTACAGCGCTGGAGAGCGAACACCTTCCGTGTAAAGTAGACGGTACGGCAAATTGCCTCAGGCAACATTTCTGCATTCCTTGTCAAAAATTTTCTGTCTCTCTCTCTACGTTGTCCTGAAACATGGGAGTTGGCCAACGGTGATTTCGAAACACGTAAAACATGCAGATAATAGCGCCGCGAAGTGTAGCGTTTACTGCGCCTTACATTTTAAGCCGATTTTAAACCATATAAAACATTTTAAACCCAAGCGCCTCATAATGGTCATGGCGCCAACCAGTGAAGAAAGGAACGTTGGCTGTGTCTCTTGGGTACACGTGTCGGACACTTATCGCCACTCAGCATAAAGGTTGGGGCGCGATGCAGAGAAACAGGGAGTGGGGACCAGAAGAATAAGTCCACAAGTGAGCAGTTCCATAGGCACTCGGAATGCTCAACAACAGGTGGTATAGGTTTGGATGATTCGACAATGTGTTCGACATCGGAGCATAAAAAACGCTCCCCTGCTGGCAAAGGAAAGATAATGCTTGGCACACTATCATAAGCAGGGGGCCGAATGCGTCTGTAAGACTCCCCCATGACAGCGACCGGATTCATGCGACTCTAAACACACATGACCAAGATCGTTTTAAAGTGTGACTGGCCACATCTATGACCTTTTTACGACGAACACCGTCGAAAGAGCAGATCTTCAACAGAATTCCCGAAGGTACCACTGCAGAGCATTTTGCGGATCGTTGAGAGGTTCACCAGTGTTTTCTGTTTCTCACTTCGGGTTGAGCTGTCTCGCGAATGCTCGCAGGACACGGATAAATTGTTTGTGACGAATCGCGGTCACGCGGGGACCATTCTTCTATTTGGGAAACTCTTCATGAACAGTGCCCATTACCTGTGGATGTTCCTAGAATCATGTATGAATAAAGAACGACCAACTGTCCAGTCCAGCCTGATCCACGAGACAGACTACGCTTGTCAGTATCGCCCGGTTTGAGTTTCTGAGCTTTTTCCTGTGGATGCAGGTTCCCCAAAGAAACAGTTTCGGGCCCAAGGGAAGCCTGTCTTCCTGTCTCCTATGCCAACATCGCTGCCTGCACCACAGCTACGGGAATATCAAACAAAGATGAGTCCGCTTGCATGTGTGCCACGATGGCACTATTTGCGCATGTTGCCACTTTTCGGCTTTCATTTATTTTTCGTTTTTTCCTCGAGACGCCAAAGAAGCAATCCTTTAAGCAGGGGCATGAGAATTTCATCAGACTATTCTTGTTGTCGCGGTGTGCCCGTCTCCTTTTTTTTTTTCAAGTGAGTATTTATGTATTATGTAGTATTATATATGTGACTTTTTGCACCGGTACCTTCGTAACTACCTCAAACGCGCGAATTAGTAATTTGTTCATATTTAAATAAAGGTAAAAAAATTAGCTTCAAATGTACCAGTGATCCGTTTCGAGATGCCCAGAAAAATAATAAAAATCTTAAGTGATCTTGGTGGATCGCTTGATTGTGTCAGCATCCAAACTTTCGTCACACAGCTTCGTTATATCAGATGTCAACATACCAAGTTCGTTACATAACGTGGTTTTTCTTTAATTGGTTTTTGGGGAAAGGAAATGGCGCAGCATCTGTCCATACATCGTTGGACACCTGAACCGCGCCGTATGGGAAGGGATAAGGGAGGGAGTGACAGAAGAAAGGAAGAATGAGGTGCCGTAGTGGAGGGCTCCGGAATAATTTCGACCACCTGGGGATCTTTAACGTGCACTGACATCGCACAGCACACGGGCGCCTTACCGTTTTTCCTCCATAAAAACGCAGCCGCCGCGGTCGGGTTCGAACCCGGGAACTCCGGATCAGTAGTCCCGAACACGAAAGTTCGTTATGCCCGAGGTGGCATACTTAGATTCGGTATATGAGAGGTTAACATATTAAGGTTCGTTATATGAGAGGTGGCATACTAAGGTCTGTTATATCCGAGGCAGTACACTAAGTTCTTATGTTGGCATACTAAGTTCGTTCGTAGCCCGATATTTATTTATTTATTTGGAATATTGCTAACTCCTCATGTGCGTTGTTGCGGGATGGAAAATACAATAACAACGACAGAAGTACACAAATATGAAAAATACATAAATTAACCATGCACAAATTTCCAACCCAAGCAAGGAGAAACGTAATGCAAAAGCTGTAGAAGCCAAGAATATAGAAAATCAGAAGGGTTACGCCTGAACCAGAGGTGAGAATCAGCGATAAGAATATGCAGGTTGCCTGACACCCGCCTACCGTGATATGCGGGTCACCTGCCACTGGCCACGGAGAAACGGCACTCACCACTGTAATGCTAATAGACTCAAAAGAAAACATTTGACAGAAGTCTGTCTGGTTGGGAAAATTAATTCAGTAGAAAGATGACTGACGCCATCCAGGTTAATTTTTGAAGAACACGACGTTTCGGGGCCGGCTCGGTCCCTTCTTCACGGTGTGACTACGGGCGAGGCGCAGCTTGGCTTTTTAAGCCCTCGTGTTGAATACCTCCGGTTCAATGGCCGCAAACCACGGATGCAAGACGAAGGAAGTGTCCCCAGGGAGGGGACACTTCCTCCGTCTTACATCCGTGGTTTGCGGCCATTGACCCGGAGGTATTCAACACGAGGGCTTAAAAAGCCAAGCTGCGCCTCGCCCGTAGTCACACCGTGAAGAAGGGACCGAGCCGGCCCCGAAACGTCGTGTTCTTCAAAAATTAACCTGGATGGCGTCAGTCATCTTTCTACTAAATGTAATGCTAATGCACTGAAATAAACTTGAGCATGACGCTTCCTTTCGCTTGAACGCAGACTTCACCATGTCATTGCTGATGCAGTTTGACGGCTGACTTCTTTGAGAAGGGGGAAACGTGAAAGTAATAGAGAGAGAGAGAGAGAGAGAGAGAGAGAGAGAGAGAGAGAGAGAGAGAGAGAGAGAGAGAGAGAGAGAGAGAGAGAGAGAGAGAGAGAGAGAGAGAGAGAGAGAGACGAAATAATCACGAGACGAGTTATTTTGCGCTACCCGTGCAATTTCACTGGTCCAAAACGCTCGAGAAAACGTGACGCGTCTCGGCGCGTCGAAAAGCGCTCGATAGATTAGCCTCCTTTAATAGCCGCCAACGGAAAGAAGCTGTAGGAAAAAGCAGCGTGGGGTGCCTGCAAAGACCAATACATGCGGCAGCGCTCAACACCAGAAGCCCTTCGAATGTATACAAACTTTCGTCCTGTCCAAACAGTCCTTGATAAAGAGCTCGTAAAACCGTGTTCGCATTTGAGTTCTTTTTTTTTGAGCGACAACCCTTTTGGCAAGAGTAGCTGCTTTAATGGTCTGACACTGATATCGCTAGGCAGATTGACTGTCCGAAATATATTACTCCGATTAGTACGTTCATTACGTGCCTTCAAGCTTAAACTACGTGCTTATTTTGAAAAAAAAAAGAGCGTGGAAAAGAGTCTACCGAGAGAAATAACCGAGACTCCTCGGGAATGCAAGCTGCTTTAACCGCCGGATTGTACGCTCTGAATGCTGATCAGCTGGCAGAGGTTTGCAGTGACTCGATTTAAAGCAAAAGATACAGCGATAGGCGACAGCTGTTATAGTGCCAATATTCAAGTGTTCAGTATTCAAACCGGTATTCAATATTTAAGCAAAGTAGTGCCAGCATGTTATCTGCTCACGCAGCAATGAAACCATCATCATCACTGTCACCAATACCATTATTGCAGTTTTTGTAGGAAAACAAAGATAAAAAAAATGGCAGTGGCTTAACTTGGCTAACCCTGGAATTCAGCGAAAAGCAAGCAGCGTCTGACGCTCGTTCGTGGCAGCTCCGCTACACGCTCGCGACAGCCGTTGCATATATACCCACACGGCCACGTGGCTATGACGTGGTATCACATGGTTATACGACACCCCCATCGGATGTCATCACGCAGCTTCACATCACCCCATCGGATGTTCATAAGGTCAAAGGTCAACCCAAAGATCACCCAATGTCAAAGGTCAACTAAAGGTCAGGGCTCGAGGTCAGGGGTCAAGGTCCGACACCATAACTGTACCACATATGGTCATACACGGCTATCCTTGACTGGGCTGAAGGTCGTTCATGGTCCTTGTGCTGCCTACCCGAAGACTGTTCTACCTAGCGTAGTGAAGCTTTTCGCTTCTAAAGGAACTGAAATGAATTAAAACGTTTACTTATTTTGTGGCCATTATGTACATTTTGCTTGTGGCAGTAGGGAGAGGGGAAACGATAGTCTGGAAAGTGCCATTTTAAGGGGACAATGATGCAAAATCAAGGAATCTTTAAAGTACGCTGGTAAGGAGAAAAAGTGAAAGGAATGAAGGAAACAGAAAAAAAATCAGGAGGAAGAAACTGAGCGGTGCGACACCATGGTGGACCACATGTGATAAGGCCTACAGCCACACTTGACCTGCCAACTAACAAAAAAAAAACGCATAGCACATCGTCAAGAGTGCGACAGAAAATGCGTGGTAAGTAGCATATTTATGAGGAATCGAAGAAGGGTCAGGTAGTTGAACGGACATACAGAGCACGGTAGTTGCACACATTTAATGCATGTTACACAACAGACACTACGACACAAAACCTATGAACAAAACCAACGCACCCGTTATATCAATCTAACACCTCACGAAATGCTAAAGTACACAGAATTAAGGAAACCTCCAGTGAAACAGCTCCACCCCCCCCCCCCCTTTCCAAAAAAAGAAAAAGAAACTGAGTGCAAGAGAGTTCATTATTTTTGCTCACGGCGTTCAGTGTCGTATGGGTCTGCGTTAGAGAGGCCTGAGCGCCGCTCGCTGAGGGCATTGACATGTTCCCAGTGCGTAGCAAGGGTTGAAGTCGGCGTGACAGGAACCACCGGGCGTCGCAAGGTACTAACATCGGAGTCGGAGGAGACCCTGGTCATTGCAGGTGGTGGTCGCGGAAGCCGCTAGAACCCAACAACAGGCGCAGGCATAGTTGGCGCCTACGGAGCAGCGCCGTAGGACAAACGGGACCGCAAAACCGAAGCATTAGCCGGTGATGCGCCCTCCCCTCTCAACCAAAGCGTTCCTGACCTGCTGGGACCGCCCGTGGTTCCGAACACCGGCTGGAACACGGAGGCTTCACCTCAGATGTCGCCACGTTCTTCTCTGCTCCTCTGTCCCTTCCTGCCACACGATGATGATGATGATGATGATGATGATGATGATGTAATGATGTCATCAGGCTTAATGGCACATACCGACGGCGGGGGATTGGCCAGGGCGCACTGCGAATACATCGTGCCACATGTTTTTACGTCTTGCCGATCACCTTCCTCATCTTTGACTCTTGTACCTTTTGCCACTTAATTCTTCCACGTCATCCTTCTCGTCATCTTCTTCTTCTTTGACCACCGCAAATCATGTGACAGGAGCAAAAGCTACGAGATCGCCGGAGGCTATACGAGATCAGAGTGGAAGACAAGATGCGGTTGGCGAAGCTTAACACGCACCAGGTGAGCACGGATGATGGGACACATTTAGTGGAAGACGCCGGATAAATTTCGACCACTTGCGGTACTGTGACGTACTTCACCCAAACGCCTAACTGACGTTTGGTATTCTGAAGTGCCATTCCGTCTCCCGCTACAGCAGCTGTGTCACTTGAGGTTTACTTCAAAGCGTCGGGATATAGAGGAATGCTCTTGGCTTCAGCTAAGAGAACAATGATGGGTAGTTACAAATATGCCTTGCTTTCTTCTACGTTTGGAGAAATTCTGCTGCGGAGTTTGTGCGTGTAAGGCAAAGAACAGAACCGTAGCAGCGTGACTCCTCATAAAGAAAGTACTCGAGCATGCGTCAGTCTGCAGGATTTTTATGTATACTGTCCTGCTTGCAATGTGTACTATAGGGGTTGATGACCACCCCTCCATGAGTGGACATTCTAGATACTACAGATTTTGAACTTAACACGGAGAAAAGTACGGTGGTACAGAACACAGTTTTACATTCTTTAACATTAAATGTTTGATAGAAAAAAAGGCATCCCTGCCCAGGTGGAAACAACGGGAAAATCCGATGCATGAAAACAGAAAACTAAAACTTGTAAAAAAGTGAAGAATGCTTTTGCAGAAAACGAATACTGTCTCTAAAAAGTGCACTACACAAGTATACTCAAGGCTCGCTCGAATCTCCGTAAACGCGGCTGCTTATCTCAGTGTTATCCGTTGCTACAAGGGACGTCGCTCTTTTGGTTTGATATCGTTTGTTGATGATTTTCCAGTGGCACAACCTTGAGGGGAATCTTCATACACTATAGCACGCACGCACGCACGCACGCACGCACGCACGCACGCGCACACACACACACACACACACACACACACACACACACACACACACACACACACACACACACACACACACACACACACACACACACACACACACACACACACACACACACACACACACACACACACACACACACACACACACACACACACACACACACACACACACACACACACACACACACACACACAGAGAGAGAGAGAGAGATAGAGCGAGAGAGAAAGCTGCTTGACCAAAGACTACGGGAAGCTGCGAAACGGCGCTAAAAAATATGTGGAAACTAAACATCGAAAGAAAATTCGTGCGCGCCCACCACACCAACGAGCGAGAATTATTTCTCTGTAATCGATGTGCAAGATGAAAGAAAAGGACAACAAAACCCGGCATATGGCACAAAATCTTTGAAGCAAAATAAGGGGTCAAATAGAACTTTGCAAAAAAGAAATTGCGATATGGAACATTGTCTCCTTGAGGCAGTGGTCTGCACAATCTCAAAGAATCCAAAAAACAAGGCTGGAGGAGGTGGCGAGGAGGAAGAAGAGAAAACCGGCCCAGAACAGCGAATTTTTACGACTTCAACGATAACGCGCCGGTCTCTCGTTGCGAAGGCAGCAGAAACTTGGCGGTGCACACAGGCCTGAAACGAGGACGACTCGAAAATAAAATAAAAAAAAGTGATTTAAGAAAATGGCAGAGAAATTTTATCGAGCAAACTGGGTCTATCCCCGTTATCGCAAAGAAGAGTTTAAACAGTGGAGAGACGAAATGAGAGATAAGAGGGGCGATACCAGGGACCGGGAAACGAACAAACAGAACAGGGAGCATAAAACTCGCCTTTCCTGCGGCGTCCAGAGCTTCCCTGGTGGTGGAGGCACAAGGCCGGGAAGTGTAAGGGCAATTAAAAAAAAAAACATCTTCGCTTCTGGCCCGCTTTTTTTTTTCTGCAGCAAAGTGCCCGTGTTTGTTCTCTGTGCCTCGCTTGAGCGTATACCAATTGACTTCTATTACTAGAAAGAACAAAAAATATATATAACAAAAAATCGCGCACTTCTGCCTTTCCCTCTTTCCCCTTCTCCACTGCGCTGTTTGAGATTTAATTTTACGACTGGTGAGGAGGCCCCGGAAAGGAGAGACCTTGCTTTCAGCGCTGCTGTTCAAGAACTAACAGCAATCATTGAACCAAACAAGCTCCCCGGGAGAGATTAAAAAAGGAATTAGCGCAATATCTCCAACCTAATACAAAACGTGAACAATTTGGTACTGAAAGACTCACAGAGACAACTTAAAGCGTCAGCGGGAAGGTGTCTGGCCGCCACCGGCGTAACGAAACGTTCTGGAGGAAAAGCTTGCAAAGTGAAAAACAAAAACAAAAACAAAAACAAAACAACAACAGAAAAAGCAAAGAAACAAGAGCGACAGTAGAAGTCGTTCGAGTTGTCCTACGACTTTCGGTCATAAAACGTGTCCGGAGAGCCTCGAAAACTCGTAAACGAACATTAGCCAGCACAGCCTGTAGAGCTCGCCGGGCAGCCTGCAGCTGCGGAAGGGGGGGAGGGGGGGGGGGGTTATTTGAGAAAACGAGGTTTATTGGAGAGGTACTTTTTTTACAGCCGATGATTGGAGAGGAGACAATAAAGAGGGATATTTTTCAACTTTAGCGGCGCAGATGGCCCATTGCCACTTACGCCGCGTAGATCGCCCGGACGCGAGCGTTCGGTATGTGGAGAAAAAAGAAATCCTCCCCTAAGCTAAGTATACGCGAGACATGTCGTTGGACTGCAATTTCAGAGCGTCATCTTACTATACCTTTTTTGTTGTTGCTGTTGTTGATGCACGCAGACAATTTTCCAGGCTGTACGAATGAACATACCTAGAGTACCCTAACTGAAACCTCAAGGCAAGTTAAATTCTTGACTGCATACGGGATGCCATAACTGTGGCGCTTCATAGTGTCCAACCGTTAGCAGGTCCATATCCATATTCAGTCTAACTCGAGGACCACTACAAGCTGTATTGAGTCGGCAAAGGGATGCCGCTTTTCGGTTAGCGCCCGCGACGAGCCCAAGTACTGAAAGGTCCGGCGACTGACCACCACATTGATTTTACACGCGTACAGAAAGGTCCTGTGACTTTATGTATTAACGCGATAGCGTTAAGGAACCCGCGTCGCAAAAAATCCGGTGGCGCCGTCGGCGTCATCGGTGTCGTTGACCGTGAGCGAAGAATCCGCTAAAAATCCCCAGAATAGCAGTCTAGCTCGGCCACCAAGGTCACGTGAGCTTTTGGCGTCATCACAACCTGCCTGCCGGATTGTAAGAAAGCTGACCACCGTGGCACGTGGCAGTTAAATTAAGGATTGGTAGCTACAGGTTGCTCAGTAAGAGCGAGCAGGGTCGCACAAGTCCCCACCGCTGGCAGCACCTGCCATGGCAGGGCAGTGGCGCATCGCTTAACCGCTCCACCACTGCGCCAGGAAGGGGTATGAGGACACCCAGGGATCTGTGAATGTAAATCAGAGAATGACCTTCTGCATATATGCGAATTAACTAATTACGATATCGCGTCATACCCTTGAGGCGGAGTTTAAGTGTATGTGCCCCCCCAATTTTTTAAAGCTGCGCGATCCATTAAGTCCATTCTCGATACAGCTTCAGTCAATCTAATCTAAATACATCCATTCGTTTTTATCCGTACGAAATCACTGACGACGCGCAGAATTCACAACGGGCTTATTTCACAACACTGAACAATTGCAACAGAAAGCAGCGTCAAACTGACGGCGGTGACAGGGGAGGTTTCTATCGAGCCTACAGGCAGCGTTAATAAAGAAAAATGGCCATCTACATATATGAGTACTAACGACACTCAAACTACCGCAAACGTGACGTCCGAGCTGCCATCGTAACCCGACCACAGTCGTTCCGAGGCCCAGCGTCCGTGCATATAACGTTGCACATCAAGCTTGGCCCGAGATCGGTAACTATTGCGCCATCTCCTTCCCTTCTCCGTCCTACTACATCACTAATGGACCAGCGTGAATCGATTTCAGGGCAAACCAGTGCGACAAGGTTCGAAGCTGGGCCCAACTTGCGCCACTCAGTGGTGACCAGTCTCTCCCCTTCCAATACTCGTCCTCCGTGGCGACTATTTCTTCTCGTAAAAAGCACCACATTTGCGGAAGCGACACTTGAGCGAGACTTTTGGCCAAGCCCATGTATGTGTACACGGGGGCAGGGGACGGTCTCAACACCCCGTTAGGCTCCAGGGCGCTATAAGGGAATGGGTGAGGGATCCTGAAGAGCGCCGGGTCGGAACGACAGCTGCATACATAGAGAAAGAGGGACACGCACGGGAATGGGGAGAAGAGCAGGAAAAGGGGAATAAGAAGCACAAAGGGACAGAAAAGACCAGCGAGATGAGGGGGAGGGGGTTGCGCGGAACGAGCGGCGAACTGCGCGTCCTGGATGGCCATTACGTTTACTGCGCTCCACGCCGGCGCCGGGTCAGAATACTGATGCGCGTCAAGCAACCCTCCTCCTTCCACCCCACCCCCCTCTCCCTCCTCCTGCCTCGTCTTCCGGCCCCACGCCACAGTGAGACAAGGACGGTCGAATGGCTGGCTCGTTCAAAAATGTCGTTTCCCGGTCCCCGCGACCGTTCTCGCGTTTTACGTCCGCCACGCACGCCTCGGATCAGAGCCATTGAAATCGCTGGAAGGCGGCGCGTTAGCGAAATGCTTATCTTGGTGCGGGCAAACGTGTGTGTGTGTGCGCGCGGGATTTCGCGGCCACCGCGAGAGAGAGAGAGAGAGACAGAGAGAGAGAGAGAGACGCAGGGCACGCTGTTGAAATGTGTAGGAACGATGCGTGGTCACGTATGACTCGGCGTCGGGATACGGGCTGCCTGTCGGGAAGCAGCAGCAGTGGTGAGCAGCGACGGTCGTGTCCCAAAGTCGAGAGTTGGGCCGGTCGGAGCGTGAGCACAAAACAGGTAAACACAGGGCGAGCAAAACATACACACGGAAGCACCAAATACGAGGTATTTCGAAAGGACGACGTCTGACTCAGTTATGTTTAGCTAAGTTCAGCACCCATCTGGCCTTCATATTTCTTCACCTCGTCTGTTTATGCATCTTCTTCGTGGGTCGAGTAAAATGTATGGATGTCGTCGACGTATTTCTAGTGTGCGCCGTGAGAGGTGATTAGATTTATAGGGGTTTAACGTTCCAAAGCGACTCAGGCTATGAGAGACGCCCTAGTGAAGGGCTCCGGAATAATTTCGACCATCTGGGTATCTTTAACGTGCACCGACATCGCACAGTACACGGGCCTCTAGCATTTCGCCTCCATAGAAATTCGACCGCCACGACCGGGATCGAACCCGCGTCTTTCGGTTCAGCCGCCGAGCGCCATAACCACTGAGCCACCGCGGTGGCTGTAGGGAAAGGGGAAGTCTTCAGCGTTCTGCAGCCTTTTAGCCTCCTCCAGTACCTAACTTCATTATGCAACCCACCCTGTACTCCCACACGGTTGTCTATATAAGAACTTCGTCATACTTCTCAGAGTACTCTCCGCATAGTGTCTATAATCCATTTCACTTAAACTTTGCTTACGGTCGTTACAAAAATCTTAAAGGGACCCAGAGAGGGGTCTCAATAAAGGTGAGATAAGTCTGGGATGTTAAAAGACGACGGTTCATCATTATCCCCCAGCAAGAATTATTTTATGCGCTTTGTGGAAGCTGAGTTATATGCAGACAAAATTTGAACTTCAGCGTCTTCGCGCCTTTCCCTCTCCTCTCGCACGCCAAAACGCCGGCGCTTCCGCCGGCCCCACTCACTCGGCCCCTCCCCTACCTCCACCGGCTGCGGCACGCGCGGAGTGGCCGCGGCCGCGGTAGCGCGTGACGTCTAAGAATTTTGCGCTGTGAACCAATGATAACCCCCGGCTGCTGACGTCACTAGCAAGACGTGACGTCGTATGCCAGGCTTTCGCGCGAAAGCCCTGCAACGCGCGTCGCCGCGAGGTGCAAAAGCGAGAATTTTTCAAAATGTATTGTAAATTTTCCGCTAGCTTCTGAGGTCTCGTACGCGGCATGGACGCTCGGTGGCCTGCACTCTACATAGTGTAAGCATTTTAAAGCCAAGCTATAACACCCCTTTCTGCGGCGCTTTGAGCACTGCCTTTAGAATCTGACAGACTTCAGGTAATTTATTCATAATTTCTCCTTTTAGAGCGCAGCTCTTAGGTGCCCGTTCCTGCGTTGTAGTTGGCGTTGTCGGTGTAGTCTCGGCGTCGGCGTTCTCGGCTTATCTGGTTGTCCAAGCAGCAGAGCAAAATGCCACCTGGAAGGTGGCTGCCATGGGAAGATCCCGGAGGGTCACTAGCACCGTAACACGCCACCTGCCACTACGCGTAGGTGGCGTAACACGCCACCTGACAGGTCACCCTGTCACCTGTCCTCTGACAGGTGGTAGGTAGCAGCAAAGCGAAATGACACCTGCCACGGCGAAAGCGGAGGAGGACAGCTGACGGGTGGCTGCCACGGGAAGATTGCGAGGGGTGGAAAATCTAAAACACCTGGAGAGCTGCGCTAAAACTTCGTATTACCGACTATCGTAACTGTCTGTCAATTTTTTTGTATTATAATCGAGACTTGGCCCTTAACCCTTCAAGAATCTGACTGCCGTATCTTTTCTCACCCATTTCCATCCTTATTAGTGAGAATTAGCACAGCGGAAAAGTACCATGGAATAATAATAATAATTGTTTTTGGGGAAAGGAAATGGCGCAGTTTCTATCTCACATATTTGCGGACACCTGAACCGCGCCGTAAGGGAAGGGATAAGGGAGGGAGTGGAAGAAGAAAGGAAGAAGAGGTGCCGTAGTGGAGGGCTCCAGAATAATTTCGACCATCGGGGTATCTTTAATGTGCACTGACATCGCACAGCACACGGGCGCCTTAGCGTTTTTCCTCCATAAAAACGCAGCCGCCGCGGTCGTAAAAAAAACGGAAGATGCCCCTCAAGGGACAGCCAATGCCGTCGACCGATTTTCATGACGCCATGGTTCATCCTCTTTCACCTACCACCCTCCGCAATTTCGCGGTATGGTGTAAATGGCATTAATCTCGACGTCATGAGAACCGGTCGACGCTATTGGCTGGAGGGTCTCCTTTGAGGGCCATTTGCCGCTTCGTTCTTGTGTTGTATCCTGTTGTAGTGTACAGGTGTGATGGTTTACCGGACACCTCCTGCGCACTCGCAGTGACATGGCTGGGGCCAGGCGGGGCCACTGCACGCGCGCAGCCCACATTTGATAAAGTGATATACACCTACGCTATACGTACCCGAGATATTACAAGCCTCTATTATCATAAACGATACGCCAGCAACGCAACTGTGCATCTTTAGACTTCCAGTTAATTATCCTCCTATATATGGTCGCCGTCGGTTTGTCCCTTGTTCAACACAACGTAAAGAGATGTTTTCAGGGTTTGGTCCCGTTTAATCTGATGAATTCAGGTTATATTTCCTGACTTCTAATAAAAGCGAAACATTAGGACAGCCATCGTTTCGCTTTCGCTCGAAGTTGTAGCTTCGATTTCAGCGGCCGTATATCCGCTCGTCAGTGCACGCTAAAAGGCCCCGGCTCAAACGTATTCGCAAGCACACGACACGATCTGGGGGCTAACGGCGGAACCTATGGCGCTCGTGGGGACCATTCCTGCTCTTACCATTTGTTGTTAGTTTAGGAGCTCGTTTCATATAAATTTTAACGACCTGTCCGCCAGTGTGGTGCTCAAGTTTTCTGTCGCGAATGCTTTAGCAGCCAGTGTTAGCCATGCCACTCGATCACTCATGTTGCCCCGTGAAGAACCGATGCGGAAAGCTGAACTGAACTTTTACATTATTCATGAGTCACTAAATCTGATTTTTGAAATGTCAGTACAGTTGCCCAGGCTGGAAGCGCTAGCATGCTCACTATTAGACGAGGGCAACGTGTCTTGATACGCTGCTGTCCACCCATTTCCAACTGAAAGCTGTTGAGACTGACGACTAGGACCTCCGTTACACTCGCTGAAGTACCTGCCACGTGGACATTTCAGGAAAAGAAACAGAAAAGATATGCTTCTTTAATACTGTGACATTTCATTCAGTCCAAAATAAATAATAATAATAATAATAATAATAATAATAATAATAATAATAATAATAATAATAATAATTGGTTTTTGAAGGAAAGGAAATGGCGCAGTGTCTGTCTCATATATCGTTGGACACCTGAACCGCGCCGTAAGGGAAGGGATAAAGGAGGGAGTGAAATAAGAAAGGAAGAACGAGGGGCCGTAGTGGAGGGCTCCGGAATGATTTCGCCCACCTGGAGTCCAAAATTTAATAATAATTGGTTTTGAGGGAAAGGAAATGGCGCATTGAGCTAGCATTCAGGTGAACCCCCATCTTTTTCGTTACAGGTCGGCGGGTCTTGCCAGCTGGTCTGGGTTGTTCTCAAAGCAGTGCTGCCAAGGTTCTCTCGCTCTGAGGAAGCCGTGGCTCTTACTTTTCTTTATTTTTTTTCTGCGGCCCTTGAAAATCGTATCAGCTTAGTTCTGCAACGTGGAACCCTTTCTCTTTAACCCAGCTAACGCCTACCTGCCACCATCAATTTTTCGCATCTTTCGGAAAGGCGACTATTAAAGAACTCACAGCATAACATTTAAGCACTAGTAACAAGCAGTGCGAATATATTCAGCGTTATTTACAGCCGACGGACACGAGATCATACAAGACGGGACGGGCCCTGTGTTTCATCCGTTAAAAATATCGCTGAATTTCTTCTCGTTGGAGCCATGCTTAGCCAAACCAACTAGCTCCGCAACGTGTTTTCTTAAGCAACAAGCAGCGTTAGACGAGAAACTGTAAATAACAGAATTGGCGCTGCAGTTCCACCGAATTTTACTCTGTCATCGCACTTCATCACATTCGCTTATATATAGTCAGGCAATGTGGGCGCCAACTTTGCTTCGTTGTATTTTCAGACTTCGAAACAAACGTTCTGATGAGTAAGAATAAAAAAAGGAACAGAGGCGTCGCGTGAAGTTGTCGCAGCCTAAATGCCAAGAAGATGCAATCGGTTTGCACCCTGGGAGTGTGTATATGGAGCAAAAAGAACGCGGCGGTGCAGTTGGCATGCACCCACGCATCGATCCTGCGGAAGTAAAAGAAACCATCGGTTGCTCTAGCGACCGGTGCAAAGAGCGCTGCTGGCACCCGGTCCTTTGGAATGCAAATGAGGAGGAACGCGCCGAGGTCCACTCGTCGCGTGCGCTCCGAGGTCTCGCCCGAAAGCAACACACGCAGCGAGCGCACCGCTGTATGCCACTGGCGCCCGCGCAATGAGGTGGTCTATAGAAAGTGAGGTCGGGGGCGAAGTGGAGGGAGGAAGCACCCCCCCCCCCCCCCTCCCTGCCTTTTTTTTTGATTGCGAGTAGCGAGCTGCCGCCGCTTTGTGCCTAATAAACTCCGCGCATATGCATGTATGCAAAAACGAACGGGCAGCTAGGGAAATACAGGAAGAAGAAACACACCGAACAACGGCGATGGCGAGTTGGTGGGAGCGCGGCGAAGCTGTGGCACATTTACAGTCTCTCTGCGAGCAGCTAGTTTCTTTTGTTTATTTGTTCATTGCTTTATTCTTGCGATCTGTGGCGTGGAACGCGATGTCGCTCTATAGACCGATATAGAATGAGACAGAAATGATGAAAATGATCGTTTGAATGTACTACAAATGTGTGTGTGTATACATATATGCCGCAGAAGCCACCTTCATACCTACACACACATCTGTAGTAGCCACCTTCATACCTTCATACCTGAAAAAGCCTATTTAATATATATATATATATATATATATATATATATATATATATATATATATATATATATATATATATATATATATATATATATATATATATATATATATATATAGTTTTTTAGATAGGCTTTCTCAGGTATGATTGTATGAAGGTAGCTTCTGCGGCACAAAACTACCTGCAATGGCGGCACCAGAAAACATGTAAATAATGTTAACTAGTTTGCCGCTTAACTAATCTCTTATAATGAACTTTTTAACTATAACAGGCGACTGGTTGCAATTATAGACTTGTAGCCGGTAGTTAGTAATAACCATATCAGTTTTTAGAATTTCTAAAACGCTATTACGCTCGCTCTGCTGTCAAAATGAAAACTGGTTTTTGGTTCGTTTGTGGAAAGGAAATGGCGCAGTATCTGTCTTACATACCGGCGGACACCTGAACCGCGCCGTAAGGGAAGGGAAAAAGTGAAAAAACGAAAAAATCGTTGCCGTAGTGGAGGGCTCTGGAATAATATCGACCACCTGGGGATCTTTAACGTGCACTGACATCGCGCAGCACACGGGCGCCTTAGCGTTTTGCCTCCATAAAAACGCAGCCGCCGCGGTCGGGTTCGAACCCGGGAATTGCGGATCAGTAGCCGGGCGTCCTAACCACTGAGCCACCGCGGCGGGTCGCTCTGCTGTGGCTCGAACAAAACTTGGCTGTATTGAGCGGAAGTACATTCGCTTTCGGGCGCATGCAGGCGAAACAACCCCTCCGGTGCACGTAACTAGTCGAAAAAGCCAAATTTTGTCGAGCGACAAGGCGAGGAATCGCGTTTTCGAAACTGATATGCTATTACTAAACACCAGCTACAAGTCTCTAGTTGCAACCAGTAGCCTCAATGACATAATTACAATGCTAATTATCATAAATTAAATAAGCGGCTAACTACACATTATTTACATGTTTTCTGATGTCCGCCAATGCAGGTATTATTGTGCCACAGAAGCCGCCTTCTATATATATATATATATATATATATATATATATATATATATATATATATATTGGTTTCCTCTCTTTGAGAACCGCGCTGCTGTGGCTGGTGCTTTAAACGCGTTTCTTCCTTAAACGCGCTGGAAAGTGAACCTGCCTCGCCCGATGGAATTAACGCCATTACTAAGTATATATTTTAGGCTGTATTTTTCCACGCCTACGTCGGGAAAAATTTTGTAACATTCAATGCAAAAGACATTCTCGTTGCATTGACGGGCGGCAGATGTACTAATTAGCAGTTGTGACCATTAGCAGTCCCATTACTGCAGGACAAAGGCCTCTTCTGGTGACCTCCAATCACTTCTATACACCATGCGCCGGGTGCACGCTCCCCTCTCCTCCTAGCGTGACAATGCAGGGAGCGGCACAACTATGGAGTTAGGGGACTATCATGCCCTTTCATCTGCCACTCCGTCCATTGTCGCGCTAGTAGGGTCGTGAGAATCGGCCGACGCCATTGGCTGGAAGGGGGTCCTGTGACGGGGAAAAGCAGCTTCGTTCTTGAGTTGTAGCCGACTACAGTGGAAAATTTACGCTTTGCATTATTTGGTCTCTGTGCCTGCATATGTGTCATGCCGTTGTTATGTGAATTTGAGTGAACGAGCGAGCGAGCGAGCGAGCGAGCGAGTGAGTGAGTGAGTGAGTGAGTGAGTGAGTGAGTGAGTGAGTGAGTGAGTGAGCGAGCGAGCGAGCGAGTGAGTGAGTGAGTGAGTGAGTGAGTGAGTGAGTGAGTGAGTGAGTGAGCGAGTGAGTGAGTGAGTGAGTGAATGAGTGCGTGAGTGAGTGAGTGAGTGAGCGAGTGAGTGAGTGAGTGAGTGAATGAGTGCGTGAGTGAGTGAGTGAGTGAGTGAGTGAGTGAGTGAGTGAGTGAGTGAGTGAGCTAATAATCTTCTTGCAGCTGTGCCCGTTTCTCACGCTAGCACACAGTAGGAATCGCGTGACCTGAGGCTAATTTCATCCCTACTCCAGGGAAACCACTTGCAGATAGTAGATGATTCGCGTTGCTCAGACCGGACGAATGGCCTCCAGTAATATGAAAAAAAAAAGACACTGCCCCGCCCCTAAGCGCCTTACAGGCTTCCGGTAACCAGATCTCAGATGCACGCGCTAATGACTGCTCTAATCTCAAGTAATTACGACGACATGCATCGATTAACGCTTTCTCGTATCCCGCGTGCGTGATCGCGGCGGCTGCCAGGCGCTGTGTACGCCTTCGGCGATCTGCGTGGCGTGAAGGTGTCACGACCCAAATGGCGAAGTCGGACAACCGGCGGCGGGCAGGGCGAGGGAAAGAAGAATTCGTATTCTGGAGCCCAAAGGCTGACGCTGTTGCTTATCCCGCATAACCAAAGACAAAGCCATACCAGGTGTTTCAGGAAAGATTTTTTCTGAAAAATAAGTTTTTTTTATATAGAAATCAGGCTTTTTCAGCGTAGTATTATCAATGTGGGAGGACACCAGAAAACCGGTGAATCGCCTTAAGGCTGACTAAGTAATCTCCAAGAATTAACTTTTTAACTAGTAGAGAGGCGCCTAGTTTCAATTAGAGATTTGTAGCCGGTCGTTAGCAATAGCCATTTCATTTTTTATAATTTCGAAAACGCGATATTCCTTGGTGCTGTGTCTCGACAAAATTTGGCTTTTTTGACTAGTTACGTGCACTGGAAACGTAGGTTTGCTTGCATGCTTTTTGAAAGCGCTTGTATTTCGACACGACGCAGCCAAATTTTGTCGAGCCAAAGCACCGAGAATAATCGCGTTTTCTAAATTGTAAAAACTGATATGGTTATGACTAAGGATCGACCAGCTACAGTTCTCTAATTGTAACCATTTGCCTAGCTGTGATAGAAAGTTAACTATCAGAAATTAGCTAACCATCGTACTACTTCAGATAAATCACCGTCTTTCCGGGCTCCGTCAACACTGACAATACTATGCCGCGAAAGCCATATTTTAACCCCAAAACACCTATTTTTGAAAATTACTTAGTTTTCCGTGAAACACCTGGTAAATGAGGCGGCTGCATCTGTACCACATGCACGCACGACATCTATCAGAAATCATTTTGTGTGACGTATTGGTTTCAGAGCATTAGTTAACATTTCAAAGCCACAGTTCCATTCATAGAATGGCGCTCTTGAACGCGTCCCATTTTTGTGGCCGCTGTTGCACAACTTTCTCAAGGAGAAAGCGCTTAAACAGGCGCTTTGGAAAGCAGTTGTTCGAAGACCTGTAGCGTTAGCAGACTTGCTGCGCGTTCGGTATATGCAATGACAGATGCAGGTACAGGGCGACTGCTGAGGAGCGCCGGTTGGCACAGGAAAGTGGCTTAAATGGACGGCGCTTTAACGTCCAGTAACAGTGCTGTTGGACGGTACTCTAGACGCCAATTGCAATCCTATAGTTCTTAATGCGAAAGCATTACTAGGCTATGTCCCATGTTTCATGCTGCGGGTTCTTGGACCCAAGATATTAAACTCATTTTTGGAATATGGCGGAGTGCCGACTTGAAGCACCCTGGCACGGGTCGGCCCGGTATTGCACTGCCTCCGAGATCGGCCCGGGGCATATTAGCGCGCGCCTTTTCTTTCTATCTTTGCTCTCCTATCCTTTAACTCTCCTACTTTCAGCACGCGGCCGCGAGCGTGGTTCGGCTTGAGCCAGTAGGCAGGGACGCGTGCACTTTCCTATCCTTTCTTCCTATCAGCAACAGCAGTGCAGTGCAGTACGTCGTTCTGTGAAGATAAATGTGCAAAGGTTTGATTCTGTTAGTGGTGATGAGATCTTGCTCTGGGAAAAAATTGGTTGATGAGCTGTAAATAATTAATTAAACATGAAATAGTTAAACACGAAAATTACACTTGTACGTCACAATAGCCACGGACTTCGATATAACATCTGGACGTCACAACATCCACGAACGTCGACATAACATCTGGACGTCACAACAGACACGGACGTCGACATAAAACCTGAGCGTCATCACCCAGTGACGTCATGGAACGTGTACTGGCGTCGTGGAGACCACACGCGTTCTAGAAAGTTCCATGACGTCCCATCCGCTGAAGTCACCGCATGTCTATACATAGAAGCAACGCATTGCTTTCACATTGCTCCAATGAAGGTCGCCGCAGTGGTCGCAAAGTTTTTCTTTCCATTCTAAGCGTGCGCATCTCGGAACAGTGGATACCATGGACATCAATAACGTAACGTCGCAGTAAGCAGTGGGACAAATAGAGTAAAGAAGAGAGGCGGAAAGGAATCAGAATATAATCACTGAAAATATCCCGGTCTATGTCTCCATTGTCAAGGTCTGTGTGTACAGTGTAGAGAAGAAAGTATTGGCGGAGAATGAGGCACTTTCTCGATTCTTAAGAGCCCATTGCGCTCTTTCAGGTCAAAGGAAAGTGAGGGGTAGAAAGGCGGAGGCTCACGGATGCTGAATTATTGTACAGGCGTTTCTTGCTGCTAAAGATAATTTACCCGCCGCGGTGGCTCAGTGGTTAGGGCGCTCGACTACTGATCCGGAGTTCCCGGGTTCGAACCCGACCACGGCGGCTGCGTTTTTATGGAGGAAAAACGCTAAGGCGCCCGTGTGCTGTGCGATGTCAGTGCACGTTAAAGATCCCCAGGTGGTCGAAATTATTCCGGAGCCCTCCACTATACGGCACCTCTTCTTCCTTTCTTCTTTCACTCCCTCCTTTATCCCTTCCCTTACGGCGCGGTTCAGGTGACCAACGATATATGAGACAGATACTGCGCCATTTCCTTTCCCCCAAAACCAATTATTATTATTAAAGATAATTTAGCATTAAAGCAGCAAAGTACAGCTCATACAGAAATCTTTAGAAACAGAGTGGTACAAAAATGAACTATAGACAAAAAACGCTATAGGTTAGGCTGAAATTTGAACAAGGTTGCCTGGAGAAATGCTCGAATTGCGGTGCAATATTTCTTTCCAAAGAAAAGTAACTAGAAAGTGGGACATTATTTATCACGCATACAGTCGAGCCGCTCCGAATCCACATGTAATGACAGGTCTAAAAAAATTTAAATTTTATAGGCCTAGCGGAACAAGGCGTCGCAAAAGTATAGAAGGAGCGGTGGGGCACAAGTTCCATCTCGGATAATGAAATGTCGCCAGAGCTTTGAAAGCTTCAGTGCTCCGAGAAACTTAGAAACTGGGGGACGAGAGTTCTTAGTACAGAGATGTGGATTTAAAGGGTGCTTAGGATCTCCCACGCTCGAGGTCTATTCAGAGGGCAGAAGACTCGTAGCGGCAACGACAGTGTAATGGACTTAAGCGACGGCTAACCATGCTTCACTGTTGGCGTTAATGCCCAACACAAACGGACTTCAACCGCGGAAAAGTTGGAGAAAGCATCTAGACGGAATCGCGGTTCGGTTTCCTTCTTAAAAGATTGGTGCCGACACAGCATTATATGCACACTGCCTTAAAATCAGAGAGGGCTTTCGAAGGGCGCTTCTGCGCTTTAATTAGTTGATTCTGGCGCCTCCATAGACTTTAAGTGGACACTTGCGCATGGCCTGTGGCTTACAGCCTCGGACGCCTTCGAGTGATCAGCAGTCCTGCATATTTTCGCATGGTGGGGGTCACCGTATAGTGCAGAGTAGCTGTAGAATGCGCTCAATGAAGTAAACTGAAGGAGGACAAACTCCGCCTGTGTGTTATCGTTCTTTGGGAGGTGTTCAGTTGTGAGCTGCCTGAAATTGAGGAAGCTGACCTTTCCTTGCTTGTGTGTGCGTGTGCATTTGTGTGCGTCGAGTGAAGAGCGATATTCGATAACATAGTACCATAAGTAGCATAAAAATTACAGGTTCGCAAGTCTGCTTATGAGCGGAAATACTAAAGCCTTTCTCTGTCCTCTCTTTCTCCTCGATTATACATTTTACTTTGTTTTAGTATTAATATTATTATTATTTCTTTTATTTGAACTATTTATTGTTATTTACCTTATTTCGTGTTTACTTTTTATATTTTATTTATTTTTATTTTTGTTTATTGCATATATGCTGCTTATCAACTGTTGATGACAGTTCGTGCGGACAACTTCCGTCTACAACTTCCGTCCACGCCACTCATGAGCCATGAAAGGCTTACGCTTTAATAAAGGGCGCGCAAACAATCCACTATGACCCCGCCGCGGTGGCTCAGTGGTTAGGGCGCTCGGCTATACTGATCCGGAGTTCCCGGGTTCGAACCCGACCGCGGCGGCTGCGTTTTTATGGAGGAAGAACGCTAAGGCGCCCGCGTGCTGTGCGATGTCGGTGCACGTTAAAGATCCCCAGGTGGTCGAAATTATTCCGGAGCCCTCCACTACGGCACCTCTATCTTCCTTTCTTCTTTCACTCCCTCCTTTATCCCTTCCCTTACGGCGCGGTTCAGGTGTCCAACGATATATAAGACAGATACTGCGCCATTTCCTTTCCCAAAAAACCAATTATTATTATTATTATTATTAACAATCCACTATGTGCGTGGGGTCACGAAGATGAGGATGCACCTCATCTGCTGCTCAATCGCCCAGAGCAGGACAGTGTTAGGACACAAGCGAAGAGGGACCTTACCACCCTTGATAAAAGGCCTGTAAGTCTTCAAAGGGCACCAGGTCCATGGCTGACCTATGCGCTAGAAAAACGGGTGATCGCAGCACTGAAATCTTTCGTCGAGGACAGTGGCATCCTCGGGAAGTACTATAGATATTGCTTGTGTAAATTCTGTGATTGTTCGTCTCGGCACATGCTGCCCAGTGTTCTGGCAATCATATGTGTTTCTATTATGAACCTGATGTATGTGATATCGTTATTGTTGCTGTTCTCAAAATGCCCAGGCAGTCATGTATATGTGTTTCTATTATGTATCTGATGCATGTAGTCGTTATTGTTGCAGCTGAGTGTTTCTTTTTCATTTCTTGAATTTGTGGTTTTTATACCGTTTACTGTGATCAGCTGATACTATTGCTCATAGTATACCTTCATTTTATGTCATTAGGTAATAAGCATTCCTGGTTTCCATTGCATTATTTTTCTTGTCAATTCCGTGTGCTGTAGCTTTGCTTTGTTGAGCATTATGTCGCCAGTTCGTGGTTTTCTTCACTTATGTGCAAAGGAGTAGCCGTCGCCATAATCAGGCACAAACATCTCATTTTATGTCCATGATAATAAAAAAGAAAGAAAAGACAGGATGAAAGGAATAAGGGCAAAGAAAGGAAGAAAGGAAGAAGGAAAGAAAGGAAGAAAGAAAGAAAGCAAGAAGGAAAGAAAGAAAGAAGGAAAGAAAGCAAGAAGGAAAGAGAGAGAGAGAAGGCGAGAAAGAAAGGAAGAAAGGAAGAAAGAATGAAGGAAAGAAAGAAAGAAAGCAAGAAGGAAAGAAAGAAAGAAGGAAAGAAAGCAAGAAGGAAAGAGAGAGAGAGAGAGAGAAAGAAAGGAAGAAAGGAAGAAAGAATGAAGGAAAGAAAGAAAGAAAGAAAGCAAGAAGGAAAGAAAGAAAGAAGGAAAGAAAGCAAGAAGGAAAGAGAGAGAGATAGAAAGAAAGGAAGAAAGGAAGAAAGAATGAAGGAAAGAAAGAAAGAAAGAAAGGAAGAAAGAAAGAAGGAAAGAAAGCAAGAATGAAAGAGAGAGAGAGAGCGAGAAAGAAAGGAAGAAAGGAAGAAAGAATGAAGGAAAGAAAGAAAGAAAGAAAGAAAGAAAGAAAGAAAGAAAGAAAGAAAGAAAGAAAGAAAGAAAGAAAGCGGAAAGTAGGAAGAGTGCTGATGGCAAAACGGTGAAGATCGAAACTCCCTGCAAGCGGCATAGCGGTTGCCACAGAGAGGACACGGTGCTTCTTCCCCCCATTTTCCCTATCTCCCATAGAAGAATCTCCCTCAAACGGCGGCATGATGTGGCCGGAAAGGGATCGAGCCGCGTTATTCATGCCGCTAGGGCAGCACTGTCCGCCGCCTTCGCCTTCGGCGCTGTGGCAGCAGCGCCGGCTGCGCCCTTGGTCGTCGGCAGCCGGCCCCGCCATCGACGGCAGCGGCACAGCATTTGCATTTCAAAGGGAACGGCCCGCGCAGCAGCGGCGCCACGCAATCGAACTCGAAAAAGAGGGCCCGCAGTCGACGAACGCAGGTCGGCGCCATATAGAGTGCGCGTTTCGTGTTCGCAGCTGCCTCCCCATACTTTCCCCATCGGGCCTGCAGCCCGCACCGCCCCTGGCGGACTATACGCTTCCATGACCCCTGCCGCATGCTCGTGCAGTAGAGCGCCTTTGTCAAAAGTACCGAGTCCAAAGGGCTTGCTTCCTGGCCATGCTCTGTGGCTCGTTACGCATCGCCAGCGTTAGAGATGTGTTGAAGGTGAGGACAACTCTCTCTTTGGCCGTCCGAAAGTTAGGACTTTCATGAAGGCTGCAGGAGGACCACTACGGAGCTTAGAAGCAAACGACTTGAGCTCTTCGCTTTTGACAAAGCCTGTACAAAGGAAAACCTTGGCTCGCATTCACAGACAAGTGTGGTGCACCTTTCAGTCCTAAACAACAGAATTTTTTTTAGCATAGCAGAGACGCTCTAGTTGGATGTACGCAAGACTAAGATGCCTCTAACCAAAATTTGAGTCTCCCTATGCCATGTAACGTGTTCTCGTCCGTGCTAGTTTTGTAACTATTTATAGGGTCTTTTTTTGCTCCATTTTATTGCTGCTTTTTAGCCCCAAGATCGCATCGTCAGAAGGCGGCGATGCTACGCTAACGGAATGAGTAATACGCATTGGAAAATGGAGCACAGCTAGATAACGAAGAAAGGAAGTGGATGACAGGATAAGCCTTTTAGGCAATAAATACGTACACGTGTCGGGATACGTATCGCAGTTGCAGTCGCTGCGCGTTGAGCAATCTATTAACGCGATAGCGTTAAGGAGCTCGTATCGCAGAAAAGCCGGTGTCGTCGGCGTCGGCCGTGAGCGAAAAATCCCTCCTCCTCCTACTCGCAATGTACGCCACTGCCCCAACAGATGGCGCCCGACGGCAGCGCATGGAAAGGAAGGGACGCCTGTCACATATTTCGGTGGGCGACCCGGACCGCGCCGCAATGGAAGGAAAATAAAATGAAAATTGGTTTTTAGGAAAGGAAGTGAGGCCTGTCTCACATATCTCTGTGGACACCCGAACCACGCCGTAAGGAAAGGAAAATGAAATTAAAATTGATTTTAAGGAAAGGAAGTGACGCGTCTGACATATCTCTCGTTCGGGCGCAGTGGAGCCGTGCGGGCAAGCAGGAATCACGCGGTGAGCGGCGAACAACGCAGCGCACATCCAAAGCGCGTTCACCACGAAGCTTGCGGCTTGCTGCCCTTTCGTTCGGCGCGGAAGCAATGCTGGCGTTCGTGGCATCGGGTTTGTCGAGAACGATGTGCCGACGAACTACGACTGCAACTTGAGTCCCGCGCGTTTCGGCAAGGCGCCTGGCAGCGCTTCTACGCGGTTTGCCCCTCCGCGCGTCCGTTTCACCGTACGTAGCAGAGCGATTTGTCCAACGGGCAGGGCGTCGCGCCCAACGGGCGATGGCTTTCCGTGGACTCCCTGGCAGGGGTGCAACACGCTGTCGCGTTCCACTCTTAAAGGCGAAGCTTAAGCGTCCTCTAATTTTTTATCATAATCCCACGTCAAATCTTAAAGGTAACTTAGTCACAAACCAAGAAAAAAAATTGGAGGACGCTTAAGCTTCGTCTTTAAGAGTGAGGCGAGACAGCGTGTCGCAGCGTTGCCGAGGGGTACACGGAATGCCATCGCCCGCTCGGCGCGACGCGTCGCCCGTTGGACAGTTTAAGGAAAGGACGCCTGTCTTACATATCTCGGCGGACACCCGAACCGGGCCGTAAGGGAAGGAAAATGAAATTAACAATTGCTCTTAAGGAAAGGAAATGACGCCTGTCTTACATTTTTTGCTGGACACCCGGATCACGCCGTAAGGGAAGGAAAAAATCTATCGATCGATCGATCAATCAATCAATCAATCAATCAATCAATCAATCAATCAATCAATCAATCAATCAATCAATCAATCAATCAATCAATCAATCAATCAATCAATCAAGCGATCGATCGATCAATCAATACTTAACGCTATCGCGTTAAAATCCCTTCCCTTATGGCGCGGTTCAGGTGTCCACCGAGATGCGCCATTTTTCGCCCACGGCCAAAGACGCCGACGCCGACGACACCGGCTTTTCTGCGACACGAGGTCCTTAACGCTGTCGCGTTAAAACTGTTATACCATACCTTAAGGTGCTGTATGCAAGGGAATGTACTATCATTTTTTTAGTCCGAAACCGCACCAAACATTTAATGTTAAAGAGTAAACATGCAACAGATCTTAGTTTGGAGCATACATGCGCCCCATGATTATACCATGACAAGTCACTATCGAATTGAATGCCAAGATACTTAAATGAGTTTGTATTTTCGACAGGAGTACACTTACAGGATAAGCAGTCTTGGGTATGAAGATACACTGGAATGACCGTGGTTCCCATCTTCAGTGGATTTTTGAAGCATATAATTTTTGTCTTTTTTTGATTGACGGTAAGTTTGCTTTTAAAAAGCCAGACCATAGCTTCATGCACCGATTGCTGCAGATATTCAACAGCCCTTTTGTAATTAACATGCTTTGTTAGAAGGACGATATCGTCCGCATACAGATACACTTTACCTTTTGGGATTACTGAAATGAAATCGCTCACAAATATGTTAAAGAGAACAAGAGAACAGGCGATAAAATCGACCATTGAGGGACACCAGCACCAAGGGATAATTTGCTGCTATAGTATTTGGTACCTATAACAACCATTGGTGACCTGTCGGTGAGATACTTTTGAAGTAGAGTATAGAAGGGGCCCCTAAAACCAGTAATATATAATTTGCGAAGTAATATGTCATGGAAAACAGAATCAAAGGCTTTGGATACGCCGAGAAACAAACCACAGCTCAAGAGATTGTGTTCAAAAGCAGAATACAAATCATCTGCAAATTCTTCTAGGAGAGAAATTATACCCCGCCCTTGCAGGAAGCCAAATTGTCGGTCAGACAAAATTGAAAACTTTGAAATGAAAGAAGTCATAACCTCAAGCAAATTTTTTTCTATAACCTGAGATAATGCGGGCAAAATGTATATAGGCCGGTAGTTTTTAATAGATTTCTTTCCTGCCTTATGGAGTGGCCTAACTAAAGCAGTTTTTAGATTTTGTGGCACAGTTCCAGTATCTAGGAAGCCATTTAACATGAAAAGCACAATATCTGAAAGCGCCTCAAATTTTCTTCTCAGCAAGCTTACAGATATTCCATCTACTCCAGGTGGTTTATTCGTTCGAAAACTGAAAATGATTCGGGCAAGGTCAGGTTTCGAAAGCCGCGGTAAAAATGCAGATGCTGCCAAAGAATCACCGAGCGTCACATCTTGCCAAGGCTTAGATAACGCCTCTATTGAAGCCTGACTGAAGAAATGATTGAACAAGTCGGCTGTTTCGACAGGGTTTCCTGGAAAATGTTCTATCACAGATTTTGCAGTCTCGGATTTCCCTCTGAGACGGTTTATCAGCGACCAAGTTTTTCTAGCGCTTTTGGACAATTGATTAAATTTTTGCAAGAAAAAGCGACGTTTCGCCGCGCGGAGAAGAGCAACTACCTTATTTCTTGCAATGTTAAATCCTAATTGGGGGTCTTTATTGTTAGGGGTGCGTTTACTTTTTTTCTAAAGCCAATCTCTGTGAGATATGGCTTGCATAATATCGGAATTAATCCATGGATAGCTTTTCCTGGACTTTTTATTCCTGAAAAATGTGCACGACCGTTCTAAATATGCTAGACGCTCACAAAAGCTATCGTACACTTGGTCTGGGGGCCTACCGTCAATCAACGAAGACCAGGTGAAATTCACAATGAGACTGTCAAGTTTCTTTTGATCCACAAATTTAATCTGAAATTCTGACGTGGTTCTGACCTTATCACTTGAATACTGCGTGCCGACGAACAATACTCTTAGGGATACGCGGCAAGCGACAGCATAGTGGTCACATAATTTATGAGTGATAACACAAAAAGTGAGCGAATGATTAGGCGCTCTAACCGCGATATGGTCTAAGCAAGATGTCAATAAAAACGGCCATTCAAAATTTCCTCTCTTTTCGGGGCAATCACCGTTGGAGTAAAACCAGAAGATGCCAAAACGGATCAATAATATGATACTAAGGCATTTGTTGGACATAGTATGTTAATATTGAAATCCCCTGCCAGCCAAGCTTGATCCACTGGTGACCACTTTTCAATGCTCCTTCCAGTTCCAACACAAAACTAGTAGCACTATTACTTAGGGGCGGTACACCGCTAACAATAACAATTCATAACTTACACAATGAACCTTTACGGCGAGGCATTCCGCATGTCTGAACGTAAAGTCTACCAGTGATGTGTCATATTTTGAATTTACAAATATAGCAATGCCGCCTCATCTACGGTTGGTCCGTGTTATGCTGCAACACCTGTATCCATTTAACGAGAACATATGTCGGAAATATTCTGACACGTTGATTTCTTTGACCATAAAAGCATCTACAAAATCAAGCAAAGATTCAGCTAGCGCTTTTAATTCCTCCGGTATTTACGTAGACTCCTAATTTTTATGTTTACAAGTGTAAAATCGCGTGGTGACGTGCGCCCAAATGATTTCTTGAAAGAGGTGAAATCAGATAACTTACTGAAAGTAGCTGCCATTGTGCTTAAGCAATTCTTTTAATATCAGCTTCCCGGTTCACACGAATAAGGGAGGAATTTGAGTCTTTTTTGCGAAGATTTTGCCTCCTTCCACCCAGCAGGTCTTGAATCCTTCATTCGCTGCCATGCGCGTGCGCCAGGACAGGTCCCGATTCATCTTGGTTAGATTGTCGTTGAAGAAAAGGTTCAAGTCTGAATCAGACACACATAACTGCATGTCGCAGTTTCTTACGCGCCTCAAACCGAGCCTCTTTCACTGATACTGTCGAGAAACGGATAAGCACAGTTTGGTTTTCTTTTTTGCTAGGCAGCCGATGGGCTGCTTAAATGTGTGAGATTGAAAAGTTCAGCTCAAGCTTATTCGCAAGGTCAACCAGTTTTTCCTTCAAGTTCTCATTTTCTTCTTGTTGCAGTCCTTCAATCTCCGTATTACATTTTCTGCCATATTGCTCACCCTCCGCCGCCCAGGAGTGCTCTGCTGTGCGACTCCCGCGCCGCCCTCAGCCGCCTGCAATCTAACGGCCGCGGTACCCCACTAGTGCGGGAAATTCGCTCGCGCAGAGAGGATGCGCCGTGAGTGCACAGTGGGTGCCCGGTCACTGCGGCATCACCGGCAACGAAGAAGCTGACGACCTCGCGACCGCTGCACATCAACTACCTGCCAGCGATCTGCCCCTTGCGCTGGAGGACGTGCATGCGTGCGGCCATCCACGACCATCCCCGAAAGCAGCACCCCGACCCACGCATCGCGGGAGGTGAGCGCATCGACAGTGTCACCGGCTGTCGCGCACTTGCTCGGTCACAACGTGCAATGATCCTCCGCGCGCGCATTGGCTGCGTGTGGCCCGGGGAACGACGGGTGCGTCACGGAATCGCGACTAGTGATGTGTGTGACGGATGCGGTGCAGTGGAAACACTAGAACACCTGCTCCTTCACTGTGCCGCGTTCGCCGATGCTCGTCGCGATATGCTTGCGGCCTATAGGGCGCAGGGCATACTACCAGACTCCATCAAGACGCTATTGTGGCCGCAGGGCAGTGCGCGCACTCGTGAGCGAACATTGGTGAGCCTCTGTGCATTCCTCGAACACACGGGCTTGACGTCCCGTCTGTGCTCCGTCAGGTAGTTACACGCAGTGACCGAACGCTCCGCAAGTTTTACCTTGAACGATTAATAACTGGACGCCCCACTCCAGTTGTAGCCAACACAGTGCTTTTCGCGCGTGTTTTAATTCCTCTAAAATGAACTAATAACGCGCACAACCTGGACACATTTCTTATTGTGTAAATAGTTTGTATATATTACTTCTCCCCCTATCCTCTCTTCCTGTCCCCTCACCTCTTTCATATAATTTCTCCATTCTGCCTGCTATCCTTTATTTCCGCTGCCCCAGCTCAGGTGCTTCAGCATCGATGGCAGATGCCGGGGCAAGCAAAGATCTTTTCCTTCCTTTTTATTATTACTTTTAATAAAAACCACTACCACCACCACCTATATTGCTCATTTTCGTTTTGAACTTCACGTAGAGCTTGTAGTTCCTCTGTCTGTGCTTGCACCGTTGCTTTCAATGCGCCAATTTCCGCCTCGTGTGCTGCAGCAAGTTCTGTGCTATCTTTCACCTGCCCAAGTGCCGAGCCATATTGGTTTGACATAAACGTGACTGATTCTTCCAGTTCTCCGACAGTCTTAGATAGCTTCGTGAATTCTGCCTTAAGCAGCAAGAGCGAGTCAACTTTCTGGTGCAAAACTGGCAGTGGTGCTAGGCTAGCATTGATCTCTCAGATTTCACGCAGCAGTACCTGTTCAGATTCAGTAATTTTCCCTGCAGGAGCCGCTTCTGACTTATATAAGGCGCGTTTTTTTTCCAGTTAGACACGTTTTACAAATGCATGAGTCCCTTTTCCCTTGTCCCATGCCCATGTAGGTACTACTATTAACACCAGAACATGCCTGTCCTAGGTGGTAGCCAAGTTTACACTCGAAACAACACAGATACCGTCCATCGTCCGGTAGCACTCCATGGCATACAATGCAATCGGCCCAGTCTTCTAAATATGAAATAGTTCGAGACAAGCACTGTGCAGTCAGCGGCAACAGAACCGATAATAAAGGTAAATTAGAGTCCAGTACCTGATAAAATACAAAGCATGAGTGTTGGGCCGATCAAATCGCCGCCTACTGCAGAGCGTCACAGGAATGCTGTCTTTTTAAATAGGCAAGCCGAGGAACCAAGGTTTACAGATGCGACGATTTTCTGCGATTGAAGCGCCGGATCGTTTTCATCGATGGAAGAGCCAGGATCAGCAGGGCGATGATCAACCAAGGGGGCCGTGAATACCAGACTGGTCGATGTTCGCAAACCTGATAAAATACAGAGCATCAGTGTTGGGCCGCTAGAATCGCCGCCGAATAATAATAATAATAATAATAATAATAATAATAATAATAATAATAATAATAATAATAATAATAATAATAAGTCTTTATTACTCCTCAAGGAATACATATATGTTGCCAGGCCTGCCGAAGCCTCTACATGGCTTGTATGGCAGTGCCCAGCAGCGGGGCAGCTCCAGCGTTCGGAGACAATGGTATGCACTTTTTCATTAAAATAAAAGCTTTTAAACATACTGTTAGAGAAAAACACTGAACCTCAAACTTGTATTTTGCAAGTATGTTAAACAAATGATATATGCATATTAATGCTTTTTTCAATGTTGTCAACATGAACAGGGAGGCAAAATAAAGAAATAAAAATATCAAACATCGAACAATGCCTTTGCGCACATACACAATGAAAGTAATTGTATCGGATGCTCCAAAACATCATAAAAAACACAGAATTAAAGCACTATGCACCAATTATTTTTGAAGTTCAATTAACGCTCTTTTTGCTCCGGATCGTGTTGTTTGCTGTAATACTGTTTTAGGGAGGCGATTAAATGTGTGGGGAATGTAGTACTCTCTTATGCTTTTTCCGTAATGTGTTCTCATGGAAGGTATTTCAAAACCAGAGCTGGTACGTAATGTTCTCCCGATGCTGCGTCGCTGTCTGAAGTCAGTGTTCCAAAAGTATTTGGGTACAGTGTAGGAGAGAAAAAGGGTGTCAAAATCCGGAAGTTTTAAATACTTAAACAATGTAAGCCCAGGCGCAGGGGGATTGGTTTTATAGGCAATACTTTTAAGAATGTTCTTGAGTAGACCATTAATTTTATCTTTCCAAAACAATGAACAGTTGAAAAAACAGGCTATACCATACCGTACAACCGAGTATGCTAAAGAATGCAGGATAGTTTTTTTTATTTGTAGTGGAACGATCGATCGTAAACGGTACATTAAGCAAGCAGTTTGACGAAGTCGTGTACATATAAAGGACATGTGTTTGTTCCACGCCAAGTCTGAATCGAAGTAGACTCCAAGATGTTTTACTGAATCAGTGTACTCAACAGGAGGGCATGAGCAGGAGAAAGATTTGTGGGAATGAAGATAAACTGGTATTTTTGGTCCGATATTTCGCAGCGGATTATGAAAACATACCAGTTGTGTCTTGGATGGATTTACTTTTATCTGATTTTTTTGGAACCATGTCATGGATTCTGTAATATCCACCTGCAGCAGGGATACAGCGTTTTCATAATTTACATGTCTAGCAATAATAAGTGTATCATCTGCATATTGATAAATATTACTGTAGCGAATAACCGAGCTGAAATCATTAACATAGATGTTAAATAGTAATGGTGATAACACTGATCCTTGTGGTACTCCTGCTTGAGTGAACTTTACCTCACTTTTATCATCGCCTATACAGACTATTTGCGACCGCTGTGACAGATAATTATGCAAAAAATCATAAAAGTGACCGCGGAATCCATACCTATATAGTTTGCTGCATAGTATATCCCGACTAACGGAGTCAAAAGCCTTGGCTAAATCCAAGAAGAGACCACATGCGATCTGATTTTGATCAAATGTTTCATGCAGATAATCTGATAGGTTTTCAAAAAGCACGTGCGTACCACTGCCTGCTATGAATCCATACTGAGAGGGTGCGAGCAAGCTATGCTTTTCTACAAAACTGTACATAACATCGAGAACATGTTTTTCCAGTATTTGAGATAACATAGGCAGTACAGATATCGGACGATAATTTTCGGGCTTCGAAGGATCGCCGCTCTTAAATAGAGGGATGACGCGTGCTTGCTTCATTTCATCGGGTATCTGGCCTGAATATAAGATAGCGTTCAGAATAAAAAGAATCGGTTCTGCCACAATTTGCAGGTTACGCCAGATATCATCAGCAGTTATTCCGTCTACTCCCGCTGCTCGCCTTCTCCGGGAGTGCCGCATTATGTGCTCCAAGGTGTCCTTATCAAGTGGCGGTAAGTAGGCTGAGTCGGCTGTGACGTTCCCTGACGTCTGATGATGGGGCCGCTCATGACTGACAGTTTGAGACACCGATGAGAAGAAGTCACTCAGCCTGTTCGCAACTGCGGGTGATATTTCGCCGAATCCTTTTTTAAGGCTATTTATGTAACTGCGTGACTGGCATCCACGGAGTTCGTTGACCAGCGTCCACATTTTCTTTGGGTTGGTACGAGAGGCTGAGAATTGAGTGTTATAATGTTGGCGTCTAGAAGCTCGCAACAACGCCGTGACTTTATTTCTCGCGGTTCGGTACAGATCTTTTAGTAGCTGGTTATTCGGGGATTGTCTGCATTTCTTCCAAAGCTCCTCTTTTTCTTTTATAGCTTTTAATACATTATGATTGATCCAGGGCACATTCGCTTGGCGCTTTTTGACAGAAACTGTCTTTTTACTCTTGTCACGAATATCTGAAAATATCTCAACGAACTTCTTATAGGCTGTACTCGGACAAGTAATAGAGCCTAATGATTTCCAGTCATATTGCGAAACTAATCTGTCAAGCTTAGTTCTATCAGTTATTTCCAAATATTTATTGCATACCGGCTGCAAACATGGATCGCGAGCAGAATACATTTTACATCCCACAAAGTAGTGATCTGCCAGCTTTTCTGTGATTAACACGGAATTTACGCTCATACATCCTTCAGACCGGACTAGTACATGGTCAATGCACGACACTACAGTTCTGTCACAAACAAGTTCTTCCCTGGTTGCTTCATGGACTATCGATTCGACCCCATATTGAGCTAATATGTTTAAATAATCGTTAGTAACAGCTTTGTTCAGTTTTAAAGTGTCGATATTAAAGTCCCCTATCAGACATAAATTGCTCGAAGATGGTAATAGCTCTAAATTTTGCCTTAATTCCTGTAAGAAGGATGGAGCATGCTCAGATGGGGGCCTGTAAACAGCAACTAGTGTTATGGTCATTCCGGATATTTCAAGATCAAGTGCAAGTGACTCAGCTGTCTTAAATGCTAGCTGAGAGGGTATAGATGACCATCTCGATTTGATAAAGACCGCTATGCCGCCGCCCCTTTTATTAGGCCTCGTAATGTTGTATTCTTGGTACCCTGGAAGACGAAACTGATTCGTTATGTTGTGGGGAATGTTTATTTCTGTCAGAACAAAAACTTCAACTAGATGCATAATATCTCGTATACAGACTAAAAAGTGGTCCCAGTATTTCTTAATGCTGCGTATGTTAACACGAATAACAGAAAAAGACGTGATGTTTTTTTCAAAAACCGTGCCAAGAGCGGTGCAGTTGGGAATAGAATGAAACCGTACAGCCATTTTAGATCAGTTTCTGGATATCCTCTTTAGTTACCACCTTAATTAAGGAACTACCATCTTCCTTTCTGGCAAAAATCTTGCCATTCTTTGTCCACACATATTTGTATTTCATTTCCTTCGCCTTGATGCGAATCATCCAAAACAGCTCTTTGTTCACCTGTGTCAAGTTCTCGTTCAGGTACAACACTGAGGGGATAATCAGCAAGCGTACATGATAGTAACCAGCCCGCTTAATCACTGATTCTTGTGAGCGTGGCTGGGCAGCACAGCATGACTGTATCAGGACGAACCCTTGCACATAAAAAAGAAAACATAACATTGAAAACACATAAATGTTCAAACAGAAATAAACACAGATTAAGATGTGGAACACATGTATGTCGCAGAGTAGCGAGGCTCAAAACAAAGTATTAGTACTAGCGTAGTATATGAACAAGATTGTATTTTCATCATTCCACATAAAAAACCAGACAGGGCATTTTTGCAACTGAATTACCTTTTCAGCATTAGATATAAAGCAAGACAACTGTTCCAAATGAATTTTCTATCAAGAGCAGCATGGCAAAAGCACATGATGTTATTCATTTGACTGCACAAACTACAGTGTAAATTCCTTAATTTTTCGAACAGGGGTGAATGGGTTATCGATTTCAAATTTGTTGAAACATGAAGGTACATAAAAGGCGCGGGTTTTCTTTCCATAGTTCGTGTACGCACGTGGAATGCTAAATTTCTCTACGTGGCGTAAGGGTCGGGATTTTGTTGTTTTCCACTTTGAAAGAGCATGGGAAATAATGTTTGTACACAATATCAAATAAAAGCAGTTTTTCTAGGAATAACATATTAAAACAATTCATGCTAAATAATACAAGTTCCCTATGAAACTCCGCCATATGACAGGCTGCATGAAATGTTTTTTAAAACACTATTTATTACATTTAATTTGTATGTGGATGCAGAACCATAAATAGTAAGGCCATATCTTAGTACTGATTCACTTAAGCTCTTATACACCAGTTTCCGTATAGGCGTATCCCATAACGACCTCAGGGAGTATAGATGTGCACATACCATTCTTAGTTTCTTTGCAATTTCTGTGATATGAATATTCCAAGATAGTTTGCTGTCGAACGTCATTCTTAAGTAGTTTGCGCTGTCTACTAGTTGTACTGGGATACATGAACAATTCTCGGAACAAGAGTTGTGTAAGTAAAGTGGCTTGGTATTTGTTATGTCTTTATGCGGATTGCGGAACCACATAAGGTTTCTTTTGGCTTTGTTAACGACTATTGCATTTCTTGAAAACCAAGAGAGCACGCGCTCTATATCTGTACCACGCTATATCTGCATACCACGCTGAAACAATTTTACACTGAATTAAAGCAAATAATGTAAACTTAACTCTAAGCTGAACTATAGTTATTGAAGCTAAGATAACATGAGGTATACATGTCTGCGCGCCATCACATCTTTCCATTTTTTAGCTCCGCAAAGCAGTGTTACTCTTTTTTCTCAGCCACTGGCCGCCTTCGTACGCCCATTTCATCACACTGTTCTTCACACAAGCTGCACAAAAAGTGATAAATTTTCAGCGACGTTGAAGAGCTCGAATCTACCGCGTGTCTTTAACATTCGCAGTCCTTCAGTTTTTCTTATTTATTCCGAGCACAGGGGGTAAAGCGTAGTAGTATTCCGCTCATGGTCGGGTCGATCTGTCTGAAACGGCACGCGAGTTCGCATGAACGCTGGATAGATAGAAAAAAACAAATCAATGACCAAAAACCCCTCCATACGGACAATCATTTCACCCCGCGCTTGCTTCTTTTACGTTTGTACTTTTCGAGAAATGTATAAGGAAGGCTCTGCTCTCGAGAGAAGGGCGTTTCGTCGAATAGGCAACGCAGCTCGCGCCGAGCCAGCGACGTCGGCGGAGGCCGAGTTGCGTGTTGAAAGCGAGAAGTGCATATTCGGGGCAGCTCACGCAGCCTGTACAGTACGTGCAGAAAGGCTATTGGGAATGCTCGCTGCATGGTATACCAAGAAGAGTATCGACCCGATTTACGTGAGGGCTATAGCTTAGACGCCGCAGCGAGACACAGGCAGCAGTTGGCGTTACTATAGGGGCTATTGGTCTGGGTGGACGCTCACTTGTTATGCACGCACCACGCCGCACGCATTTCCACGAGGCAACGATTTCGACAATTGCTCAGTGCACTAAACGTCTGGAGGTTCAGTTACTTGTTCCAGCGGAAACATGCTCTGTAAACTTCCACTAAAACGAGAGTTTCTGGAGCGCACTAATACGATGCGATTTTTATGCGCCCTTTTCACGAGAGTTTTACGCATATATGCTCGTTGGAGGCTGGGACGTTACATGTGGAATTGGCAGCAAATGAGTACGTGAAGCGTATGCTCGGGGAAAAAAAATTATTGTAGCACTGCCTCTAGACACATTTAAGCTTATCTTGCCGTCGCTTTATGTTTTCTCTTAGCGAAGGATTATCCCAAGATACTTGGAAGCATCTTTCATTGGTATAATCCCAAGGGATCGTCCCAAAGTAACGATGACTCCAAGGTTGTAATCAAAGCAGGTGCGATCCCCCACCAACAAAGCAGATCCGAACCCTCTCATCACTTTCCGAAAACATGTGAACGCTTGTTTGTTTGTTTGTTTGTTTGTTTCGATTTGGCTGTTGTCCCACGTTGGCAACCATGGGGACACTTGTTGAAAGAAAGAACCGCATCAGTAAAGTGCGAATATAAGAAAGGATGACAATAAAATTTCTCAGCACAGGCGTGCGAAGTACAAAAACCTGCACTGATGCCGCTCGCACGAAAAAGCGTTTGCAATTACGCTGAGAGAACCGTGTCCTTTATTTTTGAATGAAGATATCATTTTTTTCTTTATAATTCACGCTGTATACACGCAATATTCATTCAGTTTTACCATTTTCAGCCCGTGACATATGGCACTTGTGACATGCGCTTAGGACGTTTTATTTTTCGTTTTTTTTTTTAAATTGAATCCCCAGTCACTAATAGTATTACTCCTGGACAGTGCCCATTGAGAACTGCTATGTTGCGTCTGCCAGGGGTGTGGATCTTCTCTGTGTGGCCTACGGTAGACTGCCGGCGAAAGCAAAACTCCCTGCAAGGTTCGGGATTTACACAACATTTGCGCTTCATTCAGGCATTATTTCGAGATTCATTTGCATTCTCAGTACAAGAGGTCCTGATGCAGTCCGTGACGACGGCACTTTCTTCTGGGCAACAGTTCACTTCCAGCAATACTGTTACGGTACGCAGTCGCGAAGCGAAGACGACGTTGTTGTGTCGCTGGGCGGTCGACGAAGACGAGGACGCTGCCGCTAGTGCTTGAGTGAGCCGTTTCCTGGTGTGTCTTCTGTGTACGGCCTACCGTTCCTGCTGCTGAACTAACCTCGTAATATTTGGTGGAGGTGCTGGGTGTCGATCCCCGTACCGTCTTCTAGTCCGTGACAATATCAACAAGACTGATCGACTGATTGACCGACCGATTGATTGATTAATTGATTGATTGATAATAAGATTTAGGTAAGACAAGACTGATATAAGATAAGATTTACGACTGGCCGGCCGATGATTGACAGACAAGTCGAACCAACATTTCGTATTCTGTCAAAGGCTTGCTTTTTTCTGTCTGCGAATGGTGCCAAAAACCCCGAACACAGAAACTAGCGAACCTAAACAAAAATTTCTAAATTTCTGCAATCAAGAACATTGTACGCTGTTTAAAACAGAATCGTACATTGCAATATAGCTCGAAACGTTTCCTTTAGCGGAAATTTCTTTAGCGGCAATTTACGTTGCGCGGAACACTTGAGCAGTTCATATGTTTATACTTGAGTATGCTGCGCTGAATAGGATTAAAGCGTACCTGAATTTTAGTAATTAGACGACTTTGGGCCTGACGTATTGTTTTTCTTCCCCTCATCCCAGGCTACTTGAAATAAAAAAAATATTCTCTTTACGAGTACAAATGCACTCATTTACTCACATTATACAACTCATTAATCGTTAAATAGCCAGGGATTCCGCCAGTTTACACCATAATTAGCTACATCATTAGCTCACTAACGGTAACAGGCGAACGCACCAGAAAACACCACCAAATTATGTTTTACAACTCTCTCATTAAAAGCGACCCTTTCCATGCACGTACATACATTTACGAGCCAACCAAGTCACATGTACCCTCCCACTATCCCTCGCCTTCTATTCCTCTCCTCTTAACCTCCTTTAATACACTATTTCTCGCGATACCTTCGCTGAGAATGCTCCTGTGTATACGCGCCAGGTATATGAGGTACGTACACCGAACACTTCGGCGTGTCCGCATTCCTAATCAGATCACATTCCCTCTCGACTACCTCTTTCTCCTATCCTCATTCTCTCTTACTGCCTCCTGCGGTACGTTCTCTAAGAAAGGTTCCTAAGTATATACGCGAGGTATAAGTACTGCACTGACCACTCCATATATATATCCATATCTGCGAACCCAATCATTTCGTTTCCCCCTCTCCCAATTCTCTCCTCCTCTCACCGTAGCCCCGGCGATACCTCCTCGACGAAGGCTCCTGTCGGTGCTCTTCATTATAAAGCCGCGATCGAGACTTAAGCGCGGCCATCCGAGGATTCCGCGGCTGCTCCTCTTGGGAAGCACGGCTCGGAGGAGGCTGCGCCTGCGAAGCCCTATTATGCAAATGCGGAAAAGCGTCGCGGCGGGGCACCGAAGCGTCGAGTCGAGAGCCACGCTGGGGCGATAAGCCGCCACGGGGGAGAAAGTTGCGCCGGGAAAAGCGGCAGCGTGTATGCACGCTCGCTTCGGAACTGCGGTGCATGCGCGGCGCCCGTTGTTCCCGCGCGAACTGCGGCTTCCCGTGGGAGAAGAGCGTCCGATCAGCTTCACTGGAGAAGACGTCGCGCGCTCAGCACGCCGAACGTCTTGTATCTGCACGCTATGTGCGCACGCTACAAACAAGCACGCACATGTAGCTAAGGAGTCAAGCTTCTTTATTGTAGTGGCTTTGAAATTTCCTGGGAGCGTAGGAATAAGGAGAAAAAAAAAACACTCGTTTAGAAACAACTTGTCGGGGTATCGCCACTGGAAAGGCTGCGTCGGTGCATTCCTGCGAATGGCTAGAAAGTATGGCGCGGCAGTGGTCCAACGTGGCTGGTGTGATGGGACAACAGGTACGATATAGAATGCGTATGCATGACAGGAAAGGGGGTGCGTCTTGCCACAGCAGGCCATGATAGGCTAGATTACGTTAAGGTTATGAAGAAATGAAAGGCGGGTTAGTTTTCTCACACAGGGTGAACACATGAACTGCGCTGTGAGGAAAGGGAAAGCCAGCAAACTTGGCAGCTATACGCAGTGATATTACTGGCCTCTTCTGTAAGTTATGGAGTTCAGTAGTGAAGGAGACTTGAAGAATGACGTCAGTGTATACAACATCAAACAAAATGAACAAAGATCAGGGGAAGTGGGCGGGCGCCTCAGTCCTCTGGCGGACTGATGCCCCCCCCCCCCCCCCCAAACTTTGTTCATTTTGTTTTTGCTGTCAAGAATCTCGCATTCGTGCCTTCTCTCTGTTGTGGACGTTAGCATACTAGGTGTTTCAGGGCAGCCTGCCAATAATTTCTAAAAACAGGTTTTTTTAGGCATAGTAAAACGAGTGCTGGCGGCCGTCATAAGGCAGGCGCATCATGTTAAATGGTAAAGTGATTAACTAAATTCAAATAGTTAACTTTCAAACTATCACAGATAGGCACCTGATTGCAATGAGACGTTAGTAATTTAGTCATTTGTAATAGCCGTGCCAGTTCTTATAATTTAGAGGCCGCGATTACCCTCACCACTGCGGCTCAATAAATTCGGCCATTTATCGCGCATTTCGAAAATCGCGCGCCTCCGGAGAGCGCAGAACGACATCCATCAAATAGCGTCCCTCCCTGTCGCAAGTACCACGTCCCACTTTCTCCACCACCCGCTTTAAAGCACCGAGGTGGCGAGGAACCAATATTTTGAGCCACAGCGGCGATGGTAATCGCGTTTTCGGAATTCTAAAAACTGTTATGCCGGTTATAAACCAGCTAATGGCTGGCTACAAACCCACCCCCTACACTTTCCGACGTTTCCTTACAAGGACTTCCCTCGCAATTCTCCACCACACTTAACCTTCGTCACACTTTCTGTGCCGGCGGCATCACTCTGTGGGTCACCACGAGGAGAAAGCCGACGCACTATAAATACTACAACACTCAGTGCACAAGATCAAAAACTACGTTGCTGAAACGGGACTATCCTGCTCCCCTCATAACTCGGAACTGCACCTCATCGAGGGCAGACCCGGCCTCGACGGACACCCAGTCATCAGGTATATGCCAACGGTCAGTCCATCTCAGAAGTCTTCACTATCCGTTTACTGGTAGTTTTGATCCAAGCCAACTGTCTGAACCCGAAGACCGTGAAGAGACTGCAGGCCCCCACTTCACAGACAGTACGCCTGATAAAACCAGTAACCAATCGTTACTCGGGGCTCAAAGAGGCTGGTTCTGCGCTGGTTCAGGCGTTCGTGATTAGTCGAATAACTTACACGGTCCTTTACCTCAATCTCAGCGCGCAGGACACGACGGATTGAGAGCCTCATAAGGCAAGCATATAAATAAATTCCAGTACTACCATGTAGCACAGCCACAGAAAGACTTCATACGCTTGGTGTTCATAACACTCTAACTGAACTCGTAAAGGTTCATCTGACATTTCAGTGCAATAGCCTCCCACTAACGCCTACTGGGTGCGGCATCCTAAAAGAGCTAGAGATTGGCCTTCAATCAGCCTTGGCTGACAAAGGCTCACTCCAAAAAGATACGCACCCATCAAAAGGTTCTGCCTAGCCCTAAGAACATGCACCGCGTCCACCTAAACATAGGACAGGGCCAAAACACTACATAAAAATGTAGCCTTCAAAAGAACGCGGCCTGTGTCGACGCCGTCGAATACCCGGTCAGCAACGCCTTCGCGCTAGCAACAATCAGTTACCAGGGTACCCCGATTCTTTCAGGGCATGTGACTACAGGGGCATCCTAGGAGGCCGAAGAAGCTGCCATAACCCTGGCCTTAGCTTTCAATCCGGTCATTAAAATCATTAGTGACTCCAAATCAGCCGTTCGGAAGTTTGGCAGGGTTTCTCCACCACAGCGGAGATTCTTAGCTCATTAAGTAACCGACCTCGGCCCATACAAATCGTGCGGGTCCCGGCGCGTTCTTTCCTCCAGGGGAACGAGGCGGCCCACCACCATGCCCTAGGATTGGTCGGTCGGGCGGCGGTCCAGTGATCGTATGGCTACTTATCCGGAGATAACAGAACATTACCGTTTAAGCAGAATCTTCTCCCCCCCCCCACCCCCCCCCCCCACCAGGACAGAATTCCTTATCTTGGCTCCAAGAAACTGTCTGGAGGTAACTTCAGACTAATACTTTCCCTATAGCCCGGCGGTACACGTTCAGGTACACCCAACACTCTATTCCTTTGCATGCAAGCACTGGGGCCAATGTGGCATGCTACCAGATTTTGTATGGGCGTGTCCTCAGGATATTACTTCTCTCTAACGTTCAGCAGTGGCGACCAAGTACAAAGGCAGTTGAGCGGGCCCTATAAGTCGCCAGAGGTCTCATGGCTACTTAACGTGACTGCAGAAACCCTACTCTTGTAATCCCTTCCTAACCGACCGAAAACGAAGTTTTTCCTCCTCCGCCTACCAGAGTTTAGTTAGACTAAACGTTCACCTCTCTCGCACTCTGTACTCACCGCTGAAACAAAGTTCTCCCTCCTCCACCTCCTGCCAGAGACTAAACGTTCACCTCTCGCACTCGGCATGCAGAGCTGAGAATACATTCTCATAGGTCGCACACACCGAGAAAAGGCGAAGAAAGTTTTAGCATTCACAGTTCACGACCTCGCTCCCGGAATTAGGCCCAAGACCGAGTGAAAATCGCGTGGCGTTCGCTCCTTTTGCACCGGCGCTTACGGCCACCATGTCTGTCTAAATATCTATACAGCTCACGGTGAACTTCAAGCGGGGCTCGCGATACCAGAGAACGAACGCAGTCGTATATAGGACGCGAATTCGACGCGCAGCTACAGCGCTGCAAACGCGCGCAACGCGCGTATATATGCGCAACGCCGACGAGCCTTATCTCCATCGTCATCCTCCGCTTGCTCCGGCGCAGTGCATTCGTCCGTGGATGGGCCGATGTGCCTGCCGACGCATTTTCGACGCCGCCCACTGAGACGGTGCTCGAAGTGCGCGCTCATATTCCTCGCGGCCCATTAATCGGGCGAATCGCGCTGACTACGAGAGAACGCGAGCCTTGAGGCAGGCAGGCAGGCCCCGAGGGAGAACGTGGCGTGAATTAACGGGGAAGGAGGCGCCCCGAAGCGAGTTGCGCGCGCCAAAGTGATTTCCCAAGACTGCGGCGCCGTTATCTTCGCCGACGCGGTACGGCGGAGCGGGCGAGCTTTCGCTGACGCGCGGCTGCCTGCCAGCCGCGTGGATGACATTCGGATGTGCGGGGAGGTGCGTCGAATGGCCGCGGGGATGCTCAGGCTTGCACGCTGGCGGGCTCGTTCTGATGAGCTCGCTCGATGTGAATGCGCCTGGCTGTTTATTCTGTTAGCCCTTTATTTTTTTCCTTTGCTCGCAAAGGTGTCGAACGCCACGGGGTGGTGTATATGGCGCAAGGAAATGCTAACCCATTGTGAAAAAGGGGTGAGTGAAAGCGAAATGAGTTCTGCAATTTAGCTGTCTGGTATCGAAGGTTTAGTTTGGTTTATGGGGGTTTAACGTCACAAAGCGACTCAGGATATCAGGGACGCCGAATTTCAACCAATTGGGGTTCTTTAAAGGCCGATTCACACGACGGGCCGTTCGCCCGCGGCCCACGCATCACGTGTCGTGCGTCACCAAGTTGAGAGGCGTGCTTTCGTCCCGCGGACTGGACAACCAAAAAAGTTCAAGTGCCTCTCCTCTCGCGAGAATTAGCGGCGGTCCGCGAAGACGCACTTGCTTGCTCTGGCAACCACCGCTCTTGGCAATATTTCGGCTGCAGCATTTCGCTCAGTGGCTTTGAGCTGGCGCGCTGTTTTGATAAGCTGCACTGCGTTCGCTACCATGACAAAGCGATCGACTGGGCTAGCAAGGCGGCCCAGGGCATTGAGGAATTCGACAAAGGGCCCCACCTGCACCATTCAATCGCAGTCATGGGTCGGAAGGAAAAACTAGTTTGGCCAGCGTTGACAAACGCTTTAAAATAATCTGACAACAGTGGTACACCCAGCGCGTCGTCTGCTCTTTTGGTCCGTAGCATCCGCTTGACGTCATCGGATCGCAGGCCAGTTTTTATTGGCGCATAGACACGTGATGCGCGAGCCGTGGGCCAACGGACCGTCGTGTGAATCGGCCTTAACGTGCAATGACATCGCACAGAACACGGGCCTCTAGAATTTCGCATCCATCCAAATTCGACCACCGCGGCCCGGATCGAACCCGCGTCTTTCGGCTTAGCAGCAGAGCGCCATAACCATTGAGACACCGCTGCGACTGTGTATAGGAGGAGAGATGTAATAAGTTATACTCTTCGAGTATATTTGAATATAACGCTGCTAACCTGTAAAAAAGCCCAATGATATTGTGTGCAACGATTTATTATCAAGAGACAGACAGAAGACGAGACAGACATCAGCGCAGGTGTCTGTCTCGTTCTCTCTCCTGTCTTCAAAAAGAGCTGTTACTTCTTTTCAGTAGATTATATATAATCGAGTAGCTCAGCACAGCAAAGCAACAAACATAAATTTGGTTGCTCAATGGGATGTAAGTGCTTGCTTTTGAGTCGCTCGTGCCTGTACCTGGTGACATTATTATATTTAACGAACAGAGTTTTAATGTCGGTGGTAACGTCAGAAATGAATCGTGCTTATTTGAATGAGACACCGCCGTGACTTGTTGCTGATGTGTCACATCAAAGAAAAGTCTCGAAAGAGTCGGTAAGCGAGGGAGAAAGAATTTTGTTCACGAACTCGGGGTTAGTCCACGCGAAGAGAGAGGACTTATTTCCACCAGGGCCACTTGTTCCTTCAGCTGTTCCGAAGAACCCTATACGGTGTTCAAGAATTAGTAAACGACAACCGTTGCACCTGCCCACGCGTGAGCTTCAGCTAGCGCGCAAAGCAGGCGCACTTCGAGCTCTGAAAGCCAACATCTCCTCATAAATATAAGCAAACACCGGCGTGAAAAAGCAAAGGCCCAACAAAACGCAGGGCGTTTCGATTACGCCACTTACCGATCTCCTTTTCACGCCTTTAGCGTGGGACGTTCTCTCGTTTTCCTTCTCAGGAAGAGAAGGGCTTGGATAAACGTCACCCTTATAGACACGAAGCAGGCTCAGCACAGAGCCAGTCCTATAGTAACAGCTCTCGATTCTGGACCTCGGGGCTATCCGGTTCCAGCGCCATGAAAGATTCATGCGGCACAGCGCGCCTAAGAGGCGATCTAGTGCATGCATTCGTTGCGCGCCTTGCACGCAGCGGCGTCCGTGGCGGCGACGAAGCTTGTCACGAGCTGTGTCGTCGTGGGGGCCGATGCACTAATTTCCCTGTAGTGGCAGCCGGGCGGGCGGGCGCGCGCAAGCATACACACCACCCCGGAGGGGCTGCTTGCTGCAGCATTCAAGGATTCATGAGGCGGAATTAAACGATTAACAATGCAAGAGTGACTCGGCAGGGAACGCTCCGTTCGAGCACCCCGAGGTACAGCCCGTGTGCGCATCGCGCGTTCTTCTGGAAACCCGCCGCAGCCATTTGGCCCTGGCGTCTGTGGAGGCTATCTCTCCGCTTCCTCTCCTACCCCCCCCCCCCCCCCCCCCTGCTCTCCCACTTCACTATCCTCCACCACACTACCCCTGCATTGCCCGAACGTCGTATAGAAGGGAGGCACGGTCGAGCTGTGTAGCAGCTTCGGCATCGTGTTTGCTTCGTTCAGCTCCCTATTCACAAATCTTTGTTATGCGCCACATCAAATGAGAGGGAAGAGGAGGAGGAGGAGGAAGAAAGAGGAAGGAGAGGGGAAGGAGGAAGGGTAGGGTTCAGGTTCAGGGGATAGGCGGCGTGGAGGGAGGAGTTTTGCACTAATGGAAATAGTCGTTAGCGACGCGCTGCATGCAAGCTCGCAGGAGCCGCTTTGTGCTCGGCGCGTGCGTTGTGTAAGCGCCCACAGCCCGAACGCAGTTATCTGCGAAGTCGAGCATTGAAGGAAATAAATGACAATAATAAAGGGATCCTGCGCGAGCGAGCGTATATAGTAGTTTATTCCCCGAAAAGATAATCAGCTTTGCACACTCGACGTCTTCTCTGGGGTGTGCAGTGGTCTGTACCGGAATGAGCATTTTCAGCGATGCCGGCTCAAGGATGAGAAAAAAAAAGTAAATCAAGAAGGGGGAGAGGGGGGAGAAGAACAGGCGTTAGAAAGTTTTTAACAATGCAAGCGGAGACTGACAACATGCTTCGGTGAGGAAACTGCAATTGATGGAAGGCAGGTGCAAAATAGAAGAAGCACTGCTCCCGGTCATGGATTGAAAGACCGTATCGGATGAGTCACTGGGCAAGTAAACGATTTAAAAGACCTGAAACAAGACCGAAAAATGCCAGACAGAATGAAAACTAAGATACTGTTTGTGCTAGGCTGGAAGGTGTGGCATTTGAAGAAGCTGAAGAGTGGTGAGCTTGCCATCGCGCGTGCTCCGCTTCAAACTCGGAAAGGCACGAAACAGAGCACGCTTGAGGTGAACTACACACCAAGCGTGTCATCTTGCTTGCGTTTCGTCGTCCTTTTTTTAAGCGTTTTTTTATTAACAGGGATAAACGGAGACTAAATGAAACGAACTTTGCTGGAATGCACTAAGTCATCATCACCACAATAACCATCATCGTCACCATCATCCCTTCACAATCAATAGCCCTTCTTGTGTAAACTGAGTCTGCGAAGAGACAATCAGTCATCTCCTGTGTGAGTGCCCTGTCTTTGTGAACGAAAGACGTAAGCTGAGTTGTGCTCTGGACCGCCTCGATCCTCGCCCTTTCACAGAGGACAAGATCCTCGGTCCGTGGCCACAATAGTCGACTGCTGTCAAGGCTTACAAGGCACTGTTATTTTTTTTATTTTACGAACGGCTGCTTTCATTGACAGATTGTGACTGTGTTTCCCGTTCCTTCTCTCTTCCCTTTTTAATCCCCTCATTCCCTTCCCCAATGCAGGGTAGCCAACCGGAAGCCTTTCTGGTTAACATCCCTGCCTCCCCCCCCCCCCCTCTCTCTTTATCTATCTATCATTATCATCAGTCAGGTTAAAAGACCCCTCCAGTACTGTGGCTTCTGATACTGATGCTCAATTCACCCTCTGATGCACTAGTCAGAAAATTCCCTACTCTCAGCACTCCGCCTTACTCTCTGACGCATCTGGCTTCACTTTTATAACCTTTATAACAACCTAGCTGCAGTAGTAGCCCATAGGTTATCTGCTGTCAGCAATACGTGCCCTTCTACTATATGGAGCTGTTGGCTGCTATCATCATCTTCAGCTATATGCCATTCCGCTAACTGCTGCGGTGGCTTAGCGGTTGAGCAAGGTGCAACGGTAAGCATTATAATGATTATGATGATGACGGCGTATATTTTTGTGAGATGGTTCTTTTGCCAAATTTGGAAAATGGGTGGTTTTAAAGGTTATGGATGAGACGAAAAAAAAAACTCGGAAGAAGGGCCTTTCTCGAACCTGCACAAAATAGCAGTCAAGTCCAGATACAGGTATATCGAACCCAGATATTTCGATTTATTGGCTATGTCGAACATACCGATTATCCCCTTCAAAATCAAAGTATAGGTAAGTTACCTTGTATATCGAACTCTAACTTGGCCGGTCATTCGATATATCGAACGACGTGAAGCGCCACTGCAGGTTGTGCTTCTCCTCAGGACGCTCTTCGATCACTTGTCGCGCGCGGAGACGCACCGGCTGCGCTGCCTTGAGCATCTGGTGGCAGCGCTACCGCTGTGAATCAGCATGATGAGGTGAACGTGGGTATTGCTTAAGGGCCCCCCTCGTTCTCTCGTAGTCATTTTCCACGTCATATCGCTGTCATCCTGCGATATCACGATACTGTTCCTTAATTTAATCAGATTATTCTATTTATAGTATCTTATAGAAGGCAGTGGCTAATTCCAAAGGGCCAGCCACTCAGACTGGCTGCAAACGCCTAGCGAGTGCTGCGCTGCTAGCCTCATTAACATAATGACGCTTCTTGAACAAGTACGTCATTATCCCGGGTGCAAGGTATTCTTGCTTCTAGGTTCTCGTGCAAGCTTATCTACTTTCATTTCTTATATATCCAATTATCGGTATATCGAAATATTTTGCCATCATCTTCGAGTGTGATATATCTGAGTTTGGTCCGTATACAGCTTTCATATTTCGCGAAGTGTGGCTGGGACCACCCACACGCCGCAGTGGCCTTGTGGCCGTCGCGTTCGGTTGCTAAGTTTGAGGTAGCGGGAGCGAATCCTGGCCGCGATGGCTACATTTCGATGAAAGTGAAACGCAAAATACGACCGTATGTTGTGTGACGTCGATGTTAAAGAACCCCAGGTGACCGAAATTAATTCGAAGCCGTCCACTGAAGCGATTTTTTTTCTCTCGCCCTCTTTTCAGCCCATATATGTCATCCCTTCTCTTGTGACTGGGTTGAGGCAGTTATTGTGACTTTCATTTCCTCATAACCGCACATATTAGAATGAGACCACGCCAAAGAGGCATGACTTTCAGAAGAAAAATTAATAGATGTTTTTTTTTTCTAATTCACATTCAGAACAAGAACTCCCACAGATCTACAGAGGGACAGCTCCTATGCAGCACTATACGGTGAGGAGAGGAGAGGCAGATTTGCAGCAAATAGGGATAAGCCCTGTTACCTCACTGGTGATTTGCAGAGGAGATAGGTTCGTAAGCAATGCGAACATACAATGATCTAGGGCATCGATTAGCGGCTAAAACAAGGCTAGCAGCAATGAGAACACGAATGGCGCAGACCACTCCCACTGCACGTACTCTTTCGCGGAGAAATACTCTTGCAAGAGGAAGGCGGAGCTCTCTCCCAAGAGCTCGCTACAATGCGACATGTTAAAGAGCGGAGAAAATAGTCGCGCTAACGCTTGTTGTTGAAGAGCGCGAACATTTTCTACAATGTTCGCCCTCTAAATACAAAGTCTGGCCGCCAACGCAGAGTGCTTATGGAGATGAACGAGCTATGCACTGTACACAAGTTGATTGTCCTTTCTGGCTTGCGTACTCGTACACTGTTTTCTGGCATGTCTAAACAAGGGCATGCGCTGATTCGCGAACATTCCACGCTCTTAGTTTTAGATGTGCTTCTCATTTTAGCCCCGCGCACTTCTTTTGTGGCCTTTGATTTCGCTTTGTACTAATGCACATAGTCGCATTCAATGTACTACTGGAGACAATAGTTTCCAGGACGTGAGTTCTAGGGAAAACACTTATTGTAGACTCACCTCGCTACCCAGTCGCCTGATATTGTATGAAGGCATCAAAAAGGGAAAATGCTGCTCCCTCTGATCACAATATCAGGCGACCAGGTAGTGAGGTGGAGCTGCAATAAACGTTTTTCCTATAGCTCGCGTCCCGGAAACTTTTGTCCCCGCTAGTACATGCTTCACGACAGCGGTGACCAAACGTGCACAAGGGCACAGAAAAAAAAAGAACTTGTATACTGTTTCAATTGACAACCAAAGCGAAAGAGATGACAACTAAGTTGTCATCACTTCCCATGCTGCTTAGTGAAATGAGCTGTGACTACATATTGTGTGTCGGAGGATAAACTGAGTGCTATGGTGGGCACTTTGTCAAGCACAAATCAGCCACTAGGCTTGAACGGCCGAACGTTTCCGGCCAGCGTTTGCAATTTTTTGGCGCCTCAGTAGAGCGGAGCTCCGTCTAGCTGAACAATTGTATTAACAGGGCTACAGCAGACCTGACTAGAAGAGCCAAAGGTTACTTAGTTAGGAGTAATGGCGTTGGGGCATATATGTATACAGCGTTAAAAAAAGGGTGTACGTGTAGCTGAAACTTGGTTTGCATTTAGTACAGCTTTGCTGCACGCACTCCTTATAGTTCAACCGATATCTATCAAATAGCAGCGTTAAACTATACTCAAACACTAAGGTGCGGTAGGGAAATTTTATTTGTTCCTTGCTCTCAGCAGGCTCAGTAGGAAACACTAAAGTCACTAGAAGTTTTCCAGTGACTCTATCGACCACGCCCATAGCCGTGGACAGCACCTGTGGACCTCACCCATGGGCCGCAACCGCGGACCGTAAGCGCAGTCCCAACATGCGGACCGAACACAAGGAAGTGGAATTCAAAGGCGCCCATGTATACTGAGTTTTAAGGAGCATGTTGAAGAACCCTTAGGTGGTCGATGTTAATCTGGTGTTCTCTACTATATAGTCCGTCTCGTATCACGCAGTCGTTATTTCGCCCTCAAAAAGTAATCAAGTGCTATTGAAGTGAAGGCAAGACCACTGCCAAGCACTGGAAAGTGAAAGAAATATGAAGGTCACGAAGCTTAAAAAAAAAAGAAATATGTAAGCAGGTGCGCAGCAATAAAGAGACAACACCGTTGGAAAACAAGGTGCAAGGAAAACGACCGATTGTAGTTTTGTTAACCAATTCCCTCAGTGCAAACTTTGGGTAATCGCGTCAAATGGAGCCACTTTATTTTCTAATTTGAAGGAGCCTTTTCAAGTGAGATTTTTGCCTCAGTAGGTAACAGAAGTAACTCAGTTGATTTATGAGGCCCTGATTGATTTTGCAACTTTTTTTTTTCTGTGGCTGCAAAAAACACGAACGAGATTATTCCGTGAAAAATTTCGTAAAACGGCTCTAACACAGCATCTCGGCGCAGGTGCAGAAGTTTTTTCACAGGAAAGTAAAATGGCAAACAAAAAGGAACTGTAGGCCACAAGAGTATAACTGCTGGGAACAACAACAACAACAACAAAAACTGAACCATGTGATCTTTCAGAGAGAAAAAGCGAAGTGTCAAAGAGTATTTTGAGTCTCGGAGAAATGGTAAATGAACGACTATTGGCATGAAATATCGCTTAACTTTACCAGGAATTCGTGACCGTGGTATAGTTCACCAGTTTTTCAAACCACGTGGTGCTTGACACGAAAATATAATAGATGTATTTTTTCTGAAAAAAAAAAAACGGCGATAGCGAAGGTACCACCTGAGACCATCTTTATCTATGCGATTTAGCGTAAGACCGCTCGGTTACTGTGCGACGGTCATCTGCGTTGGACATTTTTCTTGTTTCGACAAACATGGCACGGAACAATGAGAAGCCCAGTTCCTGGTCTATTTGACGCCGCTGAAGACAGCGATTGGAGAGTTATGTTCTTTACAAACCGCATTTTTGTCATCCAGAACGCTTGGTTTCTTTTCTTGGGATTTAACGTCCCAACGCGACTAAGGCTATGAGGAATGCCGTAGTGGGGGGCTCCAGATGATTTCGACCACCTGAGGTGCTTCAACCTGCAATGACATTTCACAGTACATGGGCCTATAGTCGAAATGCGACCGCTGCGGCCGGGATCTAACCCGCTTCTTACTAGTCAGCAGCCGAGCACTATTATAACCACAGAGTCGTCGTCGCGCCTTTATCACCTAAAAGGGGTCTAAATTTTCGTCGTTTACGCAAACGCCCATTTCTTAGACGTTGAATGGCTTAGGGAAAGACGTTAGAACAGGCATCAAGACTTCGCTGCCTTTGTCGTGTGCGGGAAGTCATCTAAAACCCTTTGGAAAAACCCAGCCTGTCATCTGTACGATTAGTTATACCAAAAAACGCGAACTTCTCTCATTGAAGAGCCCATGCCTCAGGGAACTTCTCTACGCTTTTCACCGCTGAAATGCTCTTTCTCTGGGCATTTTTGTTCTACTGACTGAATGTTTTCTTTCGAAGGGTGGGAGGAAAGCAGCAGGACTTTTTCCTATATGCCTCTTTTGATCTACATTGCGGAAGTACGAGGCGCACAGTTGCGAAATAAAATTACCTTCCAGCTATTCAGTGCCATGCGATGTTTGCAGACTGCGTATTACTTTTGGCTCTCTAGCGACAGCTTCAGTCCGTAGGGCACAGCCGTATGTTCGTCGAAGATCAATGGTTTCTCAAGTACGAGATGGCGGCCGTTACCCGACTCTACTGAGAAGCTTTGAGCTAATGATACGCAATGACTGCGGCAAACGTTACTCTACAACTGTATAAAACCACTGCTAAGGGCCTCGTTTTATTCCTCGCGTAACGCTCCTCACACCAGGTGTCGTATGCTTCGCTTTTATGAAAGAAGTTCAGAAAATTGTGGTGTGGTTTTCTGGAAAACGCTTAACCCCAGAATTTTTGCTCTTGGACTTTACCCGCCTCTTCAACTCCAACAACGTCGCCGCTGAGGTGCGCCTTGCTTTTTGCGGCACCGGAGGTAATTTAGAAGGGAGTATGTCAGAAGCGGAGGGAGAAAATGTATTTTTAGGAAACGCTCTGGCTACTCCCTTTGCTATGGAGCACAAAGATATGGAAATGGAAAGGAGCGTGCTCTTTGAACGGACACAGAGCACGAATTGAACTTGGCCTGTATCGACACTGTGCCGCATTCTAACGACGGAGACGCTACTTCCAGTCAGAAGAGAGCTTTGATTAGCCAGAAAAGGCTAGAAAAAAAAAGCCGTTTGTCGCTATCACTTGCTGATTTCGCGGGTGCTGCAATAAACCTTTAACCGCGGATCTCGGAGGTTTGGCTGCACCACTAGCAGCTTCCTTAGAGTCCTCATAGGTGGTATGTCACAAGTTTGAGTAGAGTGGCGGAAAAATTTTTGAATTTAGATTTCCCAGCAATCAATGCGTCTTTTGCTGCCGGATAGACACCAACTTGCACAGAAAGAGGAGTGGAATCGAATTTTACAACGAAAAAAAAAATTGTTCTCCTCTGTGTCCCTTTAAGAGCCAACAAATTTAAGCTAGCGTATAAAAACCGCCGGTATGCTACCCTCCACTGGGGAGGGGCGATATATAATAACCCAATTTAATTAGATCACATTTGATGGTTTCCTTACAAATTAACTTTCCAACAGTCCTAACTCTCATCTTAGCGCCATGTTTTCTACTAACTGAAGAAACTTCTCTCAAAATACCTTAAGAAAATTTGTCGTAAAATAGTTTTTTCCGCATATTTTCATCTGTCTAACTGTGCTGCATTGTGCCACTTACACCGACGGCCGAGTACCGCATAAGAAGCCTGAGCGCCTTGAGCGGATCTCGGCAGGTAGGTGTATCGATTTATTTGCGGTAACAGACCACCCGTTACTGCTACTACCTACCAATCACGCTTCGTTAAGTTTTGCGAAGCGCGGTAGTTGTACAGGGTTTGAGATAAACGCTATTAAGTGCTTTCGAGCGGTTATACTTCCTTTTTAAAGTTAACCACGTTTAGTCTACAGCTAAACTCTCTCTATACACTTCCGGCATTTTTTTTTTCCGCCTGGCATAAAACCATTTGCTCTACCATTTATTTCTCCCCTCCTTTCTCTGGGAAACTCGTTTGATAAAGTTGCAATAAGAGGGATCAGTCTCGTCCTAAATGTCCGCACACGTGCTCGAAGAAAACAAGAAAGAAACAAAAGAAACATGCGCTCAATAGGATCGCATAGCCAAAGGTTTTTTTAGCTAAAAAAAAACAAGAAAACTTCCGTACGCTGCCGCAGTTTCCGCGGGGGGTCACGTACTACAGTTTCGGCTCCGAGAGGAGGCCTCAGTCACCGTGCGCCTGTCAACACGAATTACGGGGCATCGGCGGCGGCCTGTTTGGTCGTGAAAAGCGTCCATCGCGCTAATTGCATTTGCATGCACGGCAATGGAAGCGACGCTGGAACAAGGCGGAGATGGGACCGCTCTCTCGCCCGCTCGCCTAAACACGGTGGAGAGACGAGTGGGCTATGCGCTTCGCCCCCTGGCCTAAACGCCGCGTGCACTGCTGCGGCTATGAATAGACGGGGCGCCGGGTTCAGCCGGTCGAACGGACGCTGGTGCGCGCTCGACTAAACGCATTATGGTCGTGAAAGGAAGGTACAATGCTTTTCCCTTGTCCCGTGCAGCTTGTACAGGCAGCTCTGAAGCTTATGAGGAAGGTACGACACAAACCGGCAGAGAGGGGGGACAACCGGGGAGGGGGTAGAGCTTTGAAGTAGTGTGCATTTCGCGCATTATGCGTTACAGCTTGGAGGTGACTCGATAGGTTCGATATTATTCTTGCTCTAGCTATTTGAGGATGACAGGGACGAGGAGGGCTTGCTGGGGGCTCGTGGTGTGTGAATAATGACTCGCTCTGTCGTTCGGACGTCTCTACTTAGTCTTTGCTGTTGGGTTCAGCGGAAGCGGTTGTTATAGACGAAGGCGACCAGTGGCCAAGCTGGCGGGCGTGTTCTGTACTGGGGAAGTGAATGGGCCGATTGAATCAACGGCGAAACTAACGCTCAATGCGCCGAAGAGGAGAAAGCGGGGACTGAGTAACGGATATGCAGAATGATAATGCAGCGGCAACAAGGCGTGCATTCCGCCGCCGTTAATTTTCGAGCGCTTCCCTAAGCAGCGCAGGTATTTGGTCCAGTATTGGAAAGGGATGGTTGCAGACTGGGCCTTTGTAGGACCAACCTTTGCCAATACATTTCCAATATTGGGCAGATTACCCGTGCTGCTTGGGTCGTTGACAAGTCGGGCTTAATGGGGCCCTATAGTGTTCGTTGCAGAGCTCCGGAAAGGGGAGAGCGCCCCCTTGTCCCGGTTTCCAGGGCTTGCAGGGCGCCAGAAAGCGTGCGGGATTGACAATATATATATATAGTGAAAGCTCGATGCAATGGGCTCGCATGATCGAGTAGATAGCGCCCGTTGTATCCGGTGTACACTCCATGGGAAACAACGGGATGGGCACAAAAATGAAGGAACCTTTTGCAACGGGACTCCACGAAGCTTAGTTTGAACTGATATCGACGAAGGACGGTCGCAGCCGTTTGAAACGAACCAGCAGTAAATTTGCACGGCATTTCTACACTGTAAGCACGAGTACGGCTATATGGGAGTAAAAAAGGAAGTATGCTGTCCTCTAGCATTTATAAAAGAGAGTGTATTAGAGGACAGCTTAATATCTTTTTACTCCATTCAGTTTAGAGTGTAGTACGTAGCTGCGGAGCTCAAGCAGAACCGTTGTCCCGCGGCTCAAAAAATCCTTTCATTGTCTCGATGTGTTGAATGACGCCGTACAAACTCACTTTCATAAAAACGTGTCTTTTGAAACACAACTAGAGCGATGAAGAACAGCCGCGATCGTTTAGGCGAACATGCAGTCACTTTTCGCCGCGTTTATACCAGTTGAGTATCTTCAGCAGAGCAGTCATCACGCTGCTGTAGGAAGCATCCCTCGACTGCGTCAGTGCGCTGAATGGCGTTGCGTGAGCTCTGTTTAACCTGGGGTTGGCTCTGTTGGGTGCTACTTTGATCTTCATAGTTGACGGCGGAGTTCAGACTTCCGTTCAGTGTATACATGCACTATAGGGAAGCGGGCTCCGCTGCGATGAAAGACTTGCTTAGCGGCGAGTTGTAACACGCCGAAAATGTTCGCTGTAAATTTGCTTTGGACTAAGATTTTACGCCCAGGTGGTCGAAATTATTCCGGAGCCCTCCACTACGGCACCTCTTTCTTCCTTTCTTCTTTCACTCCCTCCTTTATCCCTTACCTTACGGTGAGGTTCAGGTGTACAACAATATATGAGACAGATACTGCACCATTTCCTTTCCCCAAAAACAACCAATTATTATTATTATTATTATTATTATTATTATTATTATTATTATTATTATTATTATTATTATTATTATTATTATTATTATTATTATTAAGATTTTACGCCGAATTGAGTCCGCTGTAGCCGATAACCAGTTATAAGATAGTTCGTTGATGCGAAACAACTTGGAGTGAACATGTAGGCGTACAACACAAAATCAGCGATCCCACCCGTTATATCCCGATATCCATTGTACACGGATTCGTTGTAGCGAGCGTTGGCCGCCGTGGAAGGGGATGGCTGCGTGGAACAGCATTTCCACGGCCACTGAAGGAGTTTAGGACATCCTTTGCCGTGTCGGCGTTGGTAAAGCCGACCACGCGAATAAAATATACGTCGCCTCACTTTCGAATTTACCGCCTTCTTCAAAAATACTGTCACGTGGCTTATTGTGGGTTGTACAGCGTGGTGCACTTTGCGTCGTCAACGTTGCAAGTGTCTCGAACTTGGGAGGACCTCTCATGCTCACCCCTCTGTAGCTTGCGAGGGGTCTGTCTGTCTACTGCCAGGAAAAAAAGAAAGGAAAATGCACAGGCCTGCTCACTGGCTCAAGGCGAGCCACAATCGCTACCACGTGCAGATAGGAGAGTTGAAAGAGGGGATAGAAAGACAGGATAGTAAAGACGCGCTAAAGACAAGGCCGATCCCGGAGGTAGTGCAATACCGGGCCAACCGGTGGCGGGAGTGAAGCATCCTTCAAACTCTTCGCCACATTTCCAAAAATAAGTCCAACTTGGACCCGTAACAGAATCTCGCGAGGGGTGAAGACAACGCTACGCATGACCCAGAAGTAAAGCCCGTGGGCTGTTTATTTTTGACAAAAGGCTGCACAGCGCACATATTGTAACGGTACATAGTCACGAAGCGAAGACGACGTTGCTGTGTCGCTGGGCAGCCAACGAAGACGAGGACCCTGCCGCCAGTGCTTGAGTGAGCCGTTTCCTGGTGTGTCTTCTGTGTACGGCCTATCGTCCCTGCTGCTGAACTAACCTCGTAAAAATATTCTTAGTTAAAAGTGTCTTAGAAAAGCTCTACAATATGACGCGACCGCCAGCCGCCGGTGCCCGTGCGCTTTTGGTGGCTGGCGCTTGTCGGCTGGCGGTAGCACTAACGCTAGAATCCACTCTACTGCGTGTGCTTAAAAGTCATCTTTAAAACTAGACTTCGCTTATGTGATTACACTTCGTCTCTACTAAAACCGCTCGATAGTGTTGTCGCCCCCGCTGGCTTCGCCCATTTGAGAAAAGAATTAAAAAGGCCGCTCGCACGCCAGCCGCACGGTCGATGCCAGTCACGAAAGTGAACGGCACGACAGCGAAGGTGCCACTCAAGCACGAAAGAGTTCGTGGTTAATCGATTTTCGCGCTCAAACTCAACTCTGTGATGGGTAAGTCAGGAAACAGCGCAGGGCTGCGGCCTAATTTCTGCAGCATATACAGGACACTCTGACATCCACCAAGATCCCAGTGAACGGGCTTCGTAAAATTAGTTACCTCTTTATGAAGCTTTTATTTAAATGCAGCTAAGCTTTAGCATTTTCACGCCTCCTTTTTAACCTCGGCGGAATAAAAACATGGTATGGCATGCGATTGGCTGAACGTCGAAGAGATGCAGATGGGCCATCAGAGACGCCGTAGTGGAGGGCACCTTATCGATTTCTACCGTCTTCGGTTCAATAACGTGCACTGACACCACTCGGTGGACGGCGGCTTTTCCATTTCATCTCCATTACAATGCAGCCGCGGCGACCGGGATTCGATCCTGCGACCTGCTTTGCATCTGAACGTCGTAACCACTGAGCGCCGTTTACCTCCTCCCTGAATTCACTCCGTTCTCTAATGGTTCTTCTCTGTTGTCCGTATTATACTATCCACCCATATGTCACCCATGAATAAGGATACGACTACGCCAAAGTGTGACATCTAGAGGCAGTCGCGAGGTCGATATGACAGAAAGCGCCACATATCGGCAAGCGAGGGAAGGACGAAACAAGGCGGCCTCGAGTCAGAGGGGGGCAGAGACACAGCCGAGTCAAGCCTAGACAAGCCACGCAGCCGCCAGCGGGGGAATACACGCTCGTTTGTCTCTATCTGCCAAGGGGGCATTAAATTTCGAGCCAGGCGGCGTCCCTCAGCGCACGCTGCATTATGCATGGCGCCGCGTCGGCTCGCCACACAGTGCGGAGCCTGCCTCCCAACGGCAGGCGCATGGCCGTGGGCTCGCTTGTATACGCATAGGATGCACTGGAGGGAAAGGGGGGGGGGGGGGGGGGGATATACGCGAAGAAGCAAGGGCTACGCAGTGGGCGTCTATACGCAACCACAGTCAGCAGCGGCGTATAGGCGCTGAAGGAAAGAAGCAATGCACTGCAACAGTGTATACGAAAGGCGCTGCAGTATCCACTTGTTTGTCGCGACCGAGGCTCCGCCTCGAGTGGACCCTCACTACGCGTGTGAAAACGAGTAGGTTGGTTTGGAGATTGTTACCACTATCTGTTGAAGTTAGAACGGGTGGGAGATGGGGAAGATTAGGGGTGCGGCTTTCGGGTTTCGAGCTTCTCATCAAGCGGCGCAACGTCCAGAAAAGAGAGAGAGAGAGAAGGAAATGCATTTGCTCGCGATAACTCGAACTCGGAAGGGGACCGAAAATGCGTTTTAATCAAGGGATGCTTTTTCGACACATTTGGTGTTTGAGACACCGAATCTTCGGTTCTAATAAAACAGAAGTTCGGATTAAGCGAGTTTTGAGTTGACAGTGTACTTATATTATTTATTTGGACAACTGCTCAGTTGCCGATCAAGTTCACTTGAAGATGACTTATACAGCTGTCTCTTTCGTTAAGTTTTCTCTCTGTCATTGTTCTGTGAATAACTTGCAGCTGTTCACGGTGACGCTGCATATAGTTAGGTCTCTCAGATTTACGAATTCTCGCGTGCATATTTGCATTTCAGAAAATGAATGGTACGTGGGCGCTCGGCCTCGATGACGGCCTTGCGTTCTTGGCCCGACGTTTCTTAGTTCCGGAAAACGTTATGAAAATTGGCTTTCCCCAAAAACCAATTTTCATAATGTTTTTCGGAACTAAGAAACGTCGGGCCAAGAATGCGTGGTAGTCGTCGACGCCGAGCGCCCACGCACCATTAATTCTCTGAAATGCAAATGTGCACGCGAGTAGTGGTTTCAGTGTGCTACACGCGCCATGGTGAACGGACACTGTGGGACATCAGAGTGCTGTACACCCCGATGTCGAGGGTATAGGAATCGTATCCACGACTATACGGCGTATGGGTAGAAGTAAAATACAAAATGTTCTGTGCATCTTGGATTCTGCGTCGGTTAGCTGCACGTTACCCTGCCTGCTCAGTAACACTCAACCGTGAACTTTGTCCTGGCGGACACCTGTTTCCGAACTTACGTGCATTAAATATTTTCTGTGCACCTTATCTATTTACTTATCACTTTGACCGCAGCGTCATTTTCGTTTTGGCATTACAGTAGAGAAATAAAAGTAGCGTTCAAGGCGACACGCATATAAGAATAATTAAGCGACCTGCATTAAAAAGCTAAATATATGAAAGCTGCCCTTCAAGGCATCTATTTGTACCCATATACACCACGGATCATGTGCGAAGAATCACGTTCACAAAGAAAGGTTCGGAAACTACTCAGTCTGAGACTTGAACTGGCTGCGTTTTTATGGAGGCAAAACGCTGAAGCGCCCGTGTGCTGTGCGATGTCAGTGCACGTTAAACATCCCCAGGTTGTCGAAATTATTCCGGAGCCCTCCAATACGGCACCTGTTTCTTCCTTTCTTCTTTCACTCCCTCCTTTATCCCTTCCCTTACGGCGCGGTTCAGGTGTCCAACGATATATGAGAAAGATACTGCACCATTTACTTTCCGCACACACAAAAAAAAAAACAATTATTATTATTAGGTTGCCAAGCGGTTTCTCAATACGCCGGCTGTGGCGATTGTGCATACCCATAGCTTAGAGATCGAAAACTTAACTTCAGTTGTTCAGCTTACCATAAATTAAAATCATTTGTCACGGAAAATTCCTTCGAAGAAACTCAGCAGTGACTCCCCCCACTCCCTGTAGGCGACAGGCGTGGTTGCATGCGGATATAGTAACAGGAATTGGAGAACCGCAGCGGTGATTTAACAAAGTCGAAGCTCTTTACAACGTGTAGTTATTAAACCCGAAGGAATTACGTCTATTCAGTGTCCGCTGTTGTAGATGACAGTCTCCGCGGTTACTGAAGGCTCAGTGCACAAAAGGCTAACACACTATAAAGACTGCCGAGAGTTTTTCGTACCAGCCTTCTCGCGTAGCCCGAGGAACCAAGCAAAAGCGGTTCCGTTATCAACCCTTCGGGCAACAAAATAATAGAACTTCTGCGCACGCAAATGAGTTCCTGCTGTTTCGACACGCGTGGCTGCTGTACACGTATTGAAGTCCCCCGCATCGAACACGTGCTTCATTTAGTCTCCATAGAAACAACAAAACAGCTGGCAGCGCTAAGACAGAAACAGTTGAACTTTTACTCGCGGCGCATTTTTTTCTTGGCAAAGATATTGTCAAGGTTATATACAAAAACAAAGCAAAAAAAGAAAAAAGGGGGTGGGGGGGGGGAAGAAACACGCCTGGTCGAAGGAGCAGGAGCCGTGCGCACGCAAGCATAACGGGCGACGGCGCCGAAGGGTACACAGCGCCGGGTTCGTGACGGCACCCTTGGTCACCGGCTAGCCATGCATAGTTAAATGTTGAGGGCCACTGACAGGCGAGATGCGTGCGCCGGACGACGTGGTGCGGGGCCGACCGGGGCTCGCGTGCTCAACGATCGGCCCGGCCGTCCGGTCTGTTCCCCCGTCGTGTATTATGGAAGACAAGAGACCGCCCGCGGGTCCCTTCCCTCACCGCACTCAATAATGCAGCGTTATTGACGCAGCGGAGGAAGCCTGATCGCCCCTCGCGTCATCCGACCCTGGCGCGCATACGCGATCCCGTCTCCCGCCCATTGAGTCCGCGGGGCCATTGTACACGCACCGGCCTCGGGGCTTCGACAGGGGAGGGACAGAGGTCAGGATAGCCAGGAGGGAGAGGCCCATAATGGCGGAATGAAAGGAATGGACGAAACTAATGGTCGCCAAGCTTTTCATCATGTACTTCTTTATAAGAGAGTTTTAGCACAGCCGAATAGCAGTATACGGCCAATACGTGTAGCATGTTGACATTGCTACCACCGCCGTGCTTCTCTCCACGCATTTGGTCAACTACGCGACGAATATGATGTCAAAAAAGGAAGCTGAGGGAATGGGGAGGAAGGGGTTAACCAGTAGTAATAAAGTGACCTGGTTGGCTGCTTCGCGCTATAGCGAAAAGGGAATAAAGACGCGAAAAAAAAATGGAAAGCGGAGAGGAGCGTAAAGACAACGCGCACGCGCAGCAGTATGCAAACTGTCCCTTTACACTAATGTAAACTGGCCCTGACGGCTGTTTACATTAGAAGGAGGAGAGACTTTAATGAATACAGGAGGGGTCTGCCTGCTCGTCGGCCTAGCATGCTACTCCAGGTGAGGGTGAAAGAAGACTGCGTATACTATACAGCACCCAGATGGCCCTGCATGCGCACCATTGAACGGTGGCGCCACGTCCTATGCTTGTTATCCTCTCCGAAATGTTCGCTGTCAAGGCCGCTTCAGGTCATAGGCAGGGCAGAGTCCGTATACAATTATACGATAACGTTTTGACATGAAGGTTGACCAGATCAATCCGTCGCACGTGTTTTAATGCAGCGTACTCTATGCATATTTAGGTACTTTGGAAAAAGCGTTTAATAAGCTCTGCTGCACTCCATATACACACACCGAGGACGCTGGAACGGCCGCACTGGAAAGCCCTAACAATACCGCTGCGCTAATTCAGGCAGGATCGCCACTAAAGCCGCTTAACTTACTCGTAGGCTGAAGGTATATGAGGCAGGATCTATGAATGGAAATGCGTCTGACTCAGAACACAAAACACAGGCGCTGCACACATATGCAGTGGCTTCAGGAAGAATATAAGTATACCAGAGCAGCACATGTAGCAAAAGACGCAGTCAAGACAAGAGGACACACGAGCGCTTTTACTGTGCTTTGCTGTGCTGCGCTGGTATACTTATATCATGGGACACCAACTAGCCCGCACTCTTTCCCTTCAGGAAGAAAGCAGATGCTGCAGTGGCGAAGAAGTGGACGGTTTAAAATGCAAGCATAGCTGTATGTTTCGATCCGCATTGCGCCTTCTGCGGTGAAGTGGCTAACTTGTATCACATGGTATGGGCATGCCAGAAAAATCCAGATAATGCGAGAATCAATGACCCAACATCTTAGGTCTGGGAGGCGGCGCTGTCCAGCTCACACATGCCCGGAAGACCAGCTTTGGCTGGTGAACCGGGCGAGAGCGGCGGCAAAAGCCAAGGGCTCCTGGAATAAGAGCCCACCGAAACCAACCTTGATTTATTCGGTGCGTTAGATGTTTTTAACACACGCACGCACGCACACATCGTATTTTAGCTGTGAATTGTAAAGCTTACTTGAACCGCAGTCTCAGCTTGCTGTTCTCAACGTGACCCAAGACGGGGTCCAAAATGGCGGATGTAGGAAGAGATGAAGACAAGCGGGTGGATGGCGCGTCAGCGCGCCGCACTGAGCAAGAATACAACAAAACGACCGCACCAAAAGGAGCATGTTTGAAAATTTAACCGAGCCCGGTTGATTAGTGCCAGGAGATTGCCCGTGTACAAGTACAAAGCAAGATTGACGATGTCGGTAACAGTGAGTCTGGGGATGGCTGCAGGGAGAAATTTGAATGCACCGGGCGGACGGGTCGGCCCCGTGGGAGACACTAGAGAGGCCGCTTAGGCGTGTCGCGAATCAGAAGAGGGCGTCGCGAAGCGTTCAATAATTCAGCCTCGATTGACACAAGGCGACCAGCCACCGGTGTATACAGTAAGCGACCACACAAAACCCGGATATTCCGTATTGTTTTCTGTAAAGAATGTTGCCCTAATGTCATCCTGCAATGTCTCCTTGTGTCGGTATTGCTTTGTACCGCAGAATACGTGAAATGTTGGAACAGTTGTTTTTTTTTAGGGGGGGGGGGTGCGGGGGTGGCGGAGGGAGATGGGGGGAGGAGTGACGACGCAATGTTGGACCATTTTTTTTTTCTGAGGGGGAGGGGGTGGGGTGACGACGTTTGCTTCAGTACTTCACATGGTGCTTCGACATTTCGTAATCATCGTTACATAAATAACCGTAAATGCAGAAAGGTCAGCTAGAGACGCCTCTCCTTTACACACATAAACGAATACATACCGCTCTATACTACGTCAAGCCCTGCTGTTTTGTTTTGCCTTGGCCCTGTACGGAAAGATCAGTTTGCAGGTTCATGGCTTCGTGCATGAAGGTTCATGAAGGAAGTGGAACACCATGTACACGGAGAACTTTTATTCTGCAGACCATGTGTAGGCTCCTTTTGGTCGAAATGTGAAACTCATTGGGACACCTAATTACTGCCGACAATTACGAATGTTAAATATATGACATAGAACGCAGCATTCTAAACCTTGTCTTCTTCGTAGCCGGTAAACTGGTACGCGATACTCGGTAAATTCGAGTAAACTCGTTACTGTGTATTGGATCCATTGTTTCTCAGTATGCAAATTGCATTTACATAGTATTTAAACTAGATAGCATTCATATTGTGTTACAGAGTGAAGTACACAGAGCTAAATAAGCTTAAGCGGCACTCGCTAAAGGCCATCGGCATTTCGATCGCTTTTTTGCTAACATTGCATGATTATAGTTTATCTTTCTTTATCAATCACCATTTGTCCTCTGCTATACATGTAGACCTTTTTTCTTTCTTCCTGTGTTATTTACTAGTGATCACCGTCCTCTTTAAGCTCCCCGACTTCAAGGATAAAAATAAACAGATAAGGTATAAACAATATTCATGTTTAACCTAAGCTCTCTAATGCATAGCAGGGCGAGATATCCTAACAGCCTCTAATACCCCTGTCACACGGGCATCGCAAAGGCCTTTGAGAATCAGGTCCTTATATCCAAAGGCGTCAGGAGTGCAGCTACACGGCACAAATGTTGCGCCTTTGTCGCTAAAGGCCTTGGAGGCGAATGCGCTCGTCAGAGACCTTTGGAGCCCAAAGGCGTGGACTTCGAGAACCTGCGATGGCAGTGCCATCCAACGTCAAAAAGTAAAAGCAATGGAAAAAAGATAGATGCAGCCAACAATGTTTGAAAACATTGTTAAAAAGTACGAAATGTGCGTCTGGGTTTGCTTTTTGTACGGGTGTTTATATTTTATGCCCATATTTCAAGACACTAAAATTGTCGCAGCAACACCGAGTGCCCCTGGTGGCCAAAGCAATACACAAAACCTGCTGCTGCTGATGAGTGTAGCTGTTGCAGTTCTTTTAAGGAAGCAATTATAATTTAAAAAATTGTCTGAGCTCAGCGAATTAACAGAATTTATTTTTTAAACACTTTAACAAAGATTCTAATTTTGAAACACTCACTTCAGCCGCCTTGAAACACTCACTTCAGCATCCGGCGCTAAGCCTGAACGACTGTTCCACCTTTGGGCTGCACCGTGTAGCTGCGTCGCTGCTCCTTTAAGCTTTCGTTCCTTTCGTGAAGAAAAGGTGCCTTTGCTGGAAAGGCCTTCAAGGAATGCCGTGTGACAGGGGTATAAGAAAAAATAAAACTTGCCAGGCTTTCGTGCCTTGCACTCAAATAACCGACAACGATAACGGCACTTTCGTCCCTCATGCTTTGAGAGAGCACCCCACACCCCGACAGACTTGAGCACCGTTCTCAATACTGGCAAGCAGGTGAGCAGGGCCCTTTTACATTACGCCATACTACACCGACGTTCACGTCGTTTACGCCGAAGAAGGTCTCAATCGGGGCTATCTTAACGACAACATAAAAGATCGCCTGGGTAAAAGCGGAGCCTAGGAGAAGAAGATGTCGGAGGAAGGAACGACTTGACCGATGTGCAGAAAAAGATAGCCGAGGGAGGAAAAATATAACGCAAGAAGGAAGACCGGAGGGAAGACGAAGCTGAAAGGGTTCTTGGAGAGGCGGCGCGCGGAGCACACTTAAAGAAGCTGCGCGGCGGGAAGCGCAGCGTCATTCGCAGCGCATCGTCCCCGCCGTACCCTCCTTGGGCGCAGAAGCCATCTCGGCCGTGCCAAATGAGGCGGCCTCGGGCACACGATGGCTTCTGGCTTCATTAGCCGCGCGCGCTGCCCCCCTTTGTTACTGGCGAAGGCGCCCGCGCGGCTGCTGCACGCGAAGAGGTTTCGAAGGGGGGCGGAAGAAGAAGCCTCCTCGAGTATCTTCACGCTGCGACGCTCGAGTTACTCCGGCCGCCGTCACCCGCAGGGACGGCTTCTGCTCGGCATGCGGCAGATGGCATAGAACGCAGGTGTTGGTTTCCGCTTGGTTAACGGAGCCCGCTTGGCTAGCATAACAATGAATGAATGAACGAATGAATGAATGAATGAATGAATGAATGAATGAATGAATGAATGAATGAATGAATGAATGAATGACCCAGCGTGCGAATGAATAAAAGTGTGAACAAGAGAATGAACGAGCGAATGAATTTATGAAACAAAAAGTGAGGGATTGAGTGACATAATCACATTTATTGAACGGCCTGCCCATAGAGCATCCCCAGCACTCGAGGCTGTGAACTTGTGTGGGGAGAGATAGATAAGTTTAATGAGAGGAAAGGTGGATAGGTCGGTCGGCGGTAACGTGACCCTGGCCTGCTACTCCACACTGGGGAAAAGGGGAAGGGAAGGGAAAGAGAGTGCGAATAAAGGGTGACAATGGCATAGTACAATGAATTATATGAGGTGGTCCAGACAACAGAGATCTCCGCGCAGACAGTGGCTGGCACTTGCCTCACGTGGATTCGACGTGCAGCACACGCAGTCCATATGGACTTGCGTAGTTTCTCAAAAGAGCCACGGGCTGCTTTTGCACCCGGCTGCTCAATGAAAGGGAACAGATAAATGTAACCGAAGTCTTAGTCTTGCATCAGGTTTCTTGGAAGCTTACTACATATAGGCTTGTAGTACTTAGTAGGCTAGTAGGCTACATAGTAGGTTACATAGTAGGCTGGTAGCCTACTACATAGTAAGCATAGCAGTAGGAATTACTACATAGTAATTCCTGCCCTTCGGGAATTGTGTGCCGCTACCTGGTTCCGTGATTAATATTTTTTGTTATTTGTTTTAATCCATATCATACTGCTAAATTCGCAGGCCCATATCATTCCAATTGTGAAGACTGCCTAATGTTATGCAGTTTTATCTTTGGACCCAATACTAGCCCCTGGTTATGGGTCCAAGGACTTTAATGAAGATAATAAAATATTGATTGATTGATTGATTGATTGATTGATTGATTGATTGATTGATTGATTGATTGATTGATTGATTGATTGATTGATATGCGTATTGAAGATCGGAAGATCAGTGCTACTACGTCCTGAGGACCTTTTTATGGAGCTAAATGTTCCTCGCCTAGTAACCTAATCGGTCAAGTGGCAACACAGGACCTTGCGACTGAGCCTAGGCCATCAACGTGCATTTTTCACATTGTATTTGTGGTCACGTATCCTTCAACAGTCCCACATTGGCCGATCAGTTTCTGATCTCTACTCACGTTTTGCTACATCTTTTCTTGTCACATAAAGAAGGCCTCACCTTGTGGTAAAGATAGGGGCAAGAATCTTCACTACCCGCCGTTGTGGCAAGCAATGCGGTTTATAGCAGGGACAATAAAAAAAAAGCACTAGCATTGATTTCAGGCATTGAAAGATGGTGCTGCAGTTATGTCCTCACGAGTCAGAACTTGGGCTGGGAAGCAAAGCTTTTTCCATGAAAAGAGTTTTCGCAAAACTTCGTCAAGAATATAACCAGGTTTCTCGGCGAAGCCCGACAATTATGTTTTAAAGGTGGGCTTTTTGAGGTAAAAAGATGGCTTATGTGGTATATTATACTAGTGTTGGCAGCTGTCAAAAAAAAAATAACGGTCGCCTAGGCAATGCCCAATCTGGTTTGGCGATAGCACAAGGGTCCCACCGGGGTTGCCAAGCATGACCTATCACGACCAGAAATACGCCACACACAAATCGAAATTGATTACATTGGATAGTTCATGTCTTGTAGTTTAAATTTGGCGCGCCGCTAGTTCGTGAAGCGCCCACGTGGCCTCGGAGGGCGCCCCGTGACCCTAAATTTAGCGGTTGAACTTTGGCGCAGGTGTAAGTCTTGCCAGACCAAGCGTTACGGCGCACATAGTCTGGTTGAACAGACAGTTCCTTTGAGGTGAGTCAGGTTAACTAGTCATCGAACTTCTAATAGTAAAATGAAATGAAATTCGGTTTTTTTTTTTTGGGGGGGGGGAGGAAATGGCGAGTATCTGTCTCACATATCGGCAGACATCTGAACCGCGCCGTAAGGGAAGGGATGAAGGAAGGATTGTTGACGTTTAACTTTTACAAATAGGCATTTGGTTGCAGTCAGAGATTTGTTGCTGGCCGTTAGTGATAGCGATATTAGTTTTTTTTAGAATTTCGGAAGTATACGGTTGCCCTCGATTCTGCGGCTCAACAAATTTTGGCGAATTCGCGCGCGATGCTCAAATGCGCGCCATCAGTGCGCGCAAGGCAACGCCTACTTGCGAACGTCACCGTGACCTTCGCCCCGCTTCGGCTGGAGCAAGCAGCGGCAAGCCCCATAGCTAAGGCGGGACAAAGGTGGTCACGTGGTACGTTCGCCTTGGAGTGCCGGGCACAGCGCCGGCGCGCGATTTTTGAATCGCGCGTGAAATCGCCAAAAGCTTTTTGTACCATATCACCAAAGAAAATCACGTTTTCGAAATTCTAACTGAAATGGCTATAGCTATCGGCCAGCTACAAAGCTCTAATTAAGACTAGGTGCTTAGGACTAGACTTAGACTAGGTGCTTAGGTGCTTAGACTAGGTGAGGCGGATATCCACCACCTGTTGTGGGTTTTCTCTGCGCTGATGCCGACGAGAATTCGGCACCTGGCGGCAGTGGGTCTCTCACCAGACAATCCGGATTCCTATATTGCCTGGACACAGGGCCCACATCATCGTTCACTACTTGATTTCATTATATCAGCCCACCTTTTTTTCATTTATTTAAGCATCTTCCTCAGCGCTCATTTCACAAGCTTCATGCCCTGAGGCAATAAACATCGCTTGAAAAAAAAAAGACTAGGTGCTTATCTGCAATAATTACAATATTAATTATGAGAAGATAGTTAACCAGATGAATAGATAACAAGATTCACCTTTTTACTGATGCCCGACAACACTGTTACTACCATACCGCAAACTTCACTTTTTTTTATCGCAAAAACCTTACTTTTCACAATTAGTGACGGGCTTCCTCGAAACTTCCGGTACGATGGCAACCTGATGCACGAACACTTCTCACGACAAGGAATAATTATATAAAAAAAATATTTCAAATTTAAATGTTTCCTTTTGCAAGGGATGAGTAGGCACATGACACATGGGTCTCGCTTTGTCTCACCTCGTGGACATAACTGAATGTCCGAAATAAATCGAACAGAATGGCACTGAATGGAATTGGGTCACCTTGGAAGACCGCGAAGTCTGGTACGCAACCGTGGCTTAGAAATTGGAGGCAAGTGCACTTCCTATCGTATACAGGGTGTGGTTTACGGACAGGTGACTGCTAAACGAGCGGGAATTGTACTGGCATTGTTCTCGCGCACGAGGACAAGTCATTTGCATATCCTTCTTATTCTGCTTATTCAACTTTTTTGTACAGATTCGTCCCGGTGCCAGTTGCACGCAGGACAGACATGTGCGTACCTCACTTACCTTTCCCAAAGACTACTCCAGTTTGAAACTAACGGCGCTATATCCCAAGGGCCATTTCCGGGCGCATCTGCCACGCGCGCCCTCTATTTTTCATGCAAGCGGTGCTTTTATACGTACCCTGCTAACCTGACCTGCTCACGTTGGCTCCACAGAGTGCACGCAGGCGTGCTGCTCCCTTACAGCGCTGTTTCCTCTCGTGTCCCGTTTTGTGCACTCTACCGGGCCTCTGGCAAACACTTGAAGAGAGGTAGTTTCGCTTCGCGCGCATCGTTCGAGATCGCGCCGACCGAACAAAGAACTGGAGCAACACAAGGACTCATTAGGACAAAGCCTGGGGGAGTCATTAGCGGGGCCCCCTTTGTTGTTTTTGGCTCCTCCTCCCCCCAATCCCGGAACCGCCGCCACCGCTATATTTGCATAGTTATGCATCTTAATCCTTCCGGGCCATGCGCGCGCAAGTGTATAAGCCTCTGCGCTCGGATCAGTGAAGCCTCATCGATTGCACTTCTTGGTCGTTCGGTTTTCCTGTGCGTCGATCTACTTTTCTTTCTATTATTTGTTTTTAGGACTGTAAAACTGATGAATGCATGCGCCACGTGGCACGCTGAACAGCCGCGCAGGAACGTCTTTATCTGTCCGTCTGCGAAAGGCTGCGCGTACGGAATACGCGCAGAGGAGCAATGTGGGGAGATTAGTGGAGCGTTTTAGCATAGCAGAAACGCGCTAGCGTACAGGTTACCTATCCACAGCGCATGCGCAGCAGGCATCTGTCTGATCCGGTATGCGTCTCCTCTAGTGCGTTTCCGGTATACTAAATCTTTGTAGTGTTAAGAAACTCAAGAGAGGCGTTTCCAGACAGGCCGTGGAATGCGGCGGCAAGAGGGGATCACTTTTGTTTACTAAGTTTACTTTCTTTTTTTTTTTTTGTGGATGACAGTTTCACTTCCCACACAAAAATGTCCTATGGCCGGCTATAGAATTTTGGCCCAAATAGCTATAGCTATAGCCCAAATAGCTATTTCTGTATATAGCTGTCTATACAGGCTGATATATTTTTCTATAGAGAGCTTAAGACAGTTGTATGGTTCCAAAGCTATAGCTTTAGTGGCATAGATTTTTCAATAGCTGTCAATAAGCAACTCTGTGGGTGCTTATAGACGTTCATAAAACGCCATAGACGGACATAGCTTTTTCCATAGACGCCCATAGGACTTTTTTGTATGGGTTGGTTCGGGTTTAGGAACACGTGGGTTGAGAGGAACAGGAGGCCTTTCTTTGGTGTGCGCTGAACGCGCGCTCTCGGTTATAACTGGGCTTTAAAAAAAAACAAGCTAAGAAATTTTTTTGTCATTGCAGCGCAGTTCTGCGCTTTTCTGTCGCCAGTTCCTCTATTGATGACCAAGTGGAAAAAAAACTAAGTAATGGTAAATATATTTTTACAGCTGTTGAGTAAACCACCTAGCACGGTAAATGTCATGGATGGCGGCCGCACATTTAACCAGACGAAGCAATGATAGAATTATCCTTAACTTGAATGGTTAATTGTCGCAGTTTGACTCGTTGCTGTAAAACGTCGGACTGTAATATTAATTTTCACCCTAGCTTAGGTACTCCCTCACAGTAATAGTTGTTTGGCTTGTGCTTTCACACTGACGTAAAAGGGCACAAATTTAGCGCTAAGGGAAAGCACGGAAAGAGACGACAGGACAGTGCTTTCAACTACGTTTTTCTATTTTTTTTTGGCATGAAAACGCAAATATCTATTTTTCTTGCAATCAACCATTGTTTAAAGTTAGGGCTGTCCTGTCAACCAGCGTTATGTGGTTATTTAGTACTGAAAAAACTAATATAATACGTAATACTTATCGATTGCATTATTGTGCACTCTTTTCGCAAATAACATTCGTAACTCTTCTCAGCTTGGCACCTTATCCCTATATAATTAAGCGCTATAATTTCCTGCACCGTTACATTCAACATAGGGCATAGTACAGCCTGACTGAAAGAAGATTAAATGTATACAAGCTGCACGAATCTCCTGAATTCTTCACCGATTACGCTACCAGACGCAAAACGACGACCATGTCGACGTACTGACTGCAATGGCAGTAATACTCTATCCATTAGGCGCTCACAGCAGCGCGGTTGCATGCGCCAAACCATCATCGCATTGGGCGGCCGGGATGGCAAGTCACTTCAATCACGCAACCCTGCTCACATTACGCGTTAGCGCACGCATGAAGCGGTGTAAAAGCTCTCGACACTGCGTTTCTCTTATTAGTTTTTTTTTTATTTTGTTTTTGTTTTCTCTACCTACAGCAGTGTGCCTGGCGTGACACTGTTCCTTTTCCCTTTCGCTGCCCTCTGCGCACCTCTTTAAAAGGTCTATGACTGTTAGTGGCCACATCACAGTAAATAAAGAAATAAAAATCGCTCAGATAGGAGACGCGCTCCGCCGGCTCGGCCCGTGTCAAGGCAACGAGCGTCGTGGGAGTGTATACAAATAGTCAGCACGGGAACGTCTGCCGCTGCAGACATCTCTGAGAATCCTCTTCATTTTGACGAAACCGTACGCAGACACGAAGGTGCGGACAGCTGACCGAAATGAAAGCGGGAACCAAAAAAAGAAAAGTAAAAGCAAGGTAAGTTCCACCCCCCCCCTCCCCCACCTCCTCCCAAGATTTATCGAGGCGTGAGACGTGGCGAGAAGTGACTGAGTCGACTCGCGACGTCTGTACTCAAGAGTCAGAAGTTTGCACCAGACCATTAAGCGCCTGGTTAATTCCGTGCAGCGATGGTAAGGACGGCGATCATCTGTAAGTGAACCCACCCGGTGAGGCACGCCACGGCTCCAGCCACAAATAGAAAGAGCTGCGTTAAGCTCTTCGCAGCTACCTCTCCTAGAGGGCGCTCTCTTCCAAGCCGGTCTGCGCTCGGTGCATGCGCACAAAGGCTTCGCTCATACTATTGTGCGGAGACAAAAGGAGAGAAATGGCAAGTGCAAAGGGAGGAATGTCTTGTTAATAGACTCCATGACATCGCGTTTTGTCTAGTCTTTTTTTCTCTCAGCGTTTGTTCTTTCCGCGTTTAAATCCGAAAATAATTTTCTTAACGAAAGGTCGACAGCTCCCTTGCTTTTATAACGTCATGAAATAGACTTCAAGAGAGAGAGAGAGAGAGGGGGGTAAGTTGATGATGAGGAGGAGAAAGATGCTAACCTCCCGTCTTCCGGCACGACGCTTCCTCGGAGGATAGGCACAACATCTTATCGTGCGTGCTGCGCGCGCATTAGAACACGGTCGAGGTGTGAAACGAGCGGTAATATACGCCGCTCATGAGACAGGATGAGGAGTCAGCGAGAGAAATGTGAGAAGGGGAAAAAGGAAACGAAGAGAGGAGACCTATACTTTTCGTCCGCCTGTTAACAGCGCCCTCTATGTGCCGTCACCTCTACGAGTATATTTACCACGCGCACGCAATCGTTGTGGGATTTCCACTCAACGCGTCTCTTTCTGCATGGTATAGAAAATAAAACGTTAAGGAGACCGTCCGAAGAAAAATGCATTCGCGTGCTTGAAACGCTTCTCTGCAGGATAACGACATTTCGAGAACGCGGTGTGAAAGGAACGACACTTCTCAGCGCCCTATAGTTTTGTTAAACGCCATCATTTCCTACACTGGTATTATGTGAGTAAAACATGCAATGTCATTTTTTTCTTTTTTTTTTTGCAGTCGCAGCGTGCAAACGTGCAAACGTGCGTTTGACATCACTAATCACCCTGGATGACATGGCTAACTATGAAGTATTATGTTTGGCTTCGCTTGTAGCTGAAAACTAAGTTGAGTTGGGTTCTGGTTTTGTTCAAAAGTTTCCAAGAAATGCGTTGTGCGACGCTTTTCCAGGAATGGGGCCGGGTTGACTCAAAATGCTATTAAAAGGCTTTCCACTTCACGCCGTCCTCCGCCTACCGGCTCAACAAGCCCTAGTTCAGTAGCTCGAGTGGCGGCCCAGACCAATGGTACTGTAGGGGGAGCGGCCCACTAGGGATTGCTCCCCACGCAACCTCTCTGCAATTTTCAATTAAATGTTTTCACCACCACCACCACCCTCACCGGCCCTTCCTCCACGGAGTGAAGGCCCTGTTTAAAACCCGCCAATGATAAACGCTTTGTCGAGACGAAGACAAACACTCTTGTCTAAACATTGCCAAGCACTCTGAGGCTTACAACCCTCCCTTGCTCCATTTTTGAGTGATTTTTTTTCAGTAAGTTAGCATCTGACTGACCACTGCTTGTGAATTGTCCCTGATGACAGCTTATGGTGTGACTGCTAACGTGTCTGGCAACCACGAATCTATGATTAATTGGTTATCTTTGTCTTTCTATCGCTCTCAAGAATCGATGTTTGCCAAGGCGGTCCTCCGATCTGTATTATTTTTTCATAGCCGCAGTAACAAGATGGCGGAGGCGGCATTATAACACAGCATAGACATGCCTCACCCACATAATCAACTCCCTCAAACCCACACGCCCTTGCTTATATACTCGCTATGAAGGGCGTTTCATCTCGTATTAGAGGTGAGGTGTTAATAATCGCGGATTTCGAAAACAATTTCAGCTCCATTGACGCAATCTGTGGGTGACACAAGGCAAGAGCACTAACTGCAAAGTTGTTAGTTGAATCGAGTCTTGAATGCAAGAACAACGAAAAAAAAATTGTAATTCAGTGCTTGAAATTGATACTTGCATTAGACATCTACATATCAGGGACGTTTTTTGATTTCCTTTTGCACCAATGTTTCAAGGTTTAAAGCGAATGTTTCATAAATACTACTGAAATGTTCTGCTTCAAGCACTACTGATCAGTTTTTTATTGAACGTTCCAGGAAGAATTAAGCCGTGGGGAAATACCTGCCGAACAAAATGAACTAAGTTCTTGTTGACCCAGATTTGAATGAGACTCAAGTGACCTGCAAGCAATTGGCTGCTTGTTGACTCATACAGAAGAGAACGTTTTGACGTCTTAATGAACGAGATCAATAAAGTTTAAGTTTTACAGAAATGATATACAAGGACTCCATAAGCGGTCAATGGAAACTCAATGTGAATTTTTGTAAGGGCTATAGTTCCTTCACAAACCAACATGACGGGACAGCCTTTGAAAATTTTTAAAGCCTGTCTGACACACCACGTGCCTAGTGCCGGCACAATGCGTACTTGTAGAAACTGAAAGTAAACTGAACTACGCTAACTAACCTGATTATTCACAATCACATCCAAACAAAACGTTAATATTTCTAACTAAAGGAAACCGCTCAACCTTATATAGTTACTTCACGACTATTCCGCTTGACACGTCGACGTATTGTATCCCTCGAAAGCGCGCACCAGCGAGAAGATTTTCGTTTTCAAATCAGAAGCGGCGTCACGTGACCGCCCTTACCTCAGCGTTAGCGGGAGGCGAAGAGAGATGGGCGGGTCCCAAAAACAAAAAAAAAAATCACACCCCAAGCTCATCTCGCACCCATCTCGCTTATAAGGACGGCCCGTCCAACTCGGAACACCCAGCATAAGCCGCGCACTTTGTTCACGTCATCCACGCCGAGTTCCTCCTCTCCCCAGGGCGCTTTAATAACGGCAGATCGTGTCTCGGCACGTTTCGGCGTGTACGCCCGCACCTCTGGCATGGAAAGGAAACCGCACGCGCCTGCGGCTGAATTAAGCCAGCGCGCGTGCGCGGCCGTGATCAGACGAAGAGGACAGGCACGCCCTTTGGAAAAAAGAAAGAAAGAAAGAAAACCTGCCGACTAAGTCGAGAATGCGCCCGGCACGACGCGCAGGGGCTGGCACGTACTACGTGCCCCCCATTCGAGACATCATTAACGCGGCGTCAGCCGTGGACAGTCGTCGATAACGTATATGTCTGCCTGCAAGCAACCGGAGAAGGGCGAGGGAATGGAATCGCTCTATACTGCCTGTCGCAATGCGTGCCCTGTTGTCCCGCTGCTTCTGTTTTGTAGAAAAGGCAATCGAATCGGAGAAGGGGCGTGGTCAGGTCGTGGTATAAATCTGCGCTGAAATCCAACAGTCTCTCTATGTAAAAGCTGAATTGTATGGGAGACTATACATGGGGGACATCGTACAGATACGGAGCGGGCAGTGCGGAAAATGTGCTGCGTCTAAGTGATTCTTCTGACAGAGGAAGGAAGCAACGCGGGAGCGGCGCTAATGATTTTCGCATTGCTAGCTTTACTCTTGCAGTGCAGTGCCTGCGGTTGCATGTTTGGAGGAAATATTGCGAAAACCAAAGTAATTAATGTTAAACAGTTTAGCAAGGGAACGGCAGTTTACAATTTGTAGTGAGGTGCTGGAAGTGGTAAAGGAATATGTCTACTCCTTAGGGCAGGCAGTGACCGCAGATGCGAATCTCGAGGGAAATAACTAGAAGAATAAAAATGGGGTGGAGCGCCTTTGGCTTGGTTCTCTCAGATCACGAATGGCAGTTTACCAATATCCCTCGAGAGACCGTATAACAGCTGTACCTTACCGGTATTCACCAATGGGGCAGAAACGTGGAGGCTAACGAAAAGGGTTCAGCTCAAGTTAAGGACAACGCAGCTTGCTAGGTCAATGAATAAAAAATTGGCGGTGGTTTAGCTCTGGTTAAACCAGGAGTGACGCGATAGCTACAGCTGGCGGTGTGGAACTTGTTCTGTTGAACTGCAAAGTCAGTCTTTCGCCACTCCGTTTCGCTGGGCGTTCCTTCATCTTCGTCCCACTTGACACGGCGCATGCGTACAGCTGCATGTGGCAGCTCGGTTTCGCCGGCGCACCGCGCCGCCGGCAGCAGCAGCTGCACCGCACCACGTGGCTGGTCACGTGACCAACAGGTGGCGAACCACGTGACCAGCCACGGCGCCGCGCCGCCAGCAGCTGCTCCGCAGCACGTGACCACCCACGTGAAAGCGCGGCGGCGCTGCCACGCTGAAGGCTCGAACTGCTACCGTAATGTAGCTATCGCTACAAAATATTAGGTTTAAAGTTAAGAGCCGGGAAGAGGGGAGAGTGGGTCAGAGAACAAACGCGGGTTAATAACATCGTGGTCGAAATCAAGAAGAAAAAATGGGTTAGGGCAGGGCACGTAATGCGAGGCCCTTAAGAGTAACGGACTAGATACCAAGAGAAGTCAAGCGAAGCAGGGGGCGGCAGAAAGTTAGGTACGCGGACAAGATAAAGAAGTTTGCGGGGGTATGGTGTCCTCAGCTGGCACAGGACAGAGTTAATTGGAGAGGTATCGGAGGCGCCTTTGTCCTGCAGTGGATGTAGTCGAGCTGATGACGATGATTGATGACTTGTGAGTGAAAGAGCGATATCAACTCGATACTGCAGATGTGTCACTTGTTCGAATATTCGTGTATTCGGACGATCTTTGGGCAAGTTTTAAGCCGCATCGGAAGGATACATGCTATTTGCTTTATGCGCTTGTGACCTTAGGCAAGAGCGTCCATACGTATACAAAAGAGCGAAGAGAGGGGGGGGGGGGGGGGGCTGACCTTTAGATGATTATAGATAGACACAGCAGTTCTAATAATGGTTAGCAGAGAGCGGGCGAGAATATTGAAGCAATGTGTGCAGACAGTTAAAGTTAGTTAGATTTAGTACAAGCAAAAAAAGTGAAAATGAAACACAGCATGAGGGCCAGAAACCAATATTCAAGTTGCATAATAATGACTTAAATAAGCGCAACAGGATAGTATAATTAATTAACATTGACAAATACACATGAGCAAAACCGCGGCGCAATTGTAAACGAAATAGCCATTTGATCAGTCTTTCGTTTAATGCATGATCCTACAATATGGTCTAAGAGTGCGGGCTTTTTCCACTCCCAGTATCTAAGAGCTGGCAAAATATAAAAAGAAAAGAAATTGAGTAAAACATACACCGTAATGCACGTGAAAAAGAAAACAGAGAAAGAAAGCCCCCCCCCCCCCCCCCTCACCCACACACACACACTGCAACTCGCGTCCACTCTTTAGGATTCTTTACAAACGTGTGCGCTAAATGCCGTCGAAAGCGCGCCCGTCATGAGACAATTCACAAACAACGTTAACGCCAGCCCAATCGTCCCCGGTCGTGCGTGTTCTGCAGCAGTTCAGGGCTCACTCGACCAAAGACAAAAGAGAACGAACGATATGGAGTCTTGGAGAACCCAGGTTCTTAGAGAATACAAGACGCGAGAGCAAGTATGTCGGGAGAAAAAGAAGAAGCAGGAGCAGAAGGAGCGCACGAGAGGGGCTTGACCCGAGCACATTTCGAGAACGCGGCACCTCCTCCCACGCGGCTGCTAGAAAGCGGTGCCGCTGGCATAAACTACACACGCCAACGAAGACGGCATCGCACCAACCCGACTATGATCCAGCCGCGATGGCGGCGAGCACGCCCGAGTCGCGTGAGCAGCGTTCATTTGGAACAAAGACGGGGGCGGGCGGGGACCCGGGTTCTCCTTGCGAACACACTCTCTCGTGTGTTTCTCTTTCCATCCTTGTGCGCCGCCTCTCGTGTCCGACTGTCTGTCGTCGCCTCTCGCCGCCGGGTAGTGCGTGCCCGCTATTCCTCCTCCCCCCTCTTCCAAGTTCCCGGCGCGCCCCCTTTGCGGCGAGAGTCACGCGAGAACGTCACTTTAGCAGCGCCGGCTTCGCGCGCTCCTAACGTGCACGCAGTGTGGAGTCGTCGCCCACAGTCTACGCCCCCCCCCCCCCTCCCCTCGTGGCACACATAACGCCCTTCGAGGCCGCGGTGAGGCGGCACGCGTTCGCGTGAGTGCGTGAGCGCGTTTACGGGGAGCCGCTGTGGCCGGAGGGTGATGCAGGGCGAAGGGAGGCACGTCACACAGCGCCCCATGGCGTCTACAGTCCGGCTGAAAGAGGTCCGTCTTTGCTTCCGCCGCGTTAACAGGCTTGCACTTAAGCAGGGCTCAGGACGGAAGAAAGATGGCGCTGTAGAAGCAGTCAGCGCCTATTTACTCAAGACACGCGAGTTGGCAGCCCGCTTTGTACGGTGGGCGGCGCATTACCAGTTTGATCCCTGCGCTACAACCCCGATCTTTGTATGGTATTAATGATCAGTGTCTATTCTGCGTGCATGCCAAATAAGTGGCCAATAGAGACTGCCATTTTTTTTTTTCGCTGCAAGTTCGTGAAAAGTAAAGACGATATGGCTCAGGTGGAAACTGCGGCATGTCGAGAGTCGTGAATAAGTTTCTGCACAAGACTGGAATGAGTCCAACTTAAGTCCACAGAGACGTGTTGGTAAATTTGAGAGTATCTGTTGACTCTTGTATGATGCAAACGGGCGGTTCGGGTATTCCAGCGTGCAAAACGCTTTGTGAAGATAAGCATGGCGCTCAATCTAATGCTTACGAGAAACCCCCAATGTGGAGCAGATTTGTAATGAGAGAGTTTTTCCTCATTAGCATCCACCGAAACGCAGCCATACGGCTACAAAGAAAAACTATACACCTTTCATATAAACTTCGTAGTTGAAAAAACTAAGATGAATATCTTAGTTTCGTGAACTTCAAGTACGAAGGTTTTGTGTAACTACAAAATTTCCCACTGATGACAAGGGGAAACGCCACGGAAAGTCAGGGCATCGAAATTTGCGTCATCGCGGCAATGCACGAAGTCATAGGACTTCCAGTGAAAATGGATATCGTTCATAATGGATCCGGCGAACTGCTAAAAAATCAAACCCATCATCCGCACCTATAGCTACCTCTTAGTGCGAACTCTTCCCAAAAACTGAAAGCGGGCTCTCCTAAAACTGAAGGAATAATACTTTCTTTGAAAAAAAAAAAATTGAGGATCTGTGGGACAAGGGCATCTATAGCTTCAAGGAGACTGCGTCATAAAGTAGCGGAGGGAAATTGACAGTTTCTACTCCCAAGATGGACCATCGGACTGCAGAGGCCTGGGCCTAGGTAGACGACCGTAATATTGAGCTCAGCATAGGGTAGCGTATAAATTGACCTTAAAGACTTCGCATTGCAGATCCAAAATCTTTATCAATCTTGTACATGGTTGCGCAACTTGGATGTTCATGTGCATCAATCAAATTTACGGCGCCCTTCACTCTTTGAAGACTGCTGAAAAGCGCGGGCTCTGGACGGTGCAATGACAAAACCTACATGTTGTCTTCTTTATTGTGTTTTTAGATGCAGTGTAAGATGGGGTCGAGGCTAAATGCGGCAGAGGACCTGACAAGCGCCCGTACACCCTCGTACAATATAAATTAAACAAAAAAATTCCTACCACCAAACAACTCAAACTTGCCCGGTTTATTCTCGTCTTCACTGCACAGAACGACCCCAAGTAATTCAGTCACCGCCTTTGTCTTCCCAAAGGAGACAGAAGAAATAAGCGCAGATATGAAATCAAGCGCATGCGCGGCCCATCAAAGTGCAGACGCACGCGATATCCGATCTTTCACCATCCCCAATTAGAAAGCGCTCTCGTAAGCGGACAACCTTATAGGGATATGTAGCCAGTATTGTTCTTTAGGGAGGATCCCCACTGCCTTCATGAGCGCCGGAGCGCTGAGTTATTCTGGCAATTCCCAGACCAGCGGGAGAAAGTATCCCGTTTTGTCGAGACCCTCTCTGAAGGATCTCAAGTACGGACGGCTTCTAATTGGAGCTCGGCGTCCCCTAAGACGGCATGAGTGGCGGCGGGGCCAATTTAGCCCGCAGCCCCCCGTGGGCGAACTTGAGGGCTTGGCTGCTCCAACGGGAATGGTTTTGAGAGCTCTAAGTCGCGGGCGGCCGTATCGCCATAAGCGCGCCAGGAAGAAAGGGATCATTTGGGAACCGTTTCTCCGCAACTTGTCCCCATATATATCGCTGCGTCGGCCGACTACATCTCTGTGGCACTGGAATTAGCTGAATGCTCCTTTGTGGCGTATCCCTCTGGTTTTTTTTTCCTTTTCTTATTCATGGTTTTTTTTATCATCTTTGAATTTTAGAACGGGTCCTTCCTGCAAATGCATGCGTTTTGTTAGAATCCGCTGCATTTTACGCTGAGAAGCCCACGGTAATAACGCAGCCGCTTGATAAAAAATGAAGCAGTTTGAAGAATGTGCCTTTATAGCATAACCATGCAAGCCTGTGGGACCTAAAGCTGCGCTTACATTGCGAGGGATCGTAAAGCTTAGCAATCCTGAGTCAGCGTCAATTTAGAGTTCTATCAGTTTCTTTTTTAATTTCACAATACCTTGCAACTGAAAAGGCACCTGAAAAAATATTTTTTATCAGCGTACCACATATATGGCAAGTCACTCCGTATAAGCAAGAGCCTCACACGTCAGTTGCACGCGATAAGGTGCTTTATACTTACGCATCCTCCATAGGAGGCAAGTGCGACCGAGAATGCGAACGACTTCTTTACACAGATCATGCCTGCGATAAAGTGTTTTCGGTTTATTTATGGGTAAGCGGACGACAGTTGGCGTCTGAAAAGTTCGCTGCTCAGAAGCACCAGCGCACTTGTGACCAGCAGATTCCGTGCATATTTCCTGTATACGCGAAGAATGCAGTTTCGCATATGACTCAGTGATACTGTCTATAGCTCCAATATTGGTGAACGTCCAAGCACGCATTTTGCGCACTTAGCTGGTTACAACAAAATTTCTTCCGTCTTAACAAACTCCAAACTATCCGCTCAAATTATAATGCTTCTGTAAATCGAGTGTCGCATGCAGTCATGGTCAACACCAGCTCACATCTTCTTGTTGCTTTCGCATTCTTGTTATCGCTTCAAGCAGCTTCATGACTGTCTCTGTACGCTTACCCATAACAGACGGGAAGCCCACGCTGCCACACTCTTTATCGCAATTTATTGCCGTTTACTGTGCCTAGTTTGTTACACGACTGTTCCCCTTTTCGCCTTTCAAAAGTTCAGCGCCATGACGGGAAGTCATTAGCAGCCTGCATCCAAAGAGCCACACACACTATCGTTGCTGCAACGAATCGCTGTGGGGAGGGGGCGACTCGTCGGCGCCAACTCGTGCCACATGGCCGCAAGCATCGACGCCAACATTCTATGGATCGGAGGCGCGAGCGAGAAGGCGATCCCTCCAACGTTGACGCCAGCCCGCTTCCTATGTAGCCTCTTCATCTTCCATAGCCCGAACGGCAGACGGGGCAGACAAGAAGCAGCGGGACACATAGGCTCTAATGGAAAAATCGATCGTGCCAGAAGTATCCACGGGACACCGCCAGTTGATTCCGGACCCAAGCCTATATACACAGAGCGGCGCGCGTGCGCGCCCCACTCTTCCGTTTGCTGTCTGCCACGCTTCTCTCTCGCTTCCCCGACGATACGTTCCTGTTGACTCGTCCTGTACTACGTCTTCTTGCAGGGACGGAAGCTTGGTGAGGCGGCTCTGGTACCGTCCGTTCCGAACGTTGCGTGCATCGCTTGAAGTCCACGTCGCCGTGTTGCGCCACTGTCACCGCCCTCATTATTAAGACCATGTCAAGAACTGTCTAGAACTAGCTAAAACAAAGAGAGTGTCAGTCAGTCAGTCAGTCAGTCAGTCAGTCTTGCTGAAATAGTTCCATTGCTTAAAAACCAAGGGGAGGGCTTAACTTTAGACAATATACGCCCTATTTCGTTAACATCGAACCTAGTGAAATTGGTGGAAAGGGTCCTTCTCGGCCGTGTCATGTCATTCATTTCAGAAAATGCTGTATTGAATCCATGTCAAATTGGTTTCAGGCCGGGTTGTTCAATTTGGTGTGCTCATACTGATCTTGAGAGTCGTATTAAATTAGCTCGCAATAGTAAACAGTTTGCTGCGCTTGTCACCTTGGATATCAGTAAAGCATACGACAGCGTGGAGCACTCGACTCTATTACTAAGATTACAGGAACTCAACTTCCCAAGCTATTTTGTAGCCTGGATTTCTGTTTTTTTAGAAAATAGAGAATTTTACTGCTGCCAAAATGGTATTTCCTCAAGGAGATTTCCACAGACAAGAGGTGTTCCGCAAGGATCAGTTCTCTCCCCTGTTCTTTTTAACATTTTTCTAAGCTCAATTCCATGCATTCAAAATGTGAAAACTTATGTGTACGCCGACGATATTGCATTTTTTGCATCAGCAGGTGACATTCACACTCTTTATCGAACCCTGCAAAATTACCTCAATGTTCTTGACAACTGGCTAGGAAGAATTCATCTGTCCCTTAATGTGAAAAAATGCGCATTGTTAGTATTTCCAGTTTCTGTTCCTGTAAACATCTGCCTGGTCTATAGAAATAACATAATACCTCAAGTTCAGACGGTGAAGTATCTCGGTGTAATATACGACTCTACTCTCTCCTGGCGGCCACACATTGAGCAAGTTTCTGCAAAAGGAGTTCGGGCCATTGGCATCCTGCGCAGGCTTTGTAGTGCTAGGTCAGGCATGAGAAGGCATACGCTTCTGATGATTTATAAAATGTACGTCCGCCCAATTTTGGAGTTCGGGTGTGTTTTATTCTCAGGAGCTCCTGCCTATAAACTTCGCCCTCTTGTGCTTTTGGAGCGTGAGGCGTTGCGCCTTTGTCTGGGGCTTCCAAAATATGTCGCCAATGCTGTTCTGCACCTTGAGGCGCGAATGCCTTCGTTATCAGCTAGGTTTCGCCTTTTAACAGTTCAAACATTTTTAAAATTGTGCGACTCCCCTCTTCACGCTTCCAGTATAATATTTCTTAGTCAACCTTCCGCCTTTTTTAGTGCTGCCTGGTCTCGATTTCATACCCCGCAGATATGTTACGTGCAGTCCCTCCTTGATCGCATAAATATCCATTTCACTGATGTCCGCCAAATATATAACAACTCCTCATCTGTCCAGATTGAATTCGATGACATTTTCCCATCGAATGCAAAGCTGCAGCCCTTCCCGCTTCTTCAGGGTCTATTGCTGGACCACCTAAGGTCCTTTCCCTCTCATGTTCTTATTGCTACCGATGCCTCGCAGGATCGCGAAAAGGCAGGTGTGGGAATTTTTTCACCTTCACTGGATTGGTCTTTTTCTCTCCGTCTTCCTGACTTCACTCCAATTTTTCTGGCTGAATTATTAGCAGTAATCTTAGCCTTACGAAAATTAGAATCTACCGTTTCCCAGGTCGTGGTTATGACAGACTCTCTGTCCATTTGCTCTTCCTTATCCTCGCCCACTGACTCTCGGCCATTACGCCTCTTTAAGTTCCTGATTCAGCTGCATCTAAATTCGGTAAGGTTGCTTTGGGTACCAGGTCACATGGGCTTTCACTTAAATGAGGTTGCAGATTCCTTAGCAAGAGCCTCTCTCAGCGGCCCAATTGTTGCTGTCCTACCATCGTGTGCATATACAGCTGCGGTGAGGTTTCGCAGCTACACAATATTTCAGGAATTTGCTGCCTCGGCTCTTACATCGTCTCCCGAATATCAGCATCTTCTGCATCCTTGGAGTAGCAAAGACTGGCGCTCACGCAGACTAGAGGTCTCTTTCACGCGCTTGCGTTGCCGGGTTCCCCTTCTAAATTTCTACCTTCACAGATCTGGCCTGGCAGCTTCCCCACTGTGCCCTTTTTGTGCCGAACCTGAGACAATAGATCACTTCCTGCTGTTCTGCCGTCGCTTTTCTCATTTGAGGAAGCGTCTTTTGCAAATTCCATTTCATCAACTGGGCTTGCCTGTGTCTTCCGCGGTTGTTCTTTCCATTGGCGCTTCTTTGCTTGGACGAAGCGACAGGAGTGTGCGCTCTGCTGTGCAAAATTTTCTTCAAGAAACGCAGCGACTCCCATTCTAATTTCTTTTTCCTGATCTCTGTCAGTAAGACATTGCAACATTACAGGCATTGTGTACTATTATGCACATTAAGCAATTGTCCCGTCTTCGATCTCCAAGTTAACTGGACCCCTTTCCTTCCCTCTTCCAATCTATCAGACTACATACAATTTCCACTGCTTTTCCCGTCAAAAATTTCCTGTATCCAGTAATTAACCGCCTGTGTCTTGGCCACTCCCCCGTAGTGGGTATGTGCCAGCAACGTCTGAGGCCTTCCTTCCTTCCTTCCAGTCAGTCAGTCAGTCAGTCAGTCAGTCCAGTCCAGTCCAGTCCAGTCCAGTCCAGTCCAGTCCGTCCGTCCGTCCGTCCGTCCGTCCGTCCGTCCGTCCGTCCGTCCGTCCGTCCGTCCGTCCGTCCGTCCGTCCGTCCGTCCGTCCGTCCGTCCGTCCGTCCGTCCGTCCGTCTGTCTGTCTGTCTGTCTGTCTGTCTGTCTGTCTGTCTGTCTGTCTGTCTGTCTGTCTGTCTGTATGTCTGTCTGTCTGTCTGTCTGTCTGTCTGTCTGTCTGTCTGTCTGTCTGTCTGTCTGTCTGTCTGCATACATGCATGATTTTCATTCCTATGATCCTTGCAACTTATACATCTCTGTTATATTCCATAACGTCAACAACTTTGTGAAAAACGCGGCGAATTCCCTTCTCTTTGCACACATAGCAAGTTCGCAGCCATTTGATACAAACAGGCGTAATAAAAAGACGCACGTGCGCAGAATCCAATGCAAACGAGCTCTACTGAATGGTCGACAAGGATTTGGGAAATAGCAGGGCAGGAGCTTTTCTCTTCATGCTTTCGAGAAGCTCTTTCACGCGTGCTGGTGCTCAGTATAGTATGCTGCACACAACTGTCTGTCTGTACACGGCATCACGAGAGGAGGTCCACAAGTAGAGAAGGGTGCAGTATCGTCTCCTAACTCATTCTAGATGGCCTTCCGCGGGCGTTGTTGACACAGCTCGAGCTTTCCTGTGCTCTGTGGCGTGGCGAGGTGCTGCCTGGTTTCGTTTTCCTCGTCTTATTTTTTTTGCTTCCTCCTGCGAGCGTAGGGGGGGGGGGGGGGGGGAGGGGGCGTGGCAGCTGGGGCTCTGTCATCACGCCGGAGACCCTCGGTCTCCTCTCGTGAATACTAATGCCCCTGTCTGAATAGACGTAGCAGCATCTTGCGCTTATTATACTGCCTTGCAGAGGCGGCAGTCTCGAGTTACCCAGAAGAGCCGAAAGGAATACGTCTTCTCGTCTATACTACTGTGTATACGCCTGCGCCTCTGTCTAGTCCTCTGTGTGTGTGCAGCATAAGTAATTGCCGGCCCAGCAGTTCTTGTGCGTCGAGCATCGGACTCTACTTATAGCGAAAGCAGCCACAGCAACAGAAGCAGAATCTGAATCTAAATAGTAAACGTATACTCAGAATGAGTAACTTGCATGCCTCCAGACCGAGGCAGGACGGAGCATCTGTTGTGTAACGACATTGTTGCTTTGTGTTCATTGCTAGCAGTCGGGATTGCCTTGGTCGTCGTAGGCGAGCTTGTAGCGAAAATGGCCAAGGCGTGTTCGCGTACAGATGCGCGTGAACAGGACCCCATGACAAGTGATCAGATAACTTGAGGCCATGGAGATGGCAGTGGAGTGAAGATGGAAGCCAAGTGCTAAGGTAATAAAGAGGAAAAACAACCTAATTAAACTTGACTGGACAATTACTGCGGTGAATAGAGTGACAACGACACTCTGTGTAATATCGTTGTGATGTTTACCGCTCTCAGAAATTTCACGCTGTCAGCAACATCGTTGGCATAATGAAACCATCAAAATGCCTCAGCAAGATAGCTCTTTGACGGGAATGGACCGCAGCCACTTCATTGTTATCCGCTGCTTTCCGTTAGATACCATTAATGAAGCAAGCTCGAGAGGATTATGATGCTAGGCATGAGTGGCAGTTAAAGGCAATGCCTGGCTTCAAAGAGGGATGCAGTTTTTATAATTGTGGCAAACAACCTCCTGAGGCAGGTTTAGAAGTCGCCAGATTTGAGCTCCTAATCTCCCCTTCCCACGTGTAGGGTAGCATACCGGGCGCTGCCTAGTTAACCTCCCTGCTTTTCTGTCTTTCTCTCTCTCTCTCTCCACGCTAGAGTGTGCAGGAAATAAGGAGTGAAATTCGGACACGACGGCAACTGCTGGTCACTCTCATTGGCAGTCCAAAAGGAAATGTACGACTTTCTAAAGCAGCGGGACTTGTTTCTTCTTTTATTTTAATTTTCTCAATATCTCTCCTTCCCTTCAATATACAAGGTTGATTTTAAACTGCAGGTGAAGGCCCCGGAGATAAGCCACGCTTCGGCGCAGTGATGCGCAGTACCTCGACGCTGGCTTTGACGCAATCGAAAAAGTGCCCCAAAACGCGGGCACAGCATGCGGCCCGGTCCTGTAGATATGTATAGTAGTTTCAGGGTAATTCGGTTAGGGTGCCTGGCCTTTCTCGCGAAAATTCGGTCCAAGTTCGTCCGCACAGCAGAAGCGGAGAGAAATAGCAGAACCCCCAACGATAAGAAAGTGAGGTTCACGTGTGCGGGGAGGAACTGCTTGAGCGTAAACACTGAGGGCTGTGATGTGTAGTAGTACGCCCCAGCTTCCATTGAAATAGAAGGCCAACGCGCCCAGAGAAGAACACGCAATATTGAATAGCGGGAGAGACTGAAACACAAGAGCTATCTAAGAATGCAAAGATTGCAACACTATTCCTTTCGGAAAACAACGGCACTTTGCCCTCTTATAAGCAAAAAGGACAAAGAACTAAAAGACTTGCAGGAGGGCGCGGGGTTGAGGGGGTTGACTGGTGGAATGGTGAATAAGAGGAGAAGAAGGCTAACTTGGATGGGACAGCTCCCAGACAGACTTGCGTGAATCCTGAACTTCGCAAGAACCAGACTGGGAGTGCTTTTTTTTTTTTATTATGCGTTGTTCCTGACTGTGTAAGTAACAGCGATGCCTCCCAGCGGCCGCATACCCCTTCGTTCTGCGTCATGTCTCGTTCAGCAGAACTTTCTCTGACATAACCAAGGGCCTACATCTTCGTGATTAGAGTTATTTTACTTGTAGTTCTCGCGACGGTGCGTGTAAGCTCTCAACACGATTGGCTTCGCAGAAAAAAAGAGACAGCCACTATTTGGTGCTTTGCCTGAGGAAGGCAAGCTTACGTCATCGTCAAGCAAGCACTTTTTCGTGCCATCCGTCAAGCGCCCGACTATGGCCGTGCTCTTGACCAGGCCCTTCAACTGCGCACTTCAGCAAGCCGCTTCTGTCCCGGCTGCAAAACTTCGCTTAAGATAAGGTTGCTCTGGATCTGATGCGGAAAATCTTCTTTCATGTGTTAATGTCAGCTTGCGTTAGACAACACCCGGCCGGAGTGCTTAAGGTGCATGCCTGCAGCATCAGAATCAGAAACCTTGACCGAATGGGGAACGCATAGCCATGCGTATACAGCACCTTGGTGCACTGGCAAAGTTAAGGAAAAAGCTGCTCCGGGTGTGTTTGCGACATGCAGAACCTGATTATTGCCATGCAACTTTGTTTAAGAAGCACAATATTTTTTTAGTTGAAATTTCAGTATGATCATCTCCGTCACGAGGTCATTTCGAATGCCCTCGAACTGATAGCCTGTCGACTTAAAGGCCAGTTGAGCGCTGATACATGGGCGGCTCCGATGGCCGTCGAGTCAATAGCCTATTGAGTCAACGGAGTAGTTCGGAACTCTACCCAGATTTCGAATGCCTTCGAGCGGCTGCATGCACTCTCGGACGCGGAGCTCTCCCGGCAAAGGGCTGGGGAATAAAGTTAGAGTAGTAAAGTCTTTTAAAAATATGGAACTTCAAAGTGTACAACTTATTTGCGCGAAAAAAAAAGACAGCCCGGGCGACATAACACTATAACCCGCATAGTACCAATGTTGCTAGCGATCCAACAACAACCAAAACCAGCTTCCTCAAAAGTTCACTGTGGGTGGTAACGCGCGAAAAAAGACGAAAGAACAAAAGAGAGAGACACCCTAAACTGCTTTCGTCTGTTTTCGCGCTGTTACCACCCACAGTGAACTAACTATTAGCAACTCGTCCAGCTATCCACCCTTCATCCTCAAAAGTGCATGAATGCTACTGCAGCTTGTTCATGACGACGAATTTCATTTTAAGAGTGATTAATGCTACTGAAACAAATGAAAATATGTTTTAACCGCTTCAGGTTGAACTTGTTGGTTGATTGCTGGCAGGCCTGCAAAATGAAGGGCGGTGAAGGTGGCGCCATACCACCTTGGAGGGAGATAGTGGAACCTCTCGATGCGATCGAGTCTGCCGTGTAGCAGCGGCACAACTTCTTTGAGTTCGATAGCGATTGAGAATATAGAAGGCTCTCGACTCACTTGCCTTTAGAAATACCCGTGTGACAGAGGCGTAACATCCACGGTTTTGAGAAAGCAGGGCAAAACAATAGAACAAAAAATGTTAACAAAATTTCTTATTCTGCATTTGTACATAGTGCTTATTACCCCTACCACTATCCTTTCTTACTATCCTTCCCCCTTTCTTTCCCTCTCCCTGTCCTTAGTGATGATATTAGGTCCGGTAAGGACGGCGGACAGTGCCATTGGATATCGCAGCGATTAGGCGTCATCCTAAACATCTGCCTTCATGACTACGTCCGGCTTTGAAAGCCGTAGCCGGCACGCGGAGTATGAAAACAGAGCTCCGAAAGCATTCACTCGCTATAGATCATGCCTGCCTTAAACAACTCCTGAATGGGGTAATATATAGATATCACCTCATGTCTGCCTTGACAGGGCTGTCTAGAATGTCGGTGAGGACCCCTTCGAAAAGGTCTCTCTCTTTCGGCCAAGCAAGTCCAGTAAAACTGTACGATGGTGATGAATCACCCAGGATCACCGGCACCAACTTCGGAAAAGCAAACACGATTACATATTCGCCTATAACTTTTCCCTTTTCCCAATCTTCGTTCGGCAAACAGCCAGCAAAGGCAGCTCTTTCGACTCAGAATGTTGACGACGGCCCTGCTGCACATTTTTCTCGTTTTTTTTCTCTTTTCCTTTTTTCCCCGGTCTACGTCTCGCAACACTTTGGAAGAGTGATGCCATGCCCGCGTTTGAACGCCCGTCTCCACCGGAAGTTGATGTTCTGGTTCCGGGCAATAGATTACGCGTTACTTTGCTGCCAGCGTATCCAATCATTTGCTTTTCCTTTTCCGTCTACCAAGCGCCCATCCCCATCTTCCCCACGCATTCTACGCTTCCCTATGCCATCTCTATTCAGGTCCTCTCCTTTCTAGCGTGATACACCCCCGCGCCAATCCTATGCCCCGTCCTTTCCTTCCGTACCAGTGCATCTCCTCATCCGTTCTTGCTCTCCGCTATTCTCAGCACAGCTTCCCTAAACTCCCCTTTTCTCCCGAGCTCGAACATCCCGTGTGTGTTTTTCGGCCAAGTGACGCGTTTTTCGAGTTTCCGACTCATTGCTCCCGGTCTAGCCCGCTCTCCCCTCGTCCCCTATTCCCGTTTCCCTGGCTCCCGTCCCTTCCGCGCCCGTTCTTTTCAAGTCCGTGGCTCTGACGGAGTGCCCCAACTCGGCAGTCGACTCTATCCGTTTTCCACATTTTTTTTTTCTCTGCATGTTGGTGTTCGGCTCACTTCCTTCGGAGCTAGCGCTTTCCTGCTTTCTGCCTTCTCTTTTCTCGCTCTCCCTGTCTCTCTCTCTCTCTACGGAGATTTTTTTAAAGCGGTTGGGAACGAAAGAAGAAGGAGTGAAGGAAGAGAGGGAAGAGGTGCAGTTTGGAGACGCTGCATCTTCGTTTCCTGTTCGTTCGCTCACCGGGCCGTGACGACCCAAGCGGAGTTTTGAGTCATACACAGGGGCGGCAATTTGTTGTATATATCCTATCGTAAGACTACACTTAGCCTGTCTTGTAAGCTAGCGCTTGTAAATTGCTGTTTGTGAAAACGGTTGGGGGGGGGGGGGGGGTGCGTGTGTGCGAAAGAAAAAGAAAGAGAGGAAAAATTAGCGCTCTACTCCCTGTATGAATGTAAGCGGAGTCATAGTATTAAGTTCATCCT